>NC_133617.1:622931325-623301325 GCF_048593235.1 Sminthopsis crassicaudata
TCCCCCTAAATTCCAAGGACTTTAATGTATCCTAACTCTGGCTATCCCTGAGGCCCTCCAAGGAACTAGCCTGTACTTCACAATTGGCGCCCAACATGGGAAAAGGACCCTAATTTACTGAAAAAGTCCCTGTAACCAGAAAATAGGGTATTTTAATAGAATATTTTAATAGGGAACTTACTTTGTTAAGAGCTAAACTAGTAACTTTCATTTTTTTAGCTGAAATGGGGCAGATGTTAAGAAAAGATTCTCCCCCACCCCTACCCTCATCCCCACCCTCACCCTGAGGGAGCTCTACAGGAAGCATACTCAGACTAATAAAGAGGCAAGGTTTGATTGTAACTTGGGAGCAGATTGGTGGACTCTTGGATATATTAGAATGCACGTCCCCTTGATTCTTCAAGGAAGAAGAAATAGAGGCAGATAATTGGAAACTAGTAGGAGATCAACTATGTGAATACTACAAGAGAAAGGTCCTGATTCAATTTCTAAGGAAACATTCTCTATGTACAACTTAATACAATTGGCCTTAAAGAATTCTGCAAGTTCTAGAAAAAAAGAAAAGTTTTAAGAACAGCCAGATGAGGAAGTGTGAGGAGAAAGAGGAAGAGAAGAGAGAAGATAATGGAAATCTCACCAGAGGGCATGGGGAACTTGAAGGGCTTGGTAATTCTCATTCTCACAGCCCAGCTTCAACTCTGCCTACCCCCTCAGGCTCTCGACCCTCCCCCCATCAACTTCACCTTCCTGGGTGGAGGAATAGGAAGCCCAATGATACCACCTGCACCTCCGCCCAGCAATCACCCCCTCCTATGACTCAATTGCAAAAGGCACTATTTAAAGCCAAAGAGGAGGGGCAGAATATAGCTGATATGAGAATAGAAATGTATCCTGTGATGGAACAGCTTAACTCTTCAGGTCAAGCCAGAAGAAGATACACTCCTTTTGATCTAGAAATCCTCAAAGACCTGAAAAAGGCTTGCACTCTTTATGGGGCTACATCAGCTTATGCTAAGATGTTATTACAGAATTTGGCTTATGAAGTCTTAACCCCTAAGGACTGGAAATCTATAGTAAGGGTATACTTAGAACCTGGACAAAACTTGCCATGGCTTTCTGAATATAGTGAGCTCTGCAGGATACAAGCCCAGTGAAACAGGCAAACTGGAGTTAATACTCCAATCACCTGTGACCAATTAACAGAGAGGTGTAGTTCTTATGCAGACACTTCAGCATGGATTAATTCCCCATAGCAGCATATGAGCAAATTGTTTCCACTGCTATCAAAGCATGGGCTTTATCCCAGATAAACAGGACAAAAGGGAGGCCTTCACAAAAATTGCACAAGGGTAAAATGAACCCTTGATTTTGTAGGCCGTCTGCAGACAGCTGTCATACAAACTATTGGTGAAAATGCAGTAACAGACACTTTGGTGAGGCAATTTGCTAAAGAAAATGCCAATGAGGTTTGTAGAAGGATTATACTAGGACTAAACAGGGATGGCTCCTTTAGAGGAAATCAGAGGACACTGAGCCACAGTGGGCACAAATACCTTTTATAGCCAGGCTATGGTGCAGACTTCCCAAGATCTGAACATGGGAAGACAGGTCCCTTTTGGCAAGGGACTTCCAGAGAGACTCATCAATGCTTTCAATGTGGTAAAATAGGGCATCTGAAAGCTCAGTGTTGGCATAGAGACAGAGTGAGAAGACAGGGTGGGAGAACAAGACCCAATACCCCATGTCCAAAATGTGACAGAGGCTTCCGATGAGCATCAGAATGTAGACTGATTCAGGGAAATGGAATGAGGGGCCCAGCCCCAGGGCCCAAGGCAAAAAATATTTGGGGCATGACGGCAGTGATGCTACACCCAGAGAGTGCCTAGGAGTTCAGTACCCAGACGTGACCAATCAGCCAGGAAGCAACCTAATGGGAGAAAGGGATTACAATTGGGGAGAATAGAGCTTTATGCAGCTGGAGTACTGAGATACCCCCTGGAGAGGTGAAATCTGTTCCTCTTCAGCCTATGGATCCTTTGCCTCCAGGCACAGTAGACTTGACCATTTCACCTCCTGAGAGTACTTACAAGACAGTGTTCATTCATACACTGATGTGGGAAACTGGGGAATGTGTAGATAACATCCCAGTCACTAATACAGGTAGACAATGTGTGACTTATCAACCAGGAGAAGTAATAGCATCAGATTTACTGATATAGACTCCTAATAAGCAAACTGGTGATAGTCGGCCAGATTCTGACTCCAGGAATATTCTGGACAGCAGCTGTGACAGCTGACTGACCTATGCTCACTCTCTATATAAATGGCATCCATTAGAAGGACTGGTGGACACAGGTGCAGATCGCACAGTCATTAGAGGTGCCAACTGGCCCAGTCACTGGTCAAAGATTAAGGCAGACACCTACATGTCTGGTGTAGGAGGAGCAATAGCAGCTGAAATTAGTGCTACCCCTTTGAGATGGACATTTGAAGGCAAAACAGTAGTTTTTACTCCTTTTATAGTTGAAAAAATCCCCATCAATCTGTGGGGAAGAGACATTTTACAACAATTAGGGTTAAAAATGAGTACTTCGGATTTTTAGGCAGCACTGCTGTTGAAGGCCTGCCAACACTTTCCCCTGTTCCTATCCAATGGAAAACTGATACACCAGTGTGAATAGAACAGTGACCCGTAGGTAGCGATAAAATTCAGGCCTTATTAGACATAGTACAGAAACAACTTGACCAAGGACACTTACAACCTTCTCTAAGTCCTTGGAATTCCCCAGTATTTGTTGTAAGAAAGAAACCTGGAAAATGGAAGATGTTGACTGATTTAAAAGCAAATGAACAGATGGGAACTATGGGAACTCTTCAGCCTGGACTTCCATCTCCTACTCAGTTGCCTAGAGAATGGCCTCTATGGGTTATAGACATTAAGGATTGTTTCTATTCTATCCCTCTAGATAAGGAGGATATGAAAAGATTTGCCTTTTCAGTGCCCAGCGTTAACTTAGCTGAGTCTTATAAAAGATATGAATGGACAGTTTTGCCACAGGGAATGAAAAACAGCCTTACTATGTGTCAAATGTATGTTGCTGCTTCTCTTACTCCAGTAAGAAAAGCATTTCCAAAAATAATGTTATTACATTACATGGATGATATATTGGGATGTGCACCTGAGGAGCAAATGTTAGAAGCATGTCTACAAAAGACCATAGAAACACTAAGGAATTATAAATTGCACATAGCTCCAGAAAAAATTCAAAGACATGCTCCTTTTCAATATTTAGGATATGAAATATATCCTAAGGTGCTTACAGTACAAAAACTCTCCTTAAGAACAGAGAAGCTAAACACCTTAAATGACTTTCAGAAATTGAAAGGAAATTTTCAATGGAGGTATCCAGTGTTAGGCTTGACTACCTCTCAATTGCAACCATTATATGACATTTTAAGGGGAGACAGCGCTTTAAACTCACCATGCCAGCTTACAAAAGAAGCTCAAGAGTCTTTGAGAGAAGTTGAATTGGCTTTATCCAATGTGGTTGAAAGAATCACTCAAAAACCCTTGGACATATCAGTTTTTGCTACACAAGAGGCACCCACAGCAGTCCTTCATCAAGGAAACAGTGTGATAGAGTGGGTAAACCTCCCAGCACAACCAGAACAAAGCCTTAATCCTTATCCAGTACTTATGGCTAGAATTTTTTTTTTTTAATTATAAATGTTTTTGATAGTATATATGCATGAGTAATTTTTTAAATAATATTATCCCTTGTATTCATTTTTCCAAATTATCCCCCCCTCCCTCCACTCCCTCCCCCCGATGACAGGCAATCCCATACATTTTACATGTGTTACAGTAAAACCTAGATACAATATATGTGTGTAAATACCATTTTCTTGTTGCACCTTAAGTATTAGATTCCGAAGGTATAAGTAACCTGGGTAGATAGACAGTAATGCTAACAATTTACATTCACTTCCCAGTGTTCCTTCTCTGGGGATAGTTGTTTCTGTCCATCACTGATCAACTGGAAGTGAGTTGGATCTTCTTTATGTTGAAGATATCCACTTCCATCAGAATACATCTTCTTATAACATTGAAGTGTACAGCGATCTTCTGGTTCTATTCATTTCACTCAGCATCAGTTGATGTAAGTCTCTCCAAGCCTCTCTGTATTCCTCCTGCTGGTCATTTCTTACAGAGCAATAATATTCCATAACCTTCATATACCATAATTTACCCAGCCATTCTCCAACTGATGGACATCCATTCATCTTCCAGTTTCTAGTTGTGGCTAGAATTTTACTAAAAGCCATTAAGCAAGAAGTACAATTATCTGGGATAAGACCTGACAAGATATAAACCTTTTATACCAATACACAAATTAATGTATGTTGTGAAACCATCCCAGAGTGGCAAATTTTATTGGTCAAGGCTCCAAATTTTACACATGTGTCTCCATTAAAGATAACCAGACTATTACATAATTGGTGATGAATTCTTGAAGAAAAGGTTTCTAAAATTCCTCTTAAAGGACCAACTATCTTTATAGATGCATCCAAAAATAACATTTGTGCTGTATACTCTCATGACTTAACTATAAAGAGAGTAGTCAGAACTCCTGTCCAGTCTACTCAGCAGAATAGAATTGTATGTAATCATTCTAGCTCTTATTATCCAGGAGATATAAACATAATCTCTGATTTGGCCTATTCAGTAGATGTGGTACAAAGAATTGCCACAGCCCAAATAAAACTTTTTGCCTCCAATATATATCAGATCTTTAAGGAACTTCAAGAGCGAGTGAGAAAGCATCCAGGTAAGATCTATATCTTACATGTCCACTCTCATAGTGGACTTCCAGGTCATATTTTTGATGGTAATTCAAAGGCAGATAGCCTTTTAACTACATTGGCCAATACTCCTTTATTTCAAGAAGCCCAAGAATCTCATTTTAAATATCATCAGGCTGCCTGAGCTTTACATTTACAATTTGGAATAGCAAGAGAAGAAGCTAGGAGCATAGTAAAAGCCTGTCCAGCTTGTCTTCCTTTCCATGCTCCTACGCTCCCTCCAGGGAAGAACCCTCGGGGTTTGAGACTTAATGAAATTTGGCAAATTGATGTGACCCATTATAAATCTTTTGGTCATCGGTCTTTTATCCACATTGTGGTAGACACCTTTTCAAGATTCACTTTTGTAATACCAGCAGCAAAAAAGATAGGCCCAAGTATTTGCAATTATGGGTGTGCCACAAGCACTAAAAACAGACAATGGACCTGCATATACTTCTAAACATTTTGCACACTTTTGTGCACAAAATAAGATTTTACACACCACTGGCATACCCTTTAATCCTCAAAGACAGGCAATAGTAGAAAGGAGAAACAGAGACATTAAGATGCTCCTCCAAAAACAAAATAAAGGGGGAACCACAGGTAATCCTAGAGAACTTCTAAATCTAGTCCTTTATACTATTAACTTCTTAATCTTTGATAAAGATGCACTGGCTCCAGCAGACAGGTTTTACAACCCACCAGAAGGGCAGTGTCCAGTGTGAGCAGCTCCACTGTCTTTAGATAATCTCCAGGTGATGTGGAGAGATCAAGAAAGTGGTGAATGGAAGGGACCAGATAGTTTAACTGCTTGGGGGAGAGGGTTTGCTTGTATCTCTACAGATGGAGAAGGAATCAGATGGGTGCCAACGAGCCACATGCACCTTGTCCATTAAAGAGAGACAGAGCAGACCCTTGAAACGAAGGAGAAGACCCAAGAAACATCAGGTGGTTCCATTGTTGATTGTGCCCATCACTGAAAGAGCCTGGCAGTTATGGCGTTTGACTCATGGACATCAAAAATTGTTAATGAGAATGATGCAGGACTTCAAAAACTTGCAGGGAATCATTGGATTCCCTAACATGTGAAGCAATGGACAATAGATTGGTTTTAGACTGTCTCTTGGTTGCTGAAGAAGGCGTATGTGTGACTGATGTTTATATACCCTCCTTCTAAGACTTCTGGAAATCTTTTACAAGACCGTGTTGATTTATATTGTTTGTTATATCACTACTTGCATGTACAATTCATGTTTGTGACACCACATAGAGCCTGCACAGGCTATGGGGAGAGTCATCATCACTAATAGCCTGTGTGTTATTGCCATGTGCTTGTGTAATACCTCCCATGCTAAAATGGGTTTGTGAATACCTGTTTCTGTTAAGACCCTTCAGCCCAAAAACCCGCTAACAATATCTGGCTTGATTTTCCACTTCCCTTTGGTGTTTTTCATCTCTCTTCCTGAGAAGTCAGAGAGGGCATGATCACCTCCTTTTTAGTTCTTTCACCTCCTTTCCTGAGAAGTCAGAGAAGTCAGAGAGGGCATGATCACCTCCTTTTTAGTTCTTTCACCTCCTTTTCTGAGAAGTCAGAGAAGACATGATCACCTGTGTTCTAAAACAAAAGAAAGTGGGAGGTGTAGAGGGCTGAAACTCTGAAAAGGTGTACTTGAATCAGACAAGAGAGCACTTAAGGATAATTACCTATTCGATTTGAGACAATGACTCTAATAGCATATGTTTGGATAAATGGCTCTTCTTATTGTTGGGTGCTTGCTGAATGTTTGGTATTAAGATAATCATAGGCAAGGATTGGAGGGAGAGAGAGAGAGGGGCCAGAGAGTCACTTGGCAGCACAATGAGGAGGAGAGAGACTGGACTCAGGACTTTAGGATGCAGGAGAGAACTTTGGCAAGTCTTGTGTCAGTTTGCCTGCCTCCTTCACTTCTTCCCCTAAAGACCAAGGCCTTTAATTTATCCTGACTCTGGCTGACCCTGAGGCCGGTCCTCCAAGGAACTAGCCTATACTTCACACTCTTCATGGGTTCAAATCTCATCTCAAATATTTCCTAGCTGTGTGAGCATAGGTAAATCACTTAATCCTGTGTGCCTGTTTCCTCATCTGCAAAAAAAGCTGGAGAAGGAAATAGCAAAACTTTTCAGTTTATTTGCTAAAAAAACAACAAACAAACAAACAAAACAAATGGGGTCATGAAGAGTTGGACATGACTGAGTTTGGGGTTCAGCACTTTTAGGTTTTTCTTGTCTCAGGGTCTCATTTTAAAATCTGGAAAACAACCACCTTGGAAAAACTAAGTAGATGAAAAGTGGATGGTAGCTTAGAAGTAAGTAAGAGGTAGATTATCCCTTTCAAATTGATATGGATTTCACTGGGGAGGTTTTCTAGTGTTTCAGAAATTGATACATTGAATGAAACATCATCAGTAAATTTGTGCATTCTAAGTGACAGCTCTCAAGAGAGAATCCTCTTGTTGGGACTCTAGGCAGCCCATTCTCCATGACACTGGCAAACATTGTAGAGGAGTATATGAGCAAAAGTTTTACAACTTGTTATGTCAATATTTGATAGATTATTGATCAGTTATTTTTACTATCCATCTCGTTATTGTAAAAATTTTAATTATGGGTTGAAGAAACATTCTTTAAATGTATTGTTGTTGTTTAAATGTATATCAGGCTCCCATTTGGGGTTTTCTTGGCAAATATGCTGCAGCTTCAATGGACTTCTGCCACTATCCCCAGTTATTATCATCTCTTGAGCTAATTCCATAATTGCCTCCCCATGGGTGCCATAACTGAAGCTAGTGGGATGATGGTTGATTTTTGGGAGAAGGGGGAAGAGAGCCTGTGCTAATACCCAGGCTTCCACAGTACTATCAACAGAGTGTTTCTGAGCTGTGCTCAGCTCTCTGTGTATCTCTTCAGTTTAGTCTGGTATATCTGCTTGACTTTTTTTTTTTTTAACAGTACAAATGGACAGCTCTGATCCACAATAGTTTGAGCTAATAATCTTCTAGATGATGGGATTTAGTTATCTTTAATGAAGAATATATAGACCCAGGATTTCTCAATCCTCTAAATCAAGAATTATTCTATAGATATAAACACTCCATTGTTAGGTGATCTTACATCCTTTAACCTCATCAAGTTGATCAGGCTTCCCTGATCATTTGGCACAATTCCCTTTTTCTCACAGATATTTATAAATACATTGGTTTGTAGAGTTAATAGGACCTTAAAGAATATCTCAAGAATTTTTTACCTTGCTATCAGTCATGGACCCCTCTGGCAGTTTAATAAAGTCTACAGACCCTGTTTTAAAACAATATTCTTAAATTCACTAAATATAATGCATAGGATTACAAAAGAAAAAAATAATATAAAATATAGTTATTAAAATACTAAAAAAATTCACCAACTCTGGGTTAAAAACTCCTGATCTAGTCCATTCTTTCTTATCAGAATTGTTTGCAGATGGTTGCTTTTAGTATCAAGCTGTCTCAAGATTTGAGCCTGTATACTTTTATGATGTTCTGAGGACCAAGCTTCACCCTGTGGGTGCTTAATTGTTGCCCTGAAATGATTAGAAAAATGTACCCTAGATATTGTTGTACTTGTAAGTCCACAGCACACAGTAATAGTGAAGTGCCAGAGCCATATGAAAAGAAAAGGGTTCATCCAAGGTCAACCACATTTTGTTGAAGGCTTTAGAGAGAATGGAGAGAAATAGTGATAGTTAGGGAAAAAAAATTAAGCTGCCATAAGACACCCAAATCCTTCAGCTATATTTTGGGTAAACACTAGTAAAAGGCGTTTCCATTGCCCCAGCTGACACACGGAGCCTTCTCTCTGATTCCTCTCCTTATCTCATTCCACTTGCCAGACTATCATTTTCTTTCACCTTATCCTTAGCTCCTGCCACCCAAACTTCTCTAAATGAGAAAGCTGGCAATCAGCTCCTCCCCTTGTGTAATCAAATATCTCACCCCCAAAATATGCTCAGACTCAACTGGCCCAATGTCAGCTCTCCCAACTTACAACATGCAGTGAGTAGTCCTATAACCAGTCCAGATTCCCACAAGTTTCTAATTAAAACTAAACAAGTGTGCATTAGATTGAGAATGGTTTCTGAGAGTGGAAAGGCCAGATGCCTCAAGTTTTCTGTTCGGGTAGCTAGCCCACAGAGTGGTGATCTTTTTAGTTGCAAAGGCAAATGTGTCTTCTTGACTACAAACATGGTTCTGTGAAATTCAAATATGGTACTTCTTAACTGCATTAATATCTGGCTCTGACAACAAAGAATTGGAAAGATTTCATTCAGGATGGCATTAAACAGATGAAAAATGCTCACATTTTTAATATGACAGAGCTGGAAAAATTAAAAATAAATAGTTCCTTGTTTTCCCCCTCAGGTTATAAAAATATACCTAACATTCTCCAGCTTGATATGGTTCAACCTCATTGGAAAGGCAAGCATTCGGTACTGTGTCATTTCCTAAAAATAAAAACTCCCATTAAATCAGAAGTAACCGGTCCCTCCCCAAGTCCAATAGTGATTAGACAGGACCTTTAGTTAATTATAATTGAGTCACTAAAACTAAGAATGCTTCACTTCCAGAGAGACCCACAATTTCTGACTATACCAGACCAAGTATCATAAAAGATAATAGTACTAGGACTTCAAAATTCCTTTTGCAAGATTTTTTAAAAAGCAAAACAATATTATGTCAAATGCCAAATTAAGGAATTTTCAGCCAGCCTTGATTGTTAAACAAACAAACAAAAAACTGCAACCAGACCTACTTAACAGACAAATACCTAGACAATACTAAGATCATAGAAACTGATCTTATTCAACATCCTCCTTTGATAGTAAAGAAAAGAAGCCCTGAAAGATGAGAAGAAATATCTAATATCTCATTGGCAAGAAAGTCACAGAGCCATATTTGAATTCAGGTCTCTTGATCCCAAAGCCAACATTCTTCTCATAATCATCACCCCTACTGACATGTAGATAATATTCTAAAGTTTAGAAATTGCTTTCCATTCTGTATTTCAGTTTAATCTTATATCTTCTATAAAATGGCAAGTTCTTCTATAAAATGCAAATCTTATATCTTCTATAAATGCAAAAAGTTCTCAGCACAGTGCCTGGCACATAGTAGACACTATAGAAATATTAGCTTTTGTTATTTGTCCTTCATTCTGGAAGAGGACCATGACATCCGAGAGGTGATGTGGTGACATGCAAATGAATTAGTTTGAAGTGAGGGAAGAGCCAAATATAGAGCAGGAAGACTGGAGATGGCCCTTAAAACAGTGGGGACACTTTGGTTGTTTTTAATCTAAATTCATTAACAAGTCTCAGTTTGACAGAGGCAACTTCCAATAAGTGATTAAAACGAAGTAAAAAGTGCTGGGGTATTCAAGGAGTGGGGCTGGCAGCAGGGTTTATATTGGGTACTAAGGCAGAAAGAATGGTAGGACTATTGAGGAAGGGAATAAGTATCTCACCATTTTTCCAGATAAGTTATCACCCTCAATTTTCAGGTTTAAAAAAAAATGAAGCTCAGAAAGTTTGGGAGTTGCTCATATTCACATAGCCAGTAGGTTTTGGAGAGGATTTAAAATGAGTTCTTCTTCATTACAAGTTCCCATCATGCCATATAATAAGATAAAATGGAAAATTTATTTCCAAGAAAAATAGCTGTAACCTGAAGGGGGAAAAGAATATTCAGAGAAAAGGATTTCTGTTGAAAGTGCTGCAAAGTTCTTAAAGTTGGAAAAACACACCCCATATTATAATGGTTGAATTGCAATGCCCTGTCTACCATCACTTTTTAATCTTTTTAATCAGCATCTGTCAACTCAAGAGGAATGTGAAATGTTGAGATCAGATCTAATCCAATTTTACAGATAAAGAAACAGACCAAGAGAAAGAAGGTGGCTTGCCTCAAGGGATTTCTTTTTAATGCACTACCTCAAGGATCTAGGGTTTTACCCATTTGGACAATTCTTTTCATAATGGCTCTGGGTCTTAGTAAATTACTTTGTAAGTTCTCCAACAACAACAAAATACATTGCCTGATGTTTACCCCCTTAAGAGAGGATGACCCTCTAGATTTTTTTTTTAAGGATGGTCTTTAGGTGGGAGACATTGATTGCTTGGACCATGATTCTTTTTCAGCTCATTAATGCCTGAGCTCAACTTCTGCTGGCAAGAACTAAACATGAGGTGTTGGAGTAAGATATGAATGGAGGCAATTCATCCTGGGAATATTTTCCATGAGAAATTAATTAGAAAATAAGAATACAAATGACATAAATTAATATTGCATTTATCTTAATTGAGAAATAGCATTTCTGTCAAGCCATTCTCCAATTGATAAATGGTCAAAGGATATGAAAGGACAATTTTCAGATGAAGAAATTGAAACTGTTTCTAGTATATGAAAAGATGCTCCAAGTCATTATTAATCAGAGAAATTCAAATGGCTCTGAGAAGGCACTACACACCTCTCAAATTGGCTAAGATGACAGGAAAAGATAAAGAGGAATGTTGGAGGGGATGTGGGAAAACTGGGACACTAATACATTGTTGGTGGAGTTGTGAACAAATCCAACTGTTCTGGAGAGCAATTTGGAACTATGCTCAAAAAGTTATCAAACTGTACATATGCTTTGATCCAGCAGTGTTACTATTGGGCTTATATTTCAAAGAAATCTTAAAGAAGGGAAAGGGACTTGTATGTGCAAGAATGTTTGTGGCAGCCCTCTTTGTGGTGGCCAGAAACTGGAAATTGAGTCGGTGCCCATCAATTGGAGATTGGCTGAATAAATTGTGGTATATGAATGCTATGGAATATTATTGTTCTGTAAGAAATGACCAGCAAGATGAATATAGAGAGGCTTGGAGAAACTTATATGAACTGATGTTAAGTAAAATGAGCAGAAGCAGGAGATCATTATACACAGCAACAAGACTATATGATTATCAATTGTGATGGACATGGCTCTCTTCAACAATGAGATTATTCAAGCCAGTTCCAATTATTCAGTAATGAAGAGAATCAGCTACACCCAGAGAAAGAACTATGGGAACTGAGTGTGGACCACAGCCTAGAATTTCCATTTTTTCTGTTATTGTTTTGCTTGCATTTTTGTTTTCTTTTTCAGGTTTTTTTCTTTCTATATGTATACATATATTGGATTTAACATATACTTTAACATATTTAACATGTATTGGACTACCTGCCAACTAGGGGAGGAAGTGTAGGGAAGGAGGGGAAAAGTTGGAACACAAAATTTTGCAAGGTTCAATGTTGAAAAATTACCCATGCATATGTTTTGTAAATAAAAATCTATAATAAAAAAATAGAGAGCAAGAAATAGCATTTATGGATAAAGAAGTCTTTAAAACCTGGTCATACCTAGTGGGGGGCATGTCATTGCTTGAACAACAAGCAACAATAAAAGAAACTAAATTTTCAGACTCTATAATCTTGAGATTCTACTTTAGAAACTTTATTCCAAAAATGTTCTTACTAATAAGAAATATATATACATATAATATCTATAAATCTTCATAGCAGCTTTGTTTAAGATAAAAAGTTGGAAGTAAATATGTTCCCAATGACTGGAAAAGAGATAGACAAATAGAATATTATTATATCATAAAGACATGGTAAAAAGAAAGAATTCAGAGAAACATGGGAAGCCTAAAAAGAAATGATGTAAAAACAAGTAAAGCCTGCAAAATAATGGGCAACAATCACAGCAACTATGATTTACTTCTGTTGTTGTTTTGTTGTTGTTTTGTTTTGGCTGAGACAATTGAGGTTAAGTGACTTGCTCAGGGTTATGTAACCAGAGTGTCTGAGGCCATATCTGAACTCAGGTCCTCCTGACTTCAGGACTGGTGCTCTATCTACTGCACCACCTAGCTGCCCTTATTGTTCTTGTTGTTGTTTTTAAAGCAATAGTGAAATAACAAAATATTGGTCAATCACAGTGGTCACTCTATCATTCAAGTTCGTACTAGTCACAATGTCTCAAAATTAAGAAGAACACAATTTTTTTTTTTATCATTCATTTTTATTATAGTTTTTATTTACCAGATATATGCATGGGTAATTTTACAGCATTGACAATTGCCAAACCTTTTGTTCCAATTTTTCCCCTTCTTCCCCCCACCCAGACGGCAGGTTGACCAATACATGTTAAATATGTTAAAGTATAAATTAAATACAATATATGTATACAAAGAACACAATCTTTAATGAACAATTTAACAGTTTAGGAAAAGTACTCTGGAAAGACGTTTGTTTGAGGATTTGTTGGGCGATATCCATTACATCAAAATAAAATATATCAATTATTTATTTTTAAAGAGGCTGACACAGCATTCTAAATCCAGTATAAATTGGTTTACAACCTTCAGATTATTGGCCCAATCATTGGCTCCCTTTCTGTGGCTTTAAAAACTGGATAACATATCCCTCTCTAGTGTCAATCATTGACCTTTAAGATAAAGCTTACATCTTTTCAAGTATGCCCTGTGGAAGTGGGAGGTGAGGAGAAAGTGATATCAGAAAGTGTTAATCAGGGCTACAGTCTTTCCTAACCTCTAAATACAATCTCTCTAGTTACTCCTGCAATTAACTCCTATTAGTATACTCCATGTCCAGACTCTATGAAGTTCAGCAGCCTGTCTGGCACACAAAAAGTCAAGAGTTTGAAAACACAGAATAATAGAATCTTGGAGCCACTAGTTGGGGACAATGCATCTAATCCAATATTAATATTTTATAGATGAGCAAAGTAAAGTTTAGAGTAGTGGGGAATTGGAAAGGTGGGAAGGAAATAAAATGCTTCAGATAACATAGTATCAGAATTGAACTGAAACTATAGTCCAGGAAGTCTGATTATTGGGTAGAATAGCAGTTCAATATTAGGGAAGTAAGACTCTCTTAGATTGGAACCTTTTATGTTACCCTTTGATCCAACAATACAATTACTAGATCTGCATACCAAATTCCCCATTCATAAAAAGGAGGGAAGGACCTACATATATAAAAACATTTGAAGCAGCTGTTTTTGTCTGACACAAACTGGAAATTAAGAGGATGTCCATCAATTGGGGAATGGCTGGACAAGTTGTTATGTAATGTAATAGAATACTATTGTGCTACAAGAAATAACGAGCAAGCAAATGTCAGAACATTGAAAGGCTTGAATAAACTAATGCAACATAAAGTGAGCAGAACCAGGAGAACATTGTACACAGTGTTAATAATATTGTATGATGATCAACTATAAATGATTTAGCTCTTCTCAGCAATACAATGATCCAATACAATCGCAAAAGACTCATGATGTAAAATGATATCCAAATTCAGAAAATGAGCTGATGGAGTCTGAATACAAATTGAAACATAACTATTTTCACTTTTTTTTTTTCGTGTTCCTTTTTCTTTTGGTTTGTTTCTTTTTTCATAACATGAGTAATATGAAAATGTTTTACATGATTCCATATATATATATATATATAACCAATTTCAAATTTTTTTTTTAATCCATCCTAGATCTTAGAGAGAGAGAGTGTAAAGGAGTAAGAGAGATAATTTGGAAATCAAATCTGAAGATTGTTAAAAATTGTCTTTACAAGTAATTTGAAAGAAAAAAAAAAAAACAACAAAGTACAATAAAGAAGGACCTTTTAGACACAACTAGGTCACGGTGGCTAGAGCACCAGCCCTGAAGTCAGGATGACTTGAGTTCAAATTTGAACTCAGATACTTAACATTTCCTAGCTGAGTGACCCCTGGGCAAGTCAACTGATGCAATTGCCTCAGCCAAAAAAAAAAGGACCTTTTATGATTAATGGAGCCATTTTAATATAATGGAAAGAGAAATGTGTTTGGAACAGGATCTGTTACAAAATCCTAGGTCTGCTATGTAGTAGTGATATAGCTTTCTTAGTAGAGGGCTCTATCAGTAGCACTGCAGAGTTCGACTAGAGTAGTAGAATTTTCTACTAAAATCCATGAACTTCTGCTCAGAATAATGTTTTTAAATATGCATACTTATAAAAGGAAATCATGTTGAAATACCATAATTAAAATACATATTCAATAAACATAGGTTCACAGACCATAAGTTATGAACCACTGGACTAAAAGTTACTTAATATCCTATGATGCTATGATTTTCAGTGTTCTGGCTAAAGGGATTTTTGTTATTTTTATTTTTGTGATGGCTGCTATGAGATTTCAGGATTAAGTGGTGACAAAAACAGAATTAGAAATGTTTTTAAAGGCCTTGATTAGAACCAGTTATAAATCAAGAAAAAGAAAATGGGCCTCTGTACCAATAAGGGCCTACAATAAGGAGAAAAGTAAGATTCCTGGGGTGGGAGGAGAGAAGGAACTTGCTTCTTATATAAAGCAGAACATCTTCTGTCATCATGCTTTGATTTCTGGAATTTAGATATCACATGGCACAACTGCCCCACACCATTATTCCCAGGATTTCTTCTCGTTAGTTTTCTTAAACTCTCCCCTCACCTCTCCTCACTTCTGGGATGAGAACTGCACTTTCTTTGGGAGATAAATTGTTCTCTTCTAGTGTGACTGCTTCTTTTATGAGATTGTCCTTTGCATTTTCCCATCCCCTTCTCAACTTACTTCACCCTGTGCAAATTATAGGCTTCAACCACCCACTGTTTATCCCTTAGCAAACTGGATTCACCCCAGGTTCAGTTCCATTCTCTAATTAGAGAGTCTCTCAGCTTTTAGGTGCATATTCTGCTCTTCAAGAACATCCTATTAGTAACAGGAGAAGGAAGTTAAGGCTCTGTTCTTTGATTAGAAGGATGATTTCAGAGAGGCCTGGAAAGATTTACATCAACTGATCTAAGCGAAGTGATGCTAAGTGAACCAGGAGATCATTGCACATGGCAACAGCTAGGTTATACGATGATCAATTTTGATGGACATGGCTCTTTTCAACAATGAGATGACTCGGCAAGTTCCAATGGTCTTGTGATGAAGAGAGACATCTGCACCCAGAAAGAGGACTGTGGGAACTGAATGTGAATCACAACACAGTATTTTCATTCTTTTTGTTGTTGTTTGCTTGCATTTTGTTTTTCTTTGTCATTTTTTCCTTTTTGATTTTTTCTTATACAGTATATTAATTGTGGAAATATGTATAGAAGAATCGCACATGTTTAATTGTATTACTTGCCATCTAGAGGAGGGGGGAAAGGGAGGAAAACAAATTTTGGAACACAAGGTTTTGAAAGAATGAATGCATATGTTTTGAAAATAAAAAGTTTTAATAAAAAAAGACTGTTCTTCACTTTGGTTGCTCCAATTCATTAATTTGTTAGTTCATTCATTTATTCAACAGTTATGAAAACCTATTATATGTCTTTTAGATGTTAAAGGAAATACTTTTTGCTGAGTTTATATTTCATTAGAGGGACAGTGCTTTCTTCCCCAACACATATTGCAACCTTTCTAGACCATAGTTTTTTGTGTGTGATACCTATCTCAAAAGGGTGTGAAAAGGATTCATTAACCATAAAACACCTTAAAGACTTCAAAACACTATGTAAAAGTCAATCAAGATCAAAAAACATTTATTCATTAACCATAAAACACCTTAAAGACTTCAAAACACTATGTAAAAGTCAATCAAAATTAAAAAAAAAAATTTATTAAATGCCTACAATGTGCTAGATACTGTGCTAAGAGCTGTAATTCATCATGTTTATTGGCATTAAACATATCTTTCTGTTAAAATTTCTACAGTATAGCTAATTTCCCCCATTAAAAATATATTTTTGGATGTTTGTGGCAGCCCTCTTTGTAGTGGCCAGAAACTGGAAACTGAGTGGATGCCCATCAATTGGAGAATGGCTGAATAAATTGTGGTATATTAATGCTACGGAGTATTATTGTTCTGTAAGAAATGATCAGCAGGAGGATTTCAGAAAGGTCTGGAGAGACTTACATGAACTGATGTTGAGTGAAATGAGCAGGACCAAGAGATCATTATATACTTCAACAACAACACTATATGATGATTAATTCTGATGGACGTGGCCCTCTTCAACAATGAGATGAAACAAATCAACTCCAATAGAACATTAATGAACTGAACCAGCTGCACCCAGCGAAAAAACATGAGAATGAACCACTACATAGAATTCCCAATCCCACTATTTTTGTCTGCCTGAATTTCTGATTTCCTTCACAGGCTAATTATACACTATTTCAAAGTCCAATTCTTTTTGTGCAGCAAAATAACTGTTTGGACATGTATACATATATTGTATTTAACATATATATACTTTAACATATTTAACATGTATTGGTCTGCCTCCCATCTTGGGGAGGGGGTGGGGGAAGAAGGGGAAAAAAATAACAAAAAGTTTTGCAACTGCCAATGCTAAAAAATTACCCATGTAATTATCTTGTAAATAAAAAGCTATAATTAAATATATATATATATATATATATATTTTTTTTTTTGGGGGGGGGGGAGGATGCCATATATTATTACTCAAGCTTTCTAATCATTGTCTCCCATTCTTGCTATGAACCAAAGGTTACAAAACGTCATATCTTTGACCTTCTTTCTTGCTTTCAAACCACTGTGGACAATCTACTACATCTAATAAAAGTCTGCTAAATGATATAACTTTGTGGCCCCAGCCTTCTAGGAAGAAAAGACATGTACACTGATCCATGGAATATACATGTTAAAATGTGAGAATATAGAAGATCTTTGTGTAGATGAGTAGATTAGAGAAATCAGTTTCAGATGGTATCCTGAAGTTGCTTTGTATTCATCTTTTCTCTTACAGCACAGTTGGCTAAGAAGCCTCCCCTCAGACCACCTCTATTTGGCAACATTTTTTTCGCATTTAGTAAGGTACTAAAAATAGGACTGAAAAGGAAGAGGGACACTCTGATGGTATTTTTGGCTTGGTGAAGGCAGCTCTCATTTCCAAAGAATCATTGTTGCAACAATGACTAAAGAATGACAAGTAGCAAGAAGTGCCCACAAATATCTGCCCTCCAGAGATGACCTGTGGCCATGACTTATATCCCCATAGAGGCTTTGACTTTGAAATGGTTTTCTCCCAAGAAAGGATCACATACTCCATTGCAGGATTTAAAAAAAAACACCTGTGAATAAAGTATCAAATATTTTAAGCTTCTGTTGCAGCAGAGAAGGCTGTCCTGATTTCTATCCAAATGCTAATATTAGTGCAACTACTGTGTGATACAGTTTCTCCAAGGGTAGAACTAGAGTTATTTATTTTTATTTATTTATTTTTTTCTGCTCCTTGAGGATAGATTCTATGTTTGTTTTTTAATAGCTTTTTATTTACAAGACATATGCATGGATAATTTTTCAGCTTTGACAATTGCAAAACCTTTTGTTCCCACTTTTCCCCTCCTCTCCCCCACCTCCCCCTTCCTCCTGATGGCAGGTTGACCAATACATGTTAAATATGTTAAAGTATAAGTTAAATACAATATATGTATACTTGTCCATGCAGTTATTTTGCTGTACAAAAAGAATTGGACTTTGAAATAGTGTACAATTAGCCTGTGAAAGAAATAAAAAATGCAGGCAAACAAAAATAGAGGGATTGGGAATTCTATGTAGTGGTTCATAGTCATCTCCCAGAGTCCTTTCACTGGGTGTAGCTGGTTCACTTCATTACTGCTCTATTGGAACTGATTTGGTTCATCTTATTGTTGAAGAGGGTCAGATCCATCAGAATTGATCATCATATAGTATTGTTGTTGAAGTATACAATGATCTGCTGGTCCTGCTCATTTCACTCAGCATCAGTTCATGTAAGTCTCTCCAGGCCTTTCTGAAATCATCCTGCTGGTAATTTCTTATAGAACAATAATATCCCATAATATTCATATACCACATTTTATTCAGCCATTCTCCAATTGAGGGACATCCACTCAGTTTTCAGTTTCTGGCCACTACAAAGAGGGCTGCCACAAACATTCTTGTACATATAGGTCCCTTTCCCTTCTTTAAAATCTCTTTGGAATATAAGTCCAGTAGTAACACTGCTAGATCAAAGGATATGCACAGTTTGATAACTTTGAGAGCATAGTACCAAATCATTCTCCAGAATGGCTGAATGTATCCACAATTCCATCAATAATGCATCAGTGTCCCAGTTTTCCCACATCCCCTCCAACATTCCGCATTATCTTTCCCTGTCATTCTAGCCAATCTGACAGGTGTGTAGTGGTATCTCAGAGTCATCTTAATTTGCATTTCTCTGATTAATAATGACTTGGAACATCTTTTAATATGGCTAGAAATAGTTTTCAATTTTTCACCTGAGAATTGTCTGTTCATATCCTTTGACCATTTATCAACTGGAGAATGGCTTGATTTCTTATAAATTAGAGTCAATTCTTTATATATTTTGGAAATGAGGCCTTTATCAGAACCTTTGACTATAAAAAAAGCTTTTCAATTTGATACAATCAAAATTTTCTATTTTGTGATCAATAATGATCTTTAAGAACTAGAGTTATTTCAAATGTTAATGCTTTAAGGAGCCTTTCATAAAACTGCTCCAGTCTACCTTTCTAGACTTACTTTGTTATTCTCCTTTACCCACTCTATATTTCAGCCAAACTGGACTATAACCATCTATTATCTCTCCCATCACTGTGCCCTTACTTCTCCACTCCCCCAAGCCTGGTGCCTGCCCCCCCCCCAAAAAAAAATTTAATCTGGGAGGGGAGGACCCTCAGGGTTTATTTGTTGTTTTTCCCCACAAGGTTAAAAAAAGAAAAAAAGTAATGCTTTGTCTTATTTCTTTATTATCTAGCCTTAATCACTGATTGGGCATTGCCTCAGACAAACTGAGACTTGTTAATGAATTTGGCTTAAAAAGGCCAAGGTCCCATTGCATCCAGAGCCATCTCCAGTTGTACAGGACTCAGACAGCTCTTGAGGAGAAAGTGAGGCTAGTGACTTTGCCTACCCCTCCCTTACATCATCAGTCTAATCAACTTGCATAAGGCAATAACAACTCCCACACCTACAATGCTCTCCTCACATTGGCCTTCAAGGTTTAGCTCTTGTGCCATTTCTTATGGGAAGCCTTTCCTGATTTATCTTGAGAAAATAAGAAGATGTAGTTGATTCATGTTGTGATTTTCTGCATAAGAATTTAATAAATTTTTGTTGGACTGAAGTGGTTCACAGAATTGTAGAGATGGAATGGATCATAGGGAGCATTTAGTTCTGAGCTCCTTCATTTTACAGATGAGAAAAAAAATTTGTTCAATCATTCTTCAGTCATGTCCAACTTTCCATGAGTCCACTTGGGGTTTTCTTGGCAAAGATATTGAAGTGGTTTGCCATTTCCTTATCCAGCTGGAAACTTAGACAATTAGAGTTAAGTAACTTGTCCAGACACAGAATCTGAGGCCAAATTTGAACTCAGGGAGATTAGCCTTCTTGACTCTAGACCCTGCACTGTATTGATTACTTAGAACTGAATGAAGAAACTAAGATGCAGAAAAATGAAGTGACTGGGCTTGTCACTTATGACCCTTATGGCTTTTCCCCCATCCATTAGATACATAAGAGTCATTTCCTTTTTATCTTGGTTCTCTGAATCATTGCCTAATGCCAGAAAATTGGAATCTTATAAAGGAATTTATCCAGTGAATGGATAATGGAAATGGCAGTAGGAAATCATTTGTGTCCATCAGAGTTCTGTTTGTGTCCAAAGTAGACAAATACAAAATAAGGCAGGGGTGGTTTGCATGTGCCTTTTTGGGGGGGCAGCTCAATTTTTCTGAAAGGTAAGTTACATCTTTCCACTTAGGCTATTTATCTTAATCTAATTAAGCTGCACTCATTTCACTCTCTCCAAAGTATCTAAGAAAACTACAGAAAAGAGTAGAAAGGAATAGAGGATGATCAACACTGTTAAAGTCAGTGTTAAAGTCATGAAAGATGACCACTGAAGAGATCTGGAAAGGGTACTTTTGTGGAAATATGAGGCCATTGCCAAGAGTTAAAGAAGTGAGAACACTTAAAACAGAATGGACCTGTTTTAGTTGACTTTTGCCAGGAGTTTAGCCATGAGAGGAAAGAGAAAAATAGGATGATAAGTTAGAAGGAATGGATGGACAAAGTGAAGGTTTTTTGTTTTTCTGAAGATGAGAAAGACATGGGCATGTTTGTAAGTAGTTGGGAGGCAGCCAGTAGACAGAGATTAAAGATTAGTGAGAGAATATGTACACTATATAGGGCAACTTACTGGAGAAAACAGGATGGGAATAGGATCACTTAAACATGTTGACAGGTTTGTTTTGCAAGAAAAAAGGCTATTTCATTAGGTGATATGGGGTGAATAAAAGAAGGAAAAAAATGCAGAATGCATTTGAATGATGGGAAATGAAGAATAGGGGAGAAAAGGAAGTTCTCTTCAAATGCCCTCAGTTTTTTCAATGGAATAGGAGGCAAGATTTTTAGAGAGGTCACATTGATGATACCAAGGTTATATTTTTTAATATTTAATTTTCATGAAATTGAAATTCATCAAAAGAGCACTGAAGATGAATTATGAAGAACTAAGTGATAATACTTAGGAAAGATTAAAAAAAAAAAAAAAAAAAAAAGGAGGGGAATGGAAATGGACTAGATCCATGGTCGAGAATTCACCAGCACTCAAATTGACACACAATCAGCATGTTCTCCTGATGTTAAGAGAATTGAAAGAAGGCCCTCAGCATATTGGATAGGACCCCTTTGATAAACTTTTGGGAAGTTATTCCCACTTGTATGACTTGCATAAATCACTGTTGGTAAAGTTGAGACCTGATCTAACTATTCTGGAGAAGTGTTTGGAACTATGCCTAAAGAGCTATAAAACTATGCATATCCTTTGATACAGCAACACCACTACCAAGTCTGTATTCCAAAGAAATCATAAAAAAGGGGAAAAGACCCACATGATATTTGCACAGTTCTTTTTGTGGTGGCAAAGAACTGGACACTGAGGGGATATCCATCAATTGGGAAATGGCTGAACAAGTTGTGGTATATGAATGTAATGGAATACTATTGTGCTATAAGAAATGATGAGTATTCAGATTTCAGAAAAACCTGGAAAGACTTACACGAACTGATACTGAGTGAAGTGAACAAAGCCAAGAGAATACTGTATGCAATAACAGCAACATTGTGTTATAATCACCTATGACAGACTTAGCTCTTCTCGGCAATACAGTGATCTAAGACAATTTCAAAAGAATTGTTGTGAAAAATAACATCCACTCAGAGAAAGAACTATGAAGACTAAATGCAGATGGAAATATATTTTAAATTTTTTTGGTTTGTTTTTTGTTTCTTGTGTTTTTTTCCATTTTTTCTGCTTCTTTTTTCATAACATGATTAATATGGAAATATGTTGAACATGATTATATATGCATAACCTATATGAAATTGGCTGCCGTTTGGGGGAGACTAGAAAGAAGGATACTTTTTCATTTCAATCCTATTGGAAAAGGAGTTCTTATCTTATCCTCACTTCTCAGATGATGATAAACTGGAACATGAAAAGATTATTCTAATTTATTCTAGATTAGATTCTGAATTTGACCTTTAATCCTAGCAAGTAGAAAATAACTTCTTTTTACTGTATAGTATAAAATGAAAATAGAATATTAAAGTGAGTCAAAAGACAGGGACATAAATATCTTTCAAACTAAAATCCTAATCAAATTAATGAACTCTAATTATACAAATATCATATGAGAAGTTGTACAAAAATATGGACCTTTTTTGGGGGGATGAGGGAACAATTGAGGTTAAGTGACTTGCCCAGGATTCCTACCTAGTAAATTTCAGAGGCTGAATTTGAACCTAGGTCTTACTGACTCAAGGGTCAGTAATCTATTCATTGTGCCACCTAGCTGCCCCAAGATGGACCTTTTGATGTTAATATCCATATTATATCTCCTTGGTTTCAATTTGTTCCAAATAGATGCAACTATAAAATGCATAAAAATTTTCTCTTTAGATATAGAAACATTTATATTGATTGACTATAACTTCCATATAATATTTAATACCAGGCACAGATTAAAAATCTACTCCTTTGGGGCAGCTAGGTGGTGTAGTGGATAGAGCACCAGTCCTGAAGTCAGGAGGACCTGAGTTCAAATCTGGTCTCAGACACTATCCCAGCTGTGTGACCCTGGGCAAATCACTTAACCCCAATTGCCTCAGAGGGAAAAAAAAAAGAATCTGCTTCTTTAATGAATAATGAAAATAAACTGGTTTAATAAATGCAAAAAAAAAAAAATTGAGCACATATTTAATACAACTTTAAAACAGTTATTACTGATATTAGGAATCATAATACTCATTTATTTGCAAAAAAAATTGACTGTGACTCTCTCCACTCCTTTCTGACCTCAAAATGAATTCTTTAAATTTTACGTTTTTTCCACTCTGGTTCATTCTTTGTTTCTTCATCTTCAGATTCCACTTCTGCAAAAACAGTTTTAGGCTGAGTCCTAAAACAAAAGAAAAGGAAAATAATTTAGTTAGTGAGCATTTGATGAACACTTACAGAGCTTCCAACAAGGTGTGATTTGTTCCTTTCGGCAAAGAGCTAGAAAATGAATTTTTTAAAAAACTAGTCATCATTACTTCTCCTCTGAATGATTAAATATTAATCCTTAAGTTTCTGACCACTAAAAACATGAGGGGGAAACCTATAAAGTGCAGAGAGAAGGATTCACACTCCACAGTGGACTATGTAACCTGTGTTTTCCTAGGATGGATTGAAAATATAATTTAAATACAGTGGAATCCTCAACCACTCAAATACTGAACCATCTGGATTTTAGGCAAATTTGGGAGATGTGAAAAGAACTAGAGAATAGTGCTGACCAAGGAGTTGTCTAGAAAATGAAGGTGGTCCAAGTTAGAGCCACAGCAAGGCCTAGACAGAAACTCCAACCAAATTATTTGTAATTCTATATAGCAACACTGTTCCAGTTTTGAACAGCACTTTGCCATGAAATTTTACTGTGTGGTAGAAGACAGACTTAAACTGACTGTTTGTTTGTTTGTTTTTTAACTAAACTGGTGTTTTAAAAATAAAGCCTACTTTGAAGTTTTACAATAGCCAGCAAAGAAAACAAAAAGAAAATAATGAGGTTTGACCAGTACAAGGTATGAAAATTTTGAGTCTTTGAGAAGGTACCACTATATAGCCCTATAGTATTATAAATAAAATAATCTTCATGGGAACTTTCAATGCTTTATAAACATGCTTAACTTTATGAAATTCTTGCCTATCATCAAATGGGGAAAATTGCAGCTATTAGAATTTAAATAATATATACTTCAATATTTCCCACATGGATGATTAATTCCACCTTTAAAAAGTCATTTCACATTTTGAAGGAAATAATTTTTGAAAGAAACATAACATTTCGAAGTTTAATTTTAAAAAACTTTATACTTTCAAGTTATAGCTTAATTTCCTTAGATACTTCAAGAGTTCTATGTGGCAAAATTTTTGATTTTACGTAGGTAAATGTGTTTTATAAATACACACATTCAAGCACATTTTTATGTATAGGTTAAGGGCGGGGATAAAGTTACAATTCTGGATGATTTCTTATTGTTACTTTATTTTTTTTGGAGGAGCAAAATTTACCCACAACTCCTACCATTGCTACATAGTGTGAATTGCATACCAGAACTGCTAGGGAATCCAGTAGCCACTAGCCACACATACCTGTCTAAAACCTAAGGTTTTCCCTTATAGAGTATCTATATCTCAGGCTATGAGAATCAAATGAATTAAATACATGGAAAAACCCTTTGTAAGACTTAAAGTAGTATATAAATTAAGTATTTAATATGATCTGAGTAATTATCCATTCTAAAATCCAATTTGTTCTTAATCCTTAGGCTTCTTTGGACAAAATGAGAGCCCCTTCTAACAAATATTCTTGCAAAAAGTCTACCAAAAAAATCTATAAAGTCACAACTACATATACAACATAAAAATTTACAACTATATATAAAGAACAAGCAATAAACAGAGTATTCCCATCTACCCACCTTCCTGTTTTTACTTTTTTTTTAATATTCTATTGATCTTGCAGAAACATTTAAGACATCAACACATCCCCTTTCTATTGACTGATAGAGTTTTAAGTTAGCCTTACTTTCCACTAGAATTCACTCTACAGTGAAACAGACAAAATGTTTTCAACTATAATTGAAAGTTCACAGATCAAATTCTTTTTAATCATCATTACTCATCTGATATGATTCATTCACAAAGTATAAAGCTAGCTACAGGCTAATGGCATGACTATGAGGGGGAATCCCTTGTATAATATTATTTACAACTATGTGAGGAGAAACCACAGGTTTTCTTGGCCTAGAGCCCATTGTTTATTATAAAGAAAAACCTCAAAGTACAAAGTCAATTATAGCCATGACTTGATAATCGGATATACTTGTTAACTCTATTAGGATAAATATGGTCCAGATGAACTCTAACCTAGTCGTTACAATCACAGAATTATTCAAATGAAAGGGTTTGGCTAAAAACCTTGTAGCTTCAATAGCTTTCTCTGTTCAACATCAAAACAAAGGTAACTGGTGTTAAACATAAGAAACAGTTGAAAAAATGAAAAGGCAAAAAGATTTTTCTGGATAAAGAATTTTCCATTTTCTTTAGGAAGAAATAATATGTAAAGCAAAAAATATGCTAGACACAAAAAAGAACATCCCCTCTCTCCCTCTCTCCCCCAGAACTATACAAGTGAAAGTTCAAAAGCAGGGTAAGAATAAATGAAGTAGGGAAGAGGAACATTAAAAAAAGGGGAAGTGATTCCAGGAGCCCTGGGTAGAAAGGACTCCAGGGATAGGAATAAGCTCCTGAGCTGCCAGGAGGCACCTTATCACCAAAGTGAAAATACACCACACTGGTAAACCAATTGGATTTGAAGAGTACCATATACATTTTTAGAAATCTTAACTGTCCATTTTCCAAAAGATACTACAATGTATTATAAAACTTTTATGACAGCCAGTACTGTACCTTTGGCAACATGTATAAATTATTAATCAAATGTACATTCCTTTACATAATAGGTATGTTTTTGAAAGCTGTGCACAGACTGAATTTTTATAAAATGAATGCTATGTAAAATATCTTGAAGGCCAGAGGAGGGAAGAGTATGGATTATTATTTGGAGAAAGCCTGTGGTGAATTCTTTAGTATAACTAAGGATGTTTCTACAAACTTTTGTTAAATTGGATTTTCCTAAAATGAATAGGTTATCAATGAAATAATGCCTATGCTTGGAGTATTTTTTTTTTTAAAGACACATAGTAAAGGAATACTCTATGAACTACCAGCATAATTAAAGCAATTATTTTCTTTCTCTATTGTGTATGTTTTACATACACGTACACAATATGTATTTAAATCTTGCCCTTACCTATCCAATGTGGCTTTACATGAGGTGCTCTGAAGTAATAATAATATTTTCATGCATACATATTTAGAGATCCTGTGTCAGAAATGATATGCATATTGAAAATTAAATTTACTGAACAAGCAATAATGGCAGTGTATTTGGCAAGAAGACTCACCATCTACTGACAGAGCTGTCAAGCTTGGCAGGCTACTGGCAATCTTCCAAACTCCCACACACATCTATCCCTGTCTGGTGTGTAAGCTAATAGCATTCTGGACCTACATCCTGCCCACTCCTCGGCCAGCTCCTTTTTTTTTTCTCCCTCTAGCAACATCTTTTAACAAGAAACTGTAACTAAATCTGCCCACGTGTGGTTGAATGAGAGGCTTCTGTGATCCTGCTGTGTTTTAAAACTTTCATGGCAATTACATTGTCAATGTCAGGAATGAAATCTAATATTCAATCAATGAAATTAAAAGGCCTAAACATGCTGGCTGAGTTATTAGCATTAGGGAATTTAACAGTGTTAAAGCAAGTGCCACATTTACGCATGTATAGTCATATAAAACAATGTTGTTTTTTTAAATGAAAAAGCAGTCCCTATTAAATCTACATTTCATCACATTAGTAGAGTCAATTGCAGTGAAGAAAAACAACCAAGCACACATTCTCAATTACAGTGACCTTTAAAAAAGATCCTTTTAAATACTAGCTTCCCTTCAAACACTTTGCCACTTGGCAGTAAACTATATACTCTAGCAGGTGAACAGAAGAGAAAGAGCCTAGTAAGATTGGCTAACTGGTGACTGTGTCGTATACACTGCCTTGAGTTTAGGAAGAGGAGCTCAATAAATTTTAGGGGATAGATTCAGGGCCTCTGAAGGGCTCTGAAGCAAGAGGAAGAAGTATATAGAGATATGTGCTTAGCATAATGAACAGACACATACCTGCAAACATCTCTCCATGAACCAAAGATAACTCATCTCCCCTCTAAAATGCACCCATTCTCCTAGTTTCCAATTTTTCTCAATGGCATCACCTACTGCAGTCACCTAAACTTAAATCTTATGGTTAAATAAATTCAATTAAATACAACAAATATTTATCAAGCCTTTATTACAAGCCAAACACTGAGACATAGAAACAAAAATGAAATAATCACTGCCACCCAAGGAACTTAGATTCTATCACAGAGAATCAATGTGTTAATAGACAAGTAAGCACAAAACATATAGACATAAATACAAAGTAATATCATAATATCATAATGAGAGCATTAGAAATTGGAGGAATCAGAAAAGATTTCTTTCAAGAAGTAGCAACCAAATTAACCCTTGAAAAGTTACAGGGATTCCCAAAGTCCAAGGTGGAAGAAAGGAGAGCATTTCAAGATGACTGTCAACTGGCAAAAGCACAGAGTGGGAGATGGGAATAACCAAATTTTGTGAGCCAATTTTGCTAGAATGTTAAGCATGTTACGAGTAAGCAATGTGAAATAAATTTAAATAAACAGCATGGAGACAGATTATCTTATTAAGATATTAAGATATCTTTAAATACCAAAAAGTGAAGTTTGTTCTTATTACCCTAGAAGCTGAGAAAGGCTGACCTCTTTACTGAGACAAAAACAGAGAAGGAAAAAAAATGAGAGATAATAAAAATGTAATGGAGTGGGAAGAAAGGAAAGAAGGGATTCACAATGAAAAGCCTCTATATTTTTTTCAGTAGAGTAGAAAGTAAGGTCCTTTGATGAGGGTGAAGTGGGAGAAGATGGGGGGAGAGAAGGAGAGGAAAAGGAAAAGGGGGAAATATAGGAAGTTTGGGGAGGGAACATTTGTAATGAAGACAACAAAGGGATCCTCATGTGGCTATGAAGGTTTAGTTAAGATTAAATTTGTAGTGAAGCAAGGATTTATCTTGTGACCTCTTAGCTCTTCTCTATCTTGGATAATCTTATCAGATCCAACTAGTTGGACTATTCCAGTCTTTCTCCTAAAATTCAGTTCTGAATCACTGATTGCCTAATGGATATTTGCAATTAGATGTTCTAGAAGTATTTCCAACTCAATGAAACTACAACTACATCCAAATAAAACTCAAACTACATCCAAAGACAGAGCTCATTTTTTCTGTCCCATTCCTTACCCCTTCAACCATTGCCTATTCCTACTTTCTTTTTTCTGTTGAAGTATCACTATTTTTCTAATCATTCTAATTTCTAACTTCAGGGACATCCTGGACTCTCTTCTCTCTTGCTTACTCCTTATAAGCACTCAGTCTCCTAAATTTCATATTCACATATATCTCAGTTCAGTCCTTTTCTATTCAGAGGGCCACTTAGATAAGGTCCTCATCACTCCTCATCTGCACTTTATTGAAAAGGTTTCCTACATAATCTCTTTTCTTCTCTAGTCTCCACACAGCTGCTTTGTAAATGCCTATGTACTTAACAAGCACTTGTTGAATTGGATAAAACTGTACCCAGTTGGCATAGTTGCAGAGCTTTCTCCAGGAGCATTCAGCAGCATCCAAGCAGAAGGTGGGTGGTGTAAATAATTCATGGTTGAGATTTGGAAAGGTGTGACTGATGAGAAGACAAAAGATTAAGTGATTCAGGAATAAATATTTAATGATGTATGGCTGAACTGGTCAACAAGGGTGAAACTATTAAGAAAGGGAAGTAGAATCAGAGCAGGATTAAAAGTGAGCAGGTTATGACATGTTATAAATGAGGAGTTGAATGTCAGAAGTAGTATAAAGAAGTCACTGGAGAAATCTCATCACATGGCAAGAGTGAAGGATAACTGGTGGACAGCCTGGGTACTCTCAACAAAGGGGGACTAGAGAAGGTATTCTCCAGCATGCTGATGATAACAGTTATGGACTGGCATAGATAAGTAAGATAGGACGAGAAGGAACAGATAGGTTGTATGTTTCACTGCTAGAAAGTATGTCAAAAAGAATGAGATCACAGATTTCTTGAAACAATTTGAAATAAAAAAGTTAAGAGTTGCTATTATTACTACTGCAATATACAAGAAACAAATTAATCTATTGGACTAGGGTTTCTACCTTGTCACTAAGTGGCTGTGTGACTAAGGACAAGTCATTTCAATGTCTGCATCTTAGTTTTCTCAACAGAGGATCATAATATTTGCTCTATCTACCTCACCCACGGCTGTAAAGATAAAATGAGATAATTTGAAGGAAAGTTAAAAGCATTAGATAAATTGAAACTATTATTAAATAGTCTGTGTTATGAAACACATTCAATTAATAAATTGATAAATATTACATATCAATTATGGGAAAAATCTTTTCTTGAACAAGTGTTTTTAATTTTACTCAAAATGTACCAGTTAAATTGTGTTTTGTTGTTGTTCAGTTGTTTCAGTTGTTTTTACCTCTTTCTGACCCCATTTGGGGTTTTCTTAGCAAAGATACTGGAGTGGTTTGTCATTTCTTTCTCTATGAGAGATGGGGACACTGAAGCAAACAAGGTTAAGTGACATACCCAGGATCATACAAGTTAGTAAGTATCTGGGGCCAGATCTGAACTAAAAAAAAAAAAAAAATGAGTCTGTACATATGCACATTATATTCATTTCTGGAGTAAAATATTTTCTCACTTGCCTCTTGCTGGGGAAGAGATGGTTGGAAGTAACTACTATTCCCAAGGAAGAGACTATATTTTTGCTTTTCTTTGTAGCCCCAATGCTTAGTACAGTGTTTAACACATAATAAAGCCATGATAATAATGATGATATAATATAGCACAAATTACTCTCCTGAGCTTCAGGAGTACTCAGAATGTCAAAAAACATTTATCAAGGGCCTATTATATGCCAGCCACTGTACTACTGTTGGGAATACAAAAGAAAAGTAAAAGACAATCCCTGTTCTCAGGACTTCAGATCCAAATAACTATGTACAAATAAGCTACATACAACATAAATTGGAAATAATCAATAGAAAAGGCACTAGAATTAAGGAGGTTTGGAAAAGGCTTTGTAAAATGTTCTACTTGAAGGAAACCAAGAAAACCAAGAGGGACAGATTATGATGAACATTCCAGGCAGGGGGACAGCCAACAAAAATGCTCTCACTTAGGAAATGGAGTGTTGTGTTTGAGGAATCGCCAGGAAGCCAGTATCACTAGATCAAGGAAAGGGTGTAAAGTTGAAGAAGACTGAAAAAGTGGGTATAATTGTGTGGTCATGAAGGGTTCTGAATATCAAACAGGCTCTGAAAACCAGGGCTCTGATTCTGGAAGCGATCAGGAGCCACTGGAGTTTACTAAGTAGGGAGATAACATGTCTTGGCAACATGATGGGGGGTAAGGATGAAGAGTTGAGGATGATACTTATTTGTCCAGGACTCTGCTGGAGTAGAGTAGTATAGAACTCTATGCTACTGGAAATGTTCAACATCAATATCCTTCCAATTATTAAGGCTTAAAACCACCTTCAGTTCTTTCTTTTTTATTACTCACTTACTTACTTTTATTACACTTACTTACTACCCACATCCTACTCTTGACCTCTCTCTGTGTCTCTTTTTCTCCCGACCCCCTTGTCTTTTTTTCTCTCTTCTCTCACTCTCCTTCTCTCCTTCTTTCCACTCGTGAAATTCCTACCTTGATTCAGGCCTCTATCACCTCTTACCTAGAATGTTGTAATAGTTTCCTAACTAGTCACCCTACTCATCCCCTCTAAAAATTATTGTTTATATAATACCAAAGTATTATTTTTAATGCATAGGACTGAAAATGCTACTTTTCTGCTTGGACCTTCAATGATTCTCTACATCCTGTAGGACACGATACAAATCCCTCAGCCAGATATTGAAAGCTCCCCCACAATCTGGCTCCAACTTTTAAAACCTTATTTCACACTATTCTCTATTATGCAGTCTCATAGCATCAGATGTCTTCCACCATTCTTCTCCTTCATCTATGTTTCAAATGAAGCCCTCCTTACTAAGGTGAAACTCTCTAAATATGCACTAGTGGTCCCATTCCATCCCATCCCATCTCTAGGAGATGGTTCCCTTTGACATCCTCACTTTCTCTTATCTTTTTTCTCTCCTTGTCTATTAGCTGCTTCCTTACTGTTTCTAAATGTCCAAAATTTAAGTAGGCAGACCAGCCAGCAGGCTCTTACAATAAGTGGTGAGGTGATGATGACGGCATCTCCCAAAGTCAAGAAACCCTTACTTGATCCACCTATCCCCATTATCATCCCATATATCTCCCCTTTTTGTTTTTGTGGTTGAGCTCTTTGAAAAGGCTGCAAATAGCAGTCTACTTCCTTTCCTTTCACTCTTCTTAAGAACTGAACAGTTTTACTTAAATCATCATTCAACTGAAACAGATCTCTCAAAAGTTATTAACAATCTCTTAATACCCCAAACTAATAGTCTTGTTTCAATCCTCATCTTTCTTGTCTTCTCTATAGCTTTGATTCTGCCAATCATCGTCTTCTCTTAATACTCTCATCTCTCTAGGTTTTTGGGACACCATTTTCTCCTGTTTCTTCTTCTACTTGTCTGACTGCTCTCCTTTAGTCTACTTTACTGGATCTGCAGCCAGGTCACATTGCTGACTGTGGATATCCCACAGGTTCTACCCTCTTCTCCTTGTATGTTATTCCAAATGACAATTTCATAAGTTCCTATGGATCCAATGATCATCTTTTTGTTGATGATTCTTTTTTTTTTTTTTTAATAGCTTTTTATTTACAAGATATATGCATGGGTAATTTTTCAGCATTGATAGCTGCAAAACCTTTTGTTCCAACTTTTCCCTTCCTCCCCACCCCCTCTCCCCCAGATGGCAGGTTGACCAATACATGTTAAATATGTTAAAGTATAAGTTAAATACAATATATTTATACATGTTCATACAGTTATTTTGTTGTACAAAAAGAATCGGACTTTGAAATAGTGTAGAATTAATCTGTGAAGGAAATCAGCTGATGATTCTTAAATCCATTTATCCAGCCTTAATCTCTCTTTTGATCTTCTTATGCTGAAGCTCACATTTCTAACTATCTACTGAACATCTCAAACTGGATGTTTCATAGATATCTTAAACTCATCATATTTAGAACTGAACTCATTATCTTTTCCCAAAAGAATCTTTCTTCTTCCTAACTTCCCTTATTAATAATTATCCTCTTAGTCACCCAGATTTAAAAGCTAGGTGTCATCCTTAAGTTCTCCCACCCTGGTCTGTCCATTTTTACCATTGTAACAACTCTTGAAGATGGCCCCTTCTCTTCTCCGACACTGCTACTACCATAATGCCGTCATCATCACCTCACCACTTATTGTAAGAGCCTGTTGGTTGGTCTGCCTACTTAAAGCCTCTCTGTATTTTGATGCATCCTCCACTCAGCAGTTAAAGTGTTCCTTCTAAAATGTAGGTCTGATGCCTCTCTTCAACAATGAGATGATTCAAACCAATTCTAATTGTTCAGTGATGAAGAGAGCCATATACACCCAGAGAGAGGACTGTGGGAACTGAATGTAGACCACAATATAGCATTTTCACTCTTTCTGCTGATGTTTGCTTGCATTTTGTTTTCTTTCTCGGGTTCTTGATCTGATTTTTTCTTGTGCAGCAAGATAACTGTATAAATATGTATACATATATTGGATTTAACATATATTTTAATTTATTTAACATGCATTGAACTACCTGCCATCTAGAGGAGGGGGTGAGGGATAGGAGGGAAAAATTTGGAACAGAAAGTTTTGCAAGGGTCAATAATTGAAAAGTTAACCATGCATATGTTTTATAAAAGCTTTCATAAAAAAAAAAAAAAAAAAAGAAGCCATTCAATAAAGTGGTTTAACCATTGGGAACATTGCTTCTCAGGTAAGGGCATGGATAAAACATTTTCTAATAAATTTGCTTATGACATACACTATCATTTTCCACTTGGGGGTCTCCTATGAGAGAATATTTCTATCCATAATTGCCAAATGAAAGTCAATTGTTCATATTAAATATTTAAACACTAAGTGTGGAGTGTTACTAATAAAATGCTGATTTAAATGCAAGAATAAAAAATAAAAAAAATAAAATGTAGGTCTGAACCTCTACTCTATAAATTACAATGCTTCCCTTCACTTTCAGGATCATATCAAGATGTAGATAATGGTTATGGGTACCTTTCCTAAAGCATACTATGATAAAGAAAAGGGGAACATTGATCCCTCCAAAAATCTATTTACATATGGCAAACTCATTCTAACTTATTTTTAAAAATAAAAACAACAACAAATCAGTCCTTACTTGGAATATGCTGGAGCAACCCAGTATGGGTTATCCTCTGCTTCCTTTGCATGCCGTAAAATGGCTTCCCGGGGGTTGCTATCATCAGTCTTATCCAGAGCAATGTTTTTCACTATGTATGATGACAAGGTTCCTCCATGGGTTCCAACTCTACCACCGCGACCTGTTTCAGAGCAAAGAATAAAATTTAGAAATCAAAGACATGGGCAATCCCAGTACATTCTGTACTTTTAGGAGTTTATTTATCCACACCATTTGACAAAATTGAGAAGTGCTTAGAGTGGTTTCCACAACTGGCCTATTGACTGAATTATAATATGTTGAGAAAGGGTGAGTTGGCCATGGTGACCTGATTTTCATATTTCTCAGTGGAATGAACTTTCTATCACATGAAGTATCTTCAAATATTAGATATTTCAACATTATATGTATTAATGCCAAATCACACTGGCTTTGTTTCCTATGTTAAGACATTATATGCTGGCTTAGTGTGACTTTAATTTATGGTGACCATGAAAACAAAAGGTAAAAATCATTAAGTTCCCAATAATATATACAAATATAAAGAAAATTTCCCACAATTGTCCTTAATTCTCCCTATTCTCAAGTTTAAAACAATCATAACATTTCCATCTAAATTTAGGCTAATTTCAAGCTGATATATCCAAGGTTAGAATATTTTCATTTCTCACTTGTCAAATGTATTCTATGACATCAATGATATTAGGAGAAACATCAGTTTCTAAGTATATATCCCACCTTGCTCTAGTTAGCTGATAAAATTAAAATTTAATTTCATTAAAATTCAAATTAAAGTTAAAAAAAAAAAAACAGCCCAAAGCAAAACTAACCACTATATTTCTGAGCACATAATAAGTGCAAGATACTTAGGTAAAAAATCACAACAACTAAGAGAACTTGAAGGGATCTTAGGAATTTTCTGAAACAATTTATAATTAATTAAGAATCTTTTCTACAATACATGTAACAACTGGCCATTTTGTTTGAAAACTTCTAGGAAGGGGGAAGGAAAGTAGCATGGAGTACTTCCTAAGTCAGACTATTTTACCTTAAGACTGCTCTAACAAACATGCAAATTTTCTTTATACTCAACCTAAATTTGCCTCTCTGAAATTTCTACTATTGTACCTAGCTATAACCTCTAAAGTCAAGAAAAACAAGTTTAATTCAGTTTTCATATGACCAAGCTTCAAATACTTGAACACATTTTGTATACCTCTCTTAAGTCTTTTCTTTTTGAGGCTAAATATCCTTAGTTTCTTCAAGCAATCTTCCAATGGCATGATTTTGAGGCTTCTCATCATCCTAATTACTCACCTCTGGACATTATTTTAAAAATGTATTTATTTGTTGAAAATTTAATGCAAAATTAATGAGAAAAAAAATAGAAAAAAGAAAACAAAAAACCTCCCCACAGAGCATGAGGGAAGATTCAAAATATGTAACAATAAATTTCCATTTTATGAAAGCTTATATAAAATAGAAGACATTGTATTCATAACTGTCCATCTTTGCTTCCTTGTAGATTTTCTTTTGTCTTCTGCTATGCACTTTTTACTATTCTTTTTTTTCCCCCTTTTCTCCCCTCTACTTTCCCCAAGCAGGCTACAGTTAAACACAGATATATTTATGTACACACACACACACACACACACACACACTCTCACTCTCTCTCTGTGTATATATATGTGATTACTTCCCCTAATTTTTTCCTGTGTAATAGCTTATATTTATAAAAGTCTTTTACAATAAATTTTATTGTATTTTCACAACGCACAAAAGAATAATGAACAATTCCTACAAGGGAAGATGATACTTATAACTCTTAAGAACTTTCACTATTAGGGCAATTAGGAGTATACATAAAGAGTTGAGAGTATGAGCTGACTATAGAGATGACAAAAAAAATTAAAGGATGAGAAAAAAATTTGCACTGGGAGAAGAGGGAAGAAATAGTCTGATGTAAATTATCCTACACAAAAGAGGAACAAAAGAGCTATTACAGTGGAGGCGAACATGGAGGAGTGGTGGACAATAATTGAGCCTAACTGTAATAAGAACTGGCTCAAAAAGGTAATGTGTGTGTGTGTGTGTGTGTGTGTGTGTGTGTGTGTGTAAATAAATTTATACTAGTGGGGAACCACAACTTTTTCCTCTCAAAACTAGATTAATCTAACCAAAAAATAAGTTAAGGAGGTGAATAGAATTTTTTTATAAGTTAGATATGATAGACCTCTTGAGAAAACTGAATGAGAACAGAAAGGAAAATACTTTTTTCTCAGTAATACATAGAATCTACACAAAAGCTGGCCATGTATTAGGATGCAAAACATGAAGTGTTAAATGCATCCTTTTCAGATAAATAATGCAATAAAAATTACATTCTATAAGGTATAGTAGAAAGATAAATTAAAATTAATTGGAAATGAAATACTTTAATCCTAAAGGATTAAACAAAGAACAAATTTCAGAAACAATTTCATTTAAGAGAATGACAACAATGAAATAGCATTCCAAAATTTGTGGGATGCAACAAAAATAGTATTTAAGGGAAAATTTATATCTCTAAATTGCTAACATCAATAAAATAAAGAGCAGATCAGTGAATTGGGCAACTTAAAAAAAAAAAAACACTAGAAAAAGAACAAATTAAAAATCCCCAAATTAAACACCAAATTGGAGATCCTGAAAAGTCAAGGAAGAAATACTGAAAGAAGAAATAAAAAGAAAAAAACATAGAACCAAAAAATAAACCTATATTGGGAGGAGAGAAGGGAGGGAACAATAAAATAAAAAAAATCACTGGTTAATTTGATTTTTAAAAAAAGGAAAGAAGAAAACCAAATTACCACCATCAAAAATGAAAGTAGTGAATTCATCACCACCAATGAGGAAAGAAATTAAGCCAATTATTAAGAGTCATTTTGTTTAATCATATGCCAATAAATCTTACAATCTCAGTGAAACGGATGAATATTTACAAAAAATGTAAATTGTCCACAATAACAGAAGAGGAAATAGAATATTTAACTCCATCAAAGAAAAAGAAATTAAACAAGCCATCAATGAATTCTTTGGGAACAAATGTCCAGGGCCAAATGGATTCACAAATAATCCTAATACTATATAAACTATTTGGAAAATAAATAAAAAGATTTCCTATCTAATTCCTTTTATGACACAAATATAGTATTGATACCTAAACTAGGAACAGCAAAAACAGAAAAAAGGAAACTACATCCTAATTTTCCTAATGAATATTGATATAATTCTAAACAAGCAAGATTACAGCAATATATCACAAGTATTATATGCTATAGCCAGGTGAGATTTATGCCAGGAATGCAGGTCTGGTTCATTATTTAAAAAATCTATTGCCAAAGTGTTCATATCAGTAACAAAACCAAAAATTATATTATTATCTTAATAAATAAAGGGGATAGAGAAAAATTGGGACACTAGTACACTATTGGTGGAATTGTGAATTAATTCAACCATTCTGGAGAACACTCTGGAATTAGGCCCAAAAACTTATTAAATTGTGTATACTCTCTGATCCCACAATACCACTATTAGGGTTGGGTCCATTTTTGAAGGTGATCAGGAAAAAAAGAAAAAGAACCCATATTTTCTAAAATAAATATAGCAGCTCTCTTTGTAGTCATAAAGAATTAGAAACTGAGGGGAGATCCATAATTGTGGAACAGCTAAACAAGTTGTGATATATAATTGTGATGGAATACTACTATTGCTATAAGACATGCCAGTTGGTTTTAATTTTTGTTTCTTTTTATTTGCTTTTTTTAAAATTAAAGCTTTTTATTTTCAAAACATATATATGGATAATTTTCAACATTCAACCCTTGCAAAATCTTGTGTTCCAAATTTTTTCCTTCGCTTCTTCTCACCCCCTTCCCTAGACAGCAAGTAATCCAATATATATTAAATATGTGCAGTTTTTCTGTACATATTTCCACAATTATCATGCTGCACAAGAAAAATCAGATCAAAAAAGAAGAAAATTATTAAGAAAACAAAATGCAAGCAAACAACAACAAAAAAGTGAAAATACTACGTTGTGATCCACAGTTAGTTTTCACAGTCCTCTCTCTGGGTGCAGATGGCTGTCTTCATCACAAAACCATTGGAACTGAATGCCAGTTGATTTTAGGAAAATATGTTAAGGCTTGCATGAAACAATGAAAAATGAAATGAGCAGAACCAAGAGAATGTTGTATACAGTTTGAAGAACAACTCTGAACAATCACGAATAATATTTTAAATATTCCAAGCAACTAAAAAGAATCTATGAAGGAAGATTCTATTTAGCTCCAAAGAAAGAACTGATAAATAGAAGTGTACCACTTTACATATATGTATATATCTGTATCAAATGGTGGTCTTCTCTAGAGCAGAGTGGGGAGGAAGGGAGACCAGTTAGAATTAACTATATAATATAATAATCTAATCATATAATATAATTTAAATGATACTTCTACCTAAATGTATCTACTTAGTGACATACCAATCAAACTACCAAAAAATTATTTTACAGTTTAAAAAAAAAACAACATTCACATGGAAGAAGAAAACGTCAAAACGTCAAGGGAATCAATGAAAAAATGAGAAAATTAAGTGGCTTAGTCATAACAGACCTCAAACTGTATTATAAAGCAGTAATCATTAAAACAATCAGGTACTAGCTAAGAAACAGAGTGGTGGATCAGTGGAACAGATACACAAAAAATGACCATAGCAATTTAGTATTTGATAAACCAAAAGATTCAAGATTTTGACCAAAAACAAACCAAAAAAAAAAAAAAAAAAAAAAAAAAAGCTGGAACAATTGGAAAGCAGTTTGGCAGAAAATAGGCATAAATCAACATCTCACACCATATACCAAGATAAAGTCAAAATGGCACATGATCTAGACATAAAGCCTGATACCATATGCACATTAGGGGAATGGATTGTTTTAGATCTATGGAAAAGAGAAGAATTTAGGACTAAACAAGAGATAAAGAACATTACAAAGTGTAAAATACATAATTATGATTATATTAATTTTTAAAGGTTTTACACAAACAAAACTAATACAACCACAATTAGAAGGAAAGCAGAAAACTGGGGAGAAGGGAAGTAATTTTTACAGTATCTCTCAAAAAGGTCTCATTTCTGAATTGTAAAGAGAACTGAATCAAATTTATGAAAACACAAGTAATTTCCCATTTGATAAATGGTCAAAGAATATCAACAGGCAGTTTTCAGATAAAGAAATCAAAACTATCTATAGTCATGTGAAAAAATGCTCTAAATCACTATTGATTAGAGAAATGTAAACTAAAACAACTCTGAGGTACTACCTTACATCTATAAGATTGGTTAATATGACAGAAAAGGAAAATGATAAATGTTTAAGGAGATAAAAGAAAATTGGGATCCTAATACATTGTTGGTGGAATTGTGAAGTGATTCAACCATTTTAGAGAACAATTTGGAACTATGCCCAAAGAGCTATAAAACTGCATACTCTTGGATCTAGCTATACCATTATGAGATCTATAATCCAAAGAGATGAAAGAAAAAAAGGGGGGGACCCTTTGTACAAGCACATTATTACAATTTTTTTTTTTGTGGTGGCTAAGAATTGGAAATTGAGGAGATATCCATTTGAAATGGCTAAACAAGCTGTGATATATGATTGTGATCAAATACTACTGTGTTATAAGAAATGATGAGCTGGCTGATTTTAGAAAACATTGTTCAGAGTAAAAGCAATATTGTAAGATGAACAACTGTAAATGAGTTAGCTATTCTCAGGAATATAATGACCCAAGACAACCCACAAGGACTTATGATGAAAAATGTTATCAGCCTCCAGAAAATGAACCAATAGAGTCTGAATACAGACCAAAGCATACTATTTTTTCTGGTTTGGGTTTTCTTCCATAAAATGACTATTGGAAATACATTTTACCTGCTTGCACATGTTTAATCTATATCAGATTGCATGCAGTGTCAGGAAGTGAAAAAGGGAAGAAGAGAGAGATTGAAGCAAAGCACTGTTAAATGATGAAGATACAATTAAAAAATTAAAAAGTCCCTACTCAAGTTCTATTATATTCTAATAAAAGGCAGGCTTCAGCTACAAGACAGATAGAAAAATATAATAGTCCTTAAGGATCAGTAATAGGATAGATGGCAATTGTTTTTTACTATAACTTTCATTGATAAAACCATATTCTTTTTCTGATGTCAAATCATTCAGCAGCACCAAGGACTTTAATGACAAGAACCTTCTCTTCTTCATCTTCAGTAGCAGTTGCTTTAAAGGAAGCTGGAGATGCTGCACCTCTAGAGATGATCTGTCTCTATAAGCATGATTTCTCTGGGCTATAGCTACAGGACCTGGCCTGAAAGTAGTCAATGAGGTATTGCTGGAGTAATAGTGCTGGGTCTTTAGGAAGGGTAGTAGTCAAGGTGAGGCATGGATTTGGGCATTCCAGGTACATACTTTCTTTCATTGCCAAATACTGTTTTAGTTGGGCTGACTTGCCTTTTCAAAGCAGTTGATGATTATGACAAGTGGAGCCAATGCTCACCTGGGGGATGTCTAAATATTATTAATCCTATTTTGCAGATAAGGAAACTGACACTAAGTTTAACTGAGATGCTCAAGGACATACAATTAGCAAACAGAATTTGAACTAGGATCTTTTTACTTAAAATTCAGTACTTATGTGGAATTATAGCATCATTTAATAGATTTGAGCTGGCAAAAAAATGAGATTATTCTCATTATTCAAGATGCACTGATAAGGTAAGAAGTAAAAAGCAATGAAATGACTTAGCACAGCATTGTAATTTAAGCAAGAGGGCCTAAGAACAAAGACTTGGATAGAGGTAGTGGGAATGAAAAGGAATAGATATTAGAAGGGCTTCATAGGTATGATATGGAAATTAAATTAAAGGAGAAATCAAAGATAAATTTAAGATTCATCAATGAAACAGAGAAGCTTAATTGGAGACATTGGTTAAAAGGAAAAAAAGAGTCACTGCACTCAGAAGGTGACATACAGCTAAAAGTCAAATGAGAGATCAAATCTAAAGTTCTATACACTTAAGACAGCAAAAAGCAATTGGGAAAAGATGTATGAAGTTATGAGGACTACAATGTGTAGTAGAAAACCCTTTCATTCACACAGAATCTGCTTGCCATTTCTTAAAATGTTCACCAGAAGTTGGTTCTGATCGCTCTGGTTATTAGTTTCCTTTCCAAAGAAATTACCTTGCATAAAGTTCATGTTTAGTTTCCATGCATATTCTTTCCCCTCCAATAGAATATAAATTCCTTGGGAACAGAGATTATTTTGTTTCTATTTCTAAAGTAATATATGCTTGCTGAATTGCATTTCCAAGAAAGCCAAAGAACTTTTGTATCCTTGTAAAGTCAATATGAGAGGCACAATGAATAGGGATCCAGCCTTGAATTCAGAAACAATGGGACATAAGTCCAGCCTTTGACACAAACAACCTGGATGACCTTGGGAAAGCTACTTAACTCATCTGCGGTCTATGTAACTGTCTGAGATTTTAGTGGCAGAACAGATGCCAACCTAGATTGGCTATAGAGAGCTTTCTTGTCCCAATGCAGTAACAGATCTAGTTCTTATCATTATCATTATAAAGTCAAGAGTTTGTCCTCATTTTGTAAGCACAGAAACTTGGGTTATATACCTACTTGTCTAAATGCCATATGATATTTTTAAGTTGAAAATTATAGTCAAAATTATCATACCTTATTAAAACAATAATCTGAAGAAATCCTAAAAAGAACAGAAAATCTAAGTTTGCAATATTTTCTCTTTACTGTTTAATCAACCTATATAACCAATAGATCATACTTACCTGGGCCTGCTACCGGAGGTTCAGGTTTATGAGACTTAAGAGGATCTAATCTATCTTTTTCCAACTGTTTCCTTGTACTTCGTTGGCGTGGTTCACGGAACATAGGGAGTGCATGAGCTGGAAATCACATTAAAACAATTTCATTTTAATAACTCTTTCATTCAAAAACATACCTAAAGAATGACTAACTGAATGACAGCCTCCATTTATAACAACAGATATTCTAACTGTAACCAATTAGCCCATTTAGTTTTGAGATTTTTAGTCATTTATTCACCTTTCTTGGAATGGAACTGCACACAGGAAACATGTTTAAATCTTTGTCACAGACTTCAGTTATGAAAATATACTTCCCAAACCATTTGTAGCTAATAAAACTTAGCAGCTAAAACTCAGTTTCTGTGAGACTTCCTAAGATTATCCATCACAAATCAAACATGAATGATACTAACAGTTATACTGTATATAGCATGCCTTCCACACCACAAATTTCCCCAGATGCTTCATAGCACTGGAGTCACTTCACACATCATTGAACTTTGACCAAGTCCAAGGAGTGTGACAGCACTGAGCAACAGTAGAAGGCCGGAAGAGAGAAACACTGTACGCCAACAAAACTAGGATAAAGGTTGCCCTGAATGCAATGGGGTGCCTGAACTTTGGACGTGAGCAATCGGTGACTTGAGCTACAGGCTGGTATATAAAAATGACTCTACAAAATGAAAAAAAAAAATAAAAGTAGCACCTCTCTACATATTGAGAGTCAGATAACAGTTATACTTTGGGCTTGGGGTAAGTTCAACTTATACTTATCTTTGAAGCAAAATGGTCAGCATAATTCCTTTGAAAACTCACATGAAGACTATGACTTCTTTCAAGAAGAAAACTTTTTTCCCCTAAGGGTTAGGGGCTTGAAGGGAGTAGAAATGTTTTTTATAGTAAAAACAAATGCCTAAAATTTATATAGTCATTCATAGCAAAGAATCTGAAAGTACTTTTTCATCCCCAGGAACCAAGACCACATCACTCACCAGTGAAATGTAGCTACCTCGGGGGAGGGGAATAAAAGGGCGGCGAGAACAGTCCTCTGTGCACAACAGTATTTTTAGGAGGGCAAGTGAAAAATAGCTTTTCTACTTCAAACAACTTTAGGGGTGGGGGTAGAGGGGAATTTAAGTAAGCAGCATGTAATTACATGAGCTGGAATTTGGTCATGACACCGAGTTTAACACTTCTACTCTTGCAAAAAATGTCATGGGATATCTTTAATGATCCCAGTTCTAAGGAGGTTGGTTTTATGTCTGATCTGCCAGGCAGAACCACTGGCCACACACTGCCCCCTGGGCATGACTCTAGAGCACTTGCCAGGCTAAGGGCACTGTGGAGCTTGCTGAACTTCTTCAAAAGGTACTTAGTTTTCTTTCTCAACAGTTGTTTTTAGTCACTTGGAAGGGCATTCATTGATGGAAAATAATCATCATGACTCTGTAAAAGGCAAGTTTTGTCAGGCTAGTTAGATTATATTTCTTGTCAGAATGACAAATGATGAATCTTGGTGAAGACAACTTGCTTTTATTGAGGTTCTATATCTTATTGTACATAATTTAACTTCATACACATAGATCTAGACCCTCTTCCCATATTTTTACAGGAGGCTGTGGGTCTTTCAGAGGCTTACAACTCTTATACTGGCTGGAATTTTCCCTTCTGGATGATAAGAGTGATATAAAGAATCCAACAGTCCTCTCTGTCTCTGATAGTCACATAAGTTAAGTAAGTCATATAAGTAAGAAGAATGCACGACTGATAGTACCTTCCATGTGAATGAGATAATTTTTCAACATATGCCTGAACTGAAGGCTTTTTCCTCCCCAAAACATCATGAAACCAACACCATAGGAAAGCAGGCAAGGGATGTAGCATTAAAAAATCATTTCAATCACTTACGAGTTATGATGTAGTCCTGGGTTAAAGTCTCAGCTTGTCTAGTCTTCCGTTTGTTTTTTACTACACATAATTTTGCTCCCCTGAGAAGAAAAACAAAAGAAAGAAAAAGCCATTTTGTTTGGTCTGAGAAACAAGGCACACATTGAAATGAACAGATATTTCTATTTAGAAGTTGACCCTGTATATGCCATCTTGCCAAGCTTCAGAAACGGCCAAGCTATGGGGGATGGATAGAATTTCCAAGATAATGGGATTCCACTTAGGAAAGAGAAAACATACCACTGAGTGGCTGTTGGCAAGTGATGAGATTAGTGAGACAATATGGCAAGTGGACAGAATTTTGCCAATATTTTTTTTAAAAGCTTTATAGTTCTTGTTTTGTTTTGTTTTTAGAAAAATTTAAAAGACAGACTTGTAGAAAAAGTTAAGTATCTGTCCTTTTCCCCCCAAAGAACACAGAGTTCAAATTTTAGCCTCAGATTTAGAAGAAAACAATCTGGGTGGTCTACATTCTAAAGGGCATCTGTCCACATCTCAAACATAACCCACATAACTGCCTGGAATTCAGTATGACAGACAATATTAGAAAGAGCTAAAGGGCTGCTGCCCAAGATTGAGCTGAACTGGTTGGCTTTGTGTAAGGAACACCATACTTCTATAAGTTTTCTTATAAAGAGTGCTTGGATGTCTATTTTAATATCAGCAAGGAAAAAAAAAATTTTTAAGGAATGAATTTGAAATTTACTAAATGAATAGGGTTAATAAATTTTTCAAAAAAGAAAAGATATCAATTATATCACTTGCTTTCAGTCTCCTTGATAGGAACAAAATGCCAACTCGTTTCATGTAGCACAGTAGGTTTATTTTTCTAGATATGGGAAGCACATAGCACTCTGTAGGAAAGGACTGGCAGCTTCTATCTACTGCCAAATCATAGATAATAAATATTCACTAATTGAGCAAGATTAAAACTAAGTCGCTTTATCTTTTAAAAGAATGAAGACAAATCAGTCAAAATAGGCTTACTAAGAAGCTTATTTGGAAATTGAGAATTTATTGATAAATTGCCCCAACAATGGGAACTCCAACTTCCCACAATTAGAAATCAGAGTTCTCTCTACAAAAGAAAATAGAATGCTCTTTTGAAAGCTCTTCAAATTTTGATTCAATGACATAAGGATCTTTATATATAAGGAAAATGGAAAAAAACTGAGGATAAAATTAAGATATTGTGCTATAGAGAAGTATATCTTTGAAATACCTATGTTCTGAGTCTGGGAAAAAAAATGAATGAATATATATGCATGTATGTATATGTGTGTGTCTATAAAAGTGAATGAATATGTATATATGTATGTATATGTGTGTGTCTATATGTGTGTATGTCTCTGAGTGTATATGTATGTATGTATGAAAATAAATAAAATTGTGCTGTCTCCATCTGCTGGCAGAGAATAGCCTTACAAACATTTGAAGGAGTAACCTGGAGAAAGAACAAGCTATTTCCATTTTTATCTCCCAACTTTGTGCATGCATCCCTCCTAAATGCCAATGCATACTGTGAATTGGAGCCAGGAGGAAGGAATGGAAAAGCAAATAGGTTTTTTTCCCTTGTACTCAAAATTCCAGTTAAGGAATTACAAATCCTCTGAAAACTTTCAAACACTGAATTCTGTATGGATCAATGAAAATACTAAAACTTCTCTGAAGCCCAGTACTATCAGCTCAACACTTTAGTCTTATCATAGCAATCTTACTCAAACCAGTTCCATTTTCCCAAAGGGGAGATCCTCATAAAAGAGAAAAGAAGCAAAGTAAAAGAAAAAAAAATCAACTCCCTTCCCCATCCATCCCCTGTTGTTGCAATTCATCTTCAATAAGTTAAACTTATATAAAATACCTCTGACTCTTGTTGGGATCATAATACACTTTAGCCAATCCATTTCCGGTTCCAACCATGATCTGATTTAACTTGGGATGCCATAGACAGCGTACCACACTCTGAAAGAGGATTGGAACATTAAATAACTTGCTCTTCTTCTTGTTAATACATTTTAACATACGAGTTAGAATTTCACATGACCACTAGTTTATCAAGTTAAACACAAGTCTCTTTTTTTTCTTCCTTATGATTGTTACTGATAAATTTTCAGATTACTCTTTTCTGAACCACAGCTATATTCAAAATGTTTAGTTCCTAGTATATCACTTGTCTGTATGACACCTTTTTTGATGTTCCCTTCTTGACATATTTTCCCCTTTCCTGACAGCCTTGAAACCACAAAGCCAGCCTTTCCCAGCTCTATTGGCATGTGCTGTTGGCATCTTGGGATGGTGGGCCCACTTAAGTCAGTGAGGCTCACCACTGAAGCAGAGTGGGATCCCAATGTTTCATGCTTTTACACACACAATATGTCCCTCTGGATGACAGATTGAAGCCTAGCTCTTTCATTTATTTATTGTTTTGATCTAAGAGATCATCAGAATTTTCTAATGTGTTTGAGAACAATCAGCCATTTAGAGTCATTCACCTTTATTTCACTCATCTCCTAGGCTAGAAAATAATATGAAAGCAGAAAAAATGTGCATAGCAGAATCAAAAGTCTTAAGACTTTTAATTTTAATTCAAATGGATCATATGATCATGCAATTTCATTGCCAGTGAGCGAAACTCAAAGCATTTCTGGATCCAAGGAACTCTAAAGTCTCTAAAGTTCTATTCCCTAAAGTGCTCAGAAGAACCAGTTATATTTTCATTTTTTTTTTAAGAGATACAGTAATGGGAAGGATGGTAGAAATAAAGGGAGCAAAGAAAAGAATAGCCAGCAAGGGAGAAAGCATTGCTTTATCAGAAAGATCAGTGGTCTTACTCCCCCATCCAACTTTTCCAGAACTGCAAAATCCTTCCTGACATAGTAGTTATCATATGAAGTATAAAGCAACAGGAGGAGATAGTTTTACATAGAGAAACATGAAGGAAAAAAAGAATATTAAAATTAGATCTATCCTTCAGAATTGTAGTAATAAATAGAGAAGTTTTGGAATGGAACTTGGAATGGAATTAATTTTCCACACATCTAATTATGGCTGCCTTTTCCAGTTTCTTCTTCAAATATAACCACTATCTTACCTTCTCTGATAGAGCAATTAGTGACTGAGTTCACTGACCTTATCTTTCATAATCATGATCACCAGGAACTTTCCAATGGCACATGTTACAAGACCCACCAACATATTTATAGCAAAGTACATTTTATACATCCTTCAACAACGTTCAATTGAAGATTTATTTCATTATTCTCTAAGAGACAGCACAAATAATTCCTTAGTTTTTCTCTCACATTATTGGTTTTTACTCTGGTGCTAGAGAATGAGAAGTACAGGACACAGGGAGTGATGAAATATAGGAAAAGGATGGAACAGGAAAGAGGGACCAGTAAGGAGTTTCAGAAACCCCTACCAACAAAAAAGAAAAGAAATAAAAGGATCATTGCCAACCCACCAAATGGGCTCTGGCATAGCAGTTGAAATTTCATAGAATTATAGAATGTTAGTGACCTAAAGTACCTTAAAGATAATTTTGTCCAACCACCTAATTCATGGATGAAGAAAATCTCTTGCTCAATAAACTGAAGCCTAGGCAAACAATCAAAATTTGCTGATTCTCAAATATGAGTTCAAGTTACAGAAGTTGGCCACAAATCATGATAGACAAATTCCAAGAAACTAAGCCAACAGGCAACTTCCAAAGGCAGCACGTCCACACAGGCCAACCATATATTTTTGATTGCCTCCTGGAAAAGTCCAACCATGGTGAAGTATTTCTCTAGTCCTATTCACATATCCTTCTTTCCAGTCCAACTGGGCAGACAAATTAGCACATAGACATATGGGGTGTGGTAGGGGGGAACCATTCACAGTCTTTCTGGCACTGAAGGAGAAGGCAAATGAAAGCAACTTGAAATAAACAACCTCTCCAGTACCCTGACCATTGCTAAAATAAGTAAGCAAAGCAGCCAACAGAGAGGTGTGTGAGTGGTCTGACTGAGGGAAAGGACACTTAAGACTCAATTACTCTAAGGAGGTTATTAATCAAATGCTATAGTGATTCCAAAACATGGAATGACAAAATAGATTTCAAGGGCAAAGGTGGGTGGGCCTTTTCGTTTGTTAATGTTTTCTGTATGTGTATGGCTAACCTTTCTAAACTCTGCAGCTAATGTGGTTCCACACTTTGTACTGTCAAGGAAATGTATCTTATAGCAGAGTATTGGACATTGGCCAATCCAAACAAACCCTGAGACAGCATGGCTAGGAGCAAGTAGAGCTGCCACACTGCTAACTTGTCAAACATGCATCCCTGGCCATACTTAACAACAGTACACGTGCCTCCCAGAAAGCTAAAAAGCCACCTTAAGACAGACAAGCTATAAATCCTCAGAAAAAGGTGCATTTAACCAATCAGTCAACAAATATGTCCTTCCATCCCCTCCTCTCAGAGGATGCTTCTTTAGATAAGGGATGATGGGTATGTGTGTGGGCAGGTAGGAAATGTGGCTTTCTGAACAGCATATTTACAGTGATACACTTAGTGAAGAGTCTAAGACACATTTTTAATACAAGGATAGAAAACACATCCTTGGAAGATGTGATAATATGATTGTTTGAACATCCCATACTAAATCTTCACATTAAGATGAAAAAGGAGGAGAGCACATTAGTATTAAAAACAAAAACAAAAACAAAAACCAGATTCTGTAATTAGTCTGTATACAATAATCTACTGAATTTTTCAATTTGATTAATAAAGTATTTTTATTCTTTATACTGATCTAATCAATCTTATAAAACATGTAAATTCATTTCTCTCTTCCATTAGCTACCCAAGTTAAATTTCATTTTGGCATAAAATTAGTTTTGGTCTTTTAAACCCAAACCAGATTTTCTTTTGGCATTATAATGTGGCAGTGCAAGAGAACCACAAAATAGCTAGTAAATAATCAGTTCTAGCAGCCATAAGGAATTGGAGTTGGAGATCATCAGAAAAATAATTACCAGGAGTTACAGGATTTTAAATAAATTTTCAAACAAAAAAGATTTTCCTATCCTGCAGAGAGGAATAAAGGCAGTAATAAGGGCAGGGATAAAAAAGCACAACCAGCTACCTGCCTCTAAATTCCAAAATATTTTAGGTTTGTTGCATTAACGTCTCACAAGAGTAAAGTAGCTGCACATAGTGGCAAATTATATACAGGGCTTTAGTGTGACTTAAAAAAAAAGAAATCAGTGGCCTAAGTGGTGGCTTAGCCTCTAGATAGATAGCAAATCTGTCATCTCACAATCTACCTAATCTTAAAGTGAAAATCAGTAAATTTATAAACTTGCTAATAGGCAGGTGGCACTATAAAAATCACAAAGAAAAAAAATCTCACTTGTACCCACTTCAGAAGTGTTACTAAAAAAGCAATCAATGCCTGTGTAATATCATAAAAGTCTGTATAGCATACATCTAAACACTATTACTATCTTTCTATATATACTGAAAGAAAGGAAGCCTAAGACTCTTCAAAATATTATATCTTACACATGTTGAAACCCCATTTCCTGATACTTTCCAGCCGCTAGGCCATACTATAAACTAAATCCCATCTGGTTTTAAATATGTTTTGTTTTCATTATCCTGTGTAGGGATATAAAGTCTATATCTTCAAACTATCAGATTATTTGGGACAGTTTTCCAGAGCTTTTAGATCAAAATCTTTACTCCTACTAATGATGGAAAATGTCCACTTTAAAGTCTTCTTGTAATTTTCTCAAAGCCCAGTTCTGAATGCTCCTAAACTCTACTCAAAAACTCTAATGGCTCTTTGTTAACTTTAGAAACCAATACAAACACCTTTAGTTTATTATGTAAAGCTCTTTACCACCTTGCCCCATATCAGCTTGCCTAGCTCATTATACATTACTTTTTTTCTGTTCTCCAGAGCCTAGTCCAACTGGCCTTCTGATGATTTTCTCATGCAATACATCCTATCTCTAATCTCCAGGATTTTGCAATGACTATTTCTTTTCCTGGAAGTGTTCTCTCCTTACTGTCACTTGTTTGCATCTCTGAACTCTTCAAGATGAAGCTCAAGTGATTCTTTATGTATGAGGTCTTTCCTGAACTCTCCAACTGCTAGATCTTCCACCACATTGCCTATTTTGCTTGTACTTGGTCACTCACAGTCCTCTTCAAGGACAAAAAACAGCTTCTGTGAGTAGGAGCTGTCCCACTGGACCAACCAACACAGCTGGCTAGAATTTCTTTGCTCCCTCCCTTCCTTTCTTTCCTTTCCCTTCCATTTAGTATAGATGCTCAGTATAATAAACCCAAGTCATTCTGGCTCTTATTGACTGGCCAACAGAGAAGAAGTTCCCAGATCAAGTCCCACTTGGTCTTTGGACCCAGATTGCCTCAGAGTTAATGGAAATAACAATTGTTTTTGTTTTGGCCAGAAATCTTGAAGGTCTTCTCCTCTCAGATTGCTTTTTTTTTTTTTTTTAAACTAAGTTAAAAAGGCCATTCTTTGCCTCATTTCTAAACTGAAGGCAGGGACTGTTTCATTTTTTGTATCTGTATCACCAGCTCTTAACACAGAGTCTGATACATACTAGGGATTTAAAACTTGATGACTAAAATTTAAAAACCCACAATTGACTCCCAAAGGCTCACTTATTGAATTCAGACCAATACTAGCCTATTAAGAACTCTTAGTTTCTTGATAAATTTATTATCTAGTATGTGAGTTACCCTTTCCAATTTTATGTCACCTTCAAAATATGATGCTATCATCAAAATAAAAATGTTAAATAGTACTGGGTCAAGCACAGTTTTCTAAGGTATTCCACTATGGACCTCCTGTCACAGTGACACTGAACCATTAATATTAAATCTGAGCTCATCCATCCAACTAGTTCTAAACCCATCTAATTATAGTAACATCAAATTCATTCTATCTTCTTCATAATAATATTATACTTTATCAGAAACTTTGCTAAAATCTAGATAAACATAATAAATATTATTTACAGGATGTCTCTTATGTAGTTCTGAAATGTCAAAAAAGGAATAAGGTTGGGAAAACTGGAAATTAGTATGGCAGAAATTAGATATGGATCCACACTTAACACCATATGCCAAGATAAGATCAAAATGGGTCCATGACTTAGGCAAAAGAATGAGATAATAAATAGATTAGAGGAACAGAGAATAGTCTACCTCTCAGACCTGTGGAGGAGGAAGGAATTTATGACCAGAGGAGAATTAGAGATCATTATTGATCACAAAATAGAAGATTTTGATTACATCAAACTAAAAAGTTTCTGTACAAACAATACTAATGCAAACAAGATTAGAAGGGAAGTAACAAATTGGGAAAATATTTTTAAAAGTAAAGGTTCTGACAAAGGTCTCATTTCCAAAATATATAGAGAACTGACCCTGATTTATAGGAAACCAAACCATTCTCCAATTGATAAATGGCCAAGGGATATGAACAGACAATTCTCAGATGATGAAATTGAAACTATTTCCACTCATATGAAAAAGTGTTCCAAATCACTACTGATCAGAGAAATGCAAATTAAGACCACTCTGAGATACCACTACACACCTGTCAGATTGGCTAAGATGACAGGAACAAATAATGATGAATGTTGGAGGGGATGTGAGAAAACTGGAACACTAATACATTGTTGGTGGAGTTGTGAAAGAATCCAACCATTCTGGAGAGCAATTTGGAACTATGCCCCAAAAGTTATCAAACTGTGCATACCCTTTGACCCAGCAGTACTACTACTGGCCTTAAATCTGAAGCCATATTTGAACTCAAGTCCTGATGATTCCAGTGCTCTCTCCACTGTGTCACCTAACTTTCCTCTAATATAGCTTTAAAATTTTTTCTTTAATGTCCTTAGCTTCCCTCATGAGCCTCAGATCATTTTGGCATTCCTAACAGTTTTTATAAGATCTTGCCACGCTCCTAAATTCATCTTCTGTTATATGGCTTTGTTTCCATGTTCTGTACATTTCCTTTGGTCAAATCCCATTATTTCCTCCTCACCTGAATTTGATTCTTGAGACTCTGCTATACCTCTGAGCTGAACTTCTCAAGTAGAATATCATTTTCTGAAATCCTCCCCTTTTCACTGAATCCTAAATCTGGCCTCATAAAATCTAGAGTGCTTGTCAGTTTAGATCTCTTCCGTTTCTCTAACACAAAACTCTAGGAGAAATAGTCACTTCTCTCAGGGATTCCCATAATTTCTACTTTGCCAGTGAAAATCAGAACTAAAACTTCTCTATGGCATCTTTGAAGGATGCACTTATCATTGAGGATAGTCAAAACATTATAGACTGCTTTGCTTTTGAAGGATAGAAAGCTCCAGCAGTTTTTAGATAACTGAATTCTGTACCACACTTGTGAGGTACTGCCCAAACTCTGCTTGGGAGAAATTGTAGTATGCTCTAATAACAAAATCTCTTCTATTTTTTTTCCCCCTGAGGCTGGGTTTACGTGACTTGCCCAGGGTCACACAACTAGGAAGTATTAAGTGTCTGAGGCTACATTTGAACTCTGGTCCTCCTGAATTCAGGGCTGGTGCTCTATCCACTGCGCCACCTAGTTGCCCCTAATCTCTTCTATTTTTCCCTCTACTAATCTTCATCTGAATATTCTCCATCATTCTCTCATCTTCTATTTCCCAGATATGTTCTCAGGAGCATATTTCTTTAATATAAAATGCTCCTGTGCTCCCCACTCCCATTCCTTTAAAAATTATTATTAATTTATCATTTCTCTTTCATTTGACAAGGTATACCAGTCCAAAGTCTTATTATGGCCTTCATCTCATCAAGACTCAATGAAATCTATGAGGTCAAATTTTCTCTCGCATTTGGATCTCTAATTCCTGTTTTGTTGCCTAAATTATGACTATTTTTGCATAGACTTTCAACCAGAAGGCTTTTACTACTGGCTTCTATCTTTAAACTTATTCCTATAGTTTCAGCTTGCTGATTTCCTTAACTACTATAATATATATGTATATACATATGCATGAACATACCACATAGCTAACCCATAAATTTGCTATGTGGAACAATGTTTGTTTGGTAAGTAAAAATCCCTAGTCCTTTTTTTAATCTTTCAGTATGTGTGCATACACACACACACACACACACACACACACCCTGCCATTGTAGTTTTCTGGGCCTCTGTGCTTTTTTATAAAGAGCCTTATCAACTACTTCTAGAATTGTCTTCTTTCTCCTCTTAAATTTCCCTCCCAACTTCTGAAGAAAGGGGCAAGGAAGACACATATAGATGATGATATACCAACTGAAATCTCTGCCATCTTTATAATTTTGCTTAGAATCTTCTGGGTTTAACTTTAACAAATGAGAGATAAATTTTGATTTTGGAGGAACCTGAGCTAAAATACAGTTATACATGGCAATTTCCCCAGACATCTGTAGATCTTATCTCAATGATAATGTTCTTACCATTAGTGGAATTTCAACTGTTTGTTTAAATTGTTTTCAAGCTGCCTCAGACTAACACTTCAGAGTGAGAAATGGTAACCCATAACTAGGACTAAATGCAAAACACCTAGTTAAAATTTTTAAAATTAATTCTCACATAATGTATAAAAAATGCTGCAGATAGTCTGTTTGTATTCTTTATGGTCTATAATTAAGATAACCACCAAAGCAGCAAATGTGGAGTCCCCACAGCTACAGAGCACTAAATTAATCACAACTGTGTCTGATAACAACTTGCCTAAGGAATTAGAGCAGAAAAAAGATCCCTCTAAAAATAGGAAAAAAGATCTCTAAGAGTTAGAAAATTAAATGATTTTCTTCATATATTCTAAAATGAGAAAGAAATGTTATTTAGCTTCAAAAGAACTTATTTCCAAACTTTCAAAAAGTTATGTTTGTTTTTTCCTTTAAAATTCCCATCTAATAAAACAAGCCGGAAGCAGACATAAAATGAGTGTGAAGCATGTGACAATGATGGATCTAAACAATACAAAATATAGCCACAGAATCCATTACATTAAAATTACCCTAATTTCTCAGCCATGCCCCATTAATCCCAATTCTATGTGGACCAAATCTCTTTGGCCTCTCTCCCCTTTCTTCCCTCTTAACCCTAGTTTTTATATCCAAATTACCGAGGGGTACTTTCTTCTTCCCCCTTAAAAAAGGAAAGGCCATTCAGGGAAATGATATTAATCTTTAAAACAATGTTGGAATTGTTTGTCTTTCATCATATATGGTTTTCCTATCTTTAGCATCTTATCCTACACATTTTGCAAAGTAACCATATTATTATTTTACCATCAATCTTGGAATGGGTCCCCCAGTAACTTCTGAATAAAGTCCCAATGCTTTAGCCTGCATTCCAAGCCCTCCACAATCTGGCCACAACCTATCTTTGCAACTTCATATCAGAATTTTCCCTTGATGTCTTCTATGATCCTCACAAAGTCAAACAATGTTATTTCCTCACAAGATCCTCATGACTTGAATATGCTCACTTCCCCCTAAATCTTGCTCAAATCTCCGTTTACCAAACTCCTATTCCTCAAGGCCTAGCTGTAATGCCAACATTTCCTTGATAATTCAAGAAGAAGCTTTGCTTAATCCAAACTCACAGCACTGTGTACCTCTTTTTAAGATATCATAATCTATTCTGAATTAGTCATTGATGTACATGTTTTATTTCACCTCTTGGACTATTATGTCCCTAGAACTTGGGATATAAAAGATCTTAATGTTCTTTTTAGACTGCTACAAAGTCTAAGAATAAAATTATATGGTAAGAATAAAATTATATGGTATTGATCACAGACAATGGAATAATATTTTAAAATCAGCTGAGTATTCTAAGATAAGCAATACCCCATACAGATAAAATATACAGGTTATCAAACTGTTAAACTGATTTCTGACACAATGGAAATGTATTCCTACAGGAGAGATGAGAAGTCATTAAGAGTGTAAAACTAAATGTAATTCAGAAAAAGTAAGGCCTCTCCTATGGATAGGATATCTAGGACTTTATTAATTTTAATATAGTTCTGGTGAAAACATAAAAACCCATAAACCTTTTATGTAGTTCTTCAGGCACCTATGACTTTTTCTAATACATGAAATAGTAATACCTATGATTTCAAAAAAGGGAAAATCTTTGGTTGTGAAATTCTAGCCAGAGTCCTGACAGGACAGCTGGAAAGTTTATTATCCAATGATTATTCATTAGATCCAGGTATGGCAGGAAAAATTATCAGGGATAAACAGAGTGAAACAGAATATTTCAGCATGAACCATGAGTATAAAATGATATGATGTTCACTTTGAACAATGTAATAATATTAACAGCTTCTAGATATTATAGAATCTTTATGTTCAAGTTGTATAGACTTCATTCTGAGGAAGAAAAATCAGTTTTACTTTTTTTTTTTAAAGCATTTCATGAGGGCAATCAAATGTGATTCTCATACATACTTTTTGAACCGCCAGACAATTCTGCAATTTACAAAGCCTCTGCTTATATGTGGGAAAGAATCCACATATCAATGGGTAAAACATAGTGCTGAAATGACTGTCCTTCCACTCCACAATATTATTACTCTGGAGTCTTTAAAAATATGGCAATCTTGGAATAACATTAGATATAAGAATGAAAGGTCAAACAGGACTAGGATTTGAGCCTAAATCCTCTAATATCAATTCAATGATTTTTTTTTCCCCTCTGTAATTCAAACATGACGAGATTATAATTCAAAGGTAAACTACAGGGTAGCACTAAGTTACCCACTCTGAAGAACAATGAAGGCAAATGACTAAGAATGTTCTCCTCCTTGTTCAGATATAGCATTTGTTTCCTTTGGCTCTTTTTTAAAGTGTGTTGATGTGTTTTTTTTACATCATTATAGTTTTCCTTTACTGTCCTTCCCCCTCCTAGAGAAATACCCCCTATAACATCTTGTTTTTGAAGGACAAAGAAAAAGCAAAGGAAAAATCAACACAACTCATTGAAAGAGTCCACAAACAGGTGCAATGTGCAGTCTCTGTAGACCTTCCACTTCTGTGAAGGGCTAGGTTGGGAGGGTCCTCTCAGGTTTCAGTTTGAGGAACATGCTTGTTGTTTGCAATTTTTCAACATTAGCTCTTAAAGAACATGTGTAACTGTGGACAAATCACTTTCTCCCCTCTTTCCCCGCAGTTTTCTTGTCTATAAAATAAATAAGACAAATGAGACAATCTCTATGATACAGTGAAAATATTACTGGAGCATAACAATTGTAGAAGGCTGGTTCACATAATACCCTCTCTTAAGCAATATTCTGCATATTCCTACACATACATTCAAACAAGAACATCAACATGAATATATAAAGGGTATTCATTTCCAGGACTGGCTGCACGTACACTCATTCTCCTTGGCTCACCAGTCAAGGTTGGAAAGTAAGAATACTCCTTGCTCCTCATTGCCACTTCCAGGTCCTCACTACCTTCACCACTCAACAATCTCTCCTTCCTTAAGGTTCATACTATTCATATCTACCAGCTGATCAAAATCCTGGTAGCTGTTGTCTATAGATTGCTCAGGTCACTCCTTTTCCCTCATCAATATATTTGGTATATGGTTTACAATTTTTTTGTTCTCAATCATGATTTCAACATACATAACTGACTTTGACCAATTCATAACCACACAATTTCCTCATTTATTTACTTCAACTACTTCATTTACATTCAAAAGACAGTCATACCCTTGATCTTCTCACAATCCACAAATGTACCATCTCCATGTTCCAGACTTCCAAAATCTCCTATTGGCTTTTTTACATCTCCTACCTTTTCTTACAAAATCCTATTCTTCATCCTCACAATGAACTCTAATCCCCTAAACCCTCAATTCTCTTCCAGGTCATCTTCCCTGCATTAGCCCTTCTTGCCTCTTTTTATCATCCTGAACTTAAAAGTGAACCAGTTCAGTTCTATACCAGCTAATTATTTTGCCAATTATGCCCTACCAAGTTTTAGTCTTGGATCAATACCATCATTCTTACCTTCACTCCTACTCATATGGTGGTGAATAAAGATTGAGAAAATTACACAACTATTCTGAGCTTACAAATTTGTACATTTGTGTTACAGTTGTATTACAGTTGTTAACTGGACCATTGTGGCTGCTAGACAATCCTGTATCTACCTCATTAACTCACAATTCCATTCAACACAGCGGTTCTTCCAAATCTTTTTATTTGTTCTCAAACTCCATAGTTTCTCTTCTTCTCCCCCTTTCCCCTCCCCACTCTCTCAGCTGATAACCCTTGTCTCATATTTTACAGAAAAAATTAAGGTCATTTACCATGAACTCCCTCTTCTCCATCTCCTATCACTCAGACACCTTCTATCACTCCTTCACCCCTGTCCAACATGATGAAGTGCCCTTTCTCCTTACCAAGGCTACCCCCTCTACCCACTCAAGTATTCCTATTCTATCTCATCTCCTCTAACAGACTGCTTCCTCTGCCATCCTCATTTTCAGTTATTTTTAATTTCTCCCTGTCTACTGACATATTTCCTATTGCTTACATTGCATGTTTTCCTCACCCTGAAAACCTCACATCAATCCTCACCAGATATTTCCTAGATCTCTTTTGTCCTTTGTAGCTAAACTCCTCAAAAAAGTTATCTATGATCAGTACCTCCATTTTCTTTTCTATCAGTTCTTAGCCCCTTACAATCTGACTTGCCACTCCATTGAAACTACAATCTTCTGTATCTAGGATATACTATAACATATTTAATATGTATGGGAATGCCTGCCGTCTAGGAGAGAGGGTGGAGGGAAAGAGGGGAAAATTCAGAACAGAGTGCAAGGGATAATGTTGTAAAAAATTACCCATGCATATGTACTGTCAAAAAAAAAAGTTATAATTATAAAATTAATTTAAAAAAAAAAAAGAAAAGAAAAAGAAAATTTGAAGACAATGAAAGGAAACCTCAGAGGAAAAAAAAAAAAAAAAGAAGAGACATGTGAAGATACACCTACCTCATACCTTTACAGAGGTGGGAGTTATACTATGTATATATAAGTGTTATTCATTGATTATAAATTCAGACATTTTCCATGTTAAAAATAAAAATAAAAATAAACTACAATCTTCAATAATCTTACCTATAATTTCTTAGTTGAAAAATCCAGTGGTCTTTTCTCAATCCTTAGTATCACTGATTTTTTTTTTTTTTTAAATCTTTAAAAACTGTAGATCACTCTCTCTACCTTGGAACTATTTTCTCTCCAGGTTTTCAGGACACTTCTTTTTCATGGCTTTCTTTTACTTATATGACTACTTCTCAGTCTCCATTGCTGGATCTTCATCTAGATCACACTCTGAAGAGGTGTTTCTCAGGGTCCCATCTTGGGTCTAGTCTTTCCCCCTTTCATTACTTCATTTGGTGATCTCATCAACTCCAATATATTTAATTATTATCTCTATGTTGACAATTCTTAAATATATCTATCCTACCCCACCTCCCTGATACTTTTCAGATATCTCTAACTGGATGTTCAATAGATGTCATAAACTACACAAATCCCACAGAGAGAACATTATCTTTTCCCCTAAACCCTTTCCTATTACTGTAAAGGGTAAGTCTACAGGCTCACATTTCTTCAGACTCACAATGTAGAAGTTATCTTTGATTCCTCATTACTCAGCACTCTATTTTCCACATCCAATTTGTTGCCAAAGCTTGTTGATTTCACCTTTGCAAAATCTGTGGGGGAATATATCTTCTTCTCCTCTGCAGGCCTATATCACCTCATATCTGGACCATTTTAATAGTATACTGGAGGCTTGCCCCCAAGCCTCTTTCCACAACTCCATCTGACAACTAAAGGGATTTTCCCAAAAGTCTACTATGTTTCCTGGCTATTCAATAAACTCTAGTGGTTCCCTAATGCCTCCAGGCTCAAAATACAAAATACTGTGTTTGGCATTCAAAGCCCTTCATAACCTAGACACTATTTTTCTTTAACTTACTCTTCAACACTGTAACTGATAAGGTTAGTGTCAGTGCAGAGAGTTGAAGTGTGGGAATCCCCTTCTGACTAGCACAGATCCTTTGTGAAAGAATTCATGAACCTGAAATATTGAATGGCAAAAGGGAAATTTATTGTAGGATGAGAAGTGAGCTTTGCTAGGAGCAGTGACTTCCAAGTGGCAAAGTCCTATTAGGGAATTGGAGGCTGGCACTGAAAAGAGAATGTCTTCACAGCAGACAGAAGTCCTGGCAGGCAGCTATGCCCTACTCCAGATTTCTGCAAGGATCAGGAGTTTAGAAATATCCTTTAATAGGAAATCTGAGGCTCAGGTTTCAGGTTGAAAAGAAAGCCAATATCCCCAGGCCTAGATGTTTATCAATATCAGGCCCAGCTCTCCAACTGAATGGAAATCACTTTTAAGGCTTTCTGAATGAGGATCTGGCTACCAATGGGGAGGAATGGGGATAGAGGAGTTGATTCACCTTGGAAAAGGTCAGCCAGGAAAATATGCTCTTTCTCTTTGGAGTCTGGAAGGCCAGGAATCAAAGGGGACAGAATTTCAGAGATTTAATTTTACAGATCAAAAGGAGACAATTTTTTTTTTTTTTTTAAACAGAGTTTACCCACATCAGTAACAAGAGCCTTCTGGCTGTCCTACAAAGAAAAGAAACACTATTTCTATTCCAAACATTTTTTTTCCTTGCTGTTCCCTATACCTAGATTGCTCTCCCTTCTCCATTCTACCTATTGATTCTCCCAGCCTTTCATAAATCAACCCAATTCCTATCTTTCCCCAAACCCTTTCCCCCTTTGTTAATTATTTCCTATTTAGCTATATATAACTTGTTTATATATATTTGCCTCCCCCACTAATTTGTGAGCTCTTTGAATGCAGGGACCAACCATTTTAAGCTTCCTTTCATAGTGCTTAGTATATTGCCCGATACATAAAAGGTACTTAATAAATGTTGATTGATTGAAAGGATCACTGAAACTTTACTCACCTTTTATCAGTTAGACTTAACTATTCATTGGAAATTGGCTTGTGAATAAGCTAAATACTTTTAACTTCAACCCAGTTTTGAGCAAATATTTGAAAGCTTATTAAAATAAGCAAGTTAAATGAGCCCCATCAGGAGTTTGCATTAATTAACTTATTCCAGAAAGTTAATTACAGGAAAACCTCATTAAAGTGATATCAGTTTATTCAAAATAGTCCATAATTCAGAGCAACTGCTATTCCCTAGTCAACCATATGCTGGCTTGCTCTTTAATAAAAATCAGATAACAGAAATCTAGTTATTCAAAGTCAATTTTTCCATGCCTTGTGTTTCATATTAACAAGGTTTCACTATTCTAGAAGGCAGATAACATTGCCAAATATAGTCTCATTTTTAGCCAGCAGTGACTGTGCCTAAGTGCTTATTCTGCCCACATCTCAGGTTCCTTTGATTTCCTCTCACTCTGCAGATAGCTTGTAGTTGGCATAGAACCTGTCTCTTTATCACCTTCTTTTCTAGAAGAGCTTTAAAATTATGTCATTCTGATGAAGCTAATATTTTATATCAATCTGAAAGTCATTATCTATTTCCAGCAAAATATGAGTTAGAAGGAGGAGAAGAATCAGAGGGCAGAACAGGGAAATGTGGAGCTGCCCAAATCTTCCTAAGTCAAATTTTCACTCTTTGGAATCATTATTTTACAGAAGACAATTTCCAGATCACAAGATGAAACTATATTTTAAAATAAAAATACAATATCAGTGATTTCTGATGATTGATAAATTGACATTAATTGTGCAGCTTCTGCTTCCTTTTATATACAAAAATCATCAAGGTTGACCAAAATTTGAATTACTCAAAAGATGTAAATTTAAGATCAATAATGTGCCTAATCAATACTCTACAATTACTTCTCTGGATTTACCTCTAATTAGAAAACATAAGTTTTCAATGAATAAAGCAATCAATAAACATCAGTAAATCATGTAAAAACAGTGGTAGCATTAATTTAAAATATTAATCTGTACATGAGGCTTCCTGCCAGCTACATACTAAATTAGAAAAACACATATTAACATATTCTATATTCTATTGCATTTTATTTATTTTGTTAAATATTTCCCAATTACATTTTAATTTGGTTTGAGCAGCATTGTGGAGTGTTAGGCATGTTTGATACCTTTGATGTAGAGAAGTTTCCTGAGGAGCGATGATTTATTACAATTTGATAGAATTAATTTCATATTTTTAAAATGATATTTTGAAAATCACATTTGATGTGACAGGAAAAAACTATGAGATTCAAGCACCTCAATACTTCAATGGATCCATGACCTGATCAATATTTCAAAGTCACTATCTTTACTTTTACAGACTTTAAAAAAAAAAATGCTGCAAATAATTATCACGACTATATTTGTATGTAGCTATTCTTCTAATTTGGTGTTCATTAGTCTAGAAGACAAATATTTATTAAATAATTTCTACTTTATGTCCCAGATTCTTAAACTGTGGTTCACTATCCCATGTAGGGGTCTCTTAACTGAATGTGAAGGTCATGAAATTATAATTATTAATAAATATTTTATTTGTACATATATTTTATATACCATATACCCAAGTTCACTTATAAATTTCTCAAATGAAATTGGGTCACATGTAGAAAAGGTTTAATAAGTCCTGCTCTATGCCAGGTCCTAAGGATACAATAACAAAAATGAAAAGAGTCTTTGCTCTTAAATGGTTAACATCCTTTAGGGGAAGACAACATATATAGATGTACAGATTAATTACAAAATATATATGAGGTAATTGAAGTAAACAGTTGGAAAGGATCAGAAAAGGTTCTATGTATAAAAGGCAGTATTTGAACTATGTCTTTATGCAAGGGTGGAAGGGAAGAGTAAGTGAATTATAAATATGAAGTATGGCCAATTCAAAGCCATAGAAATAAAAGAGAAATAAGAAGAACCGTTTGTGAGGAGCAGCAAGAAGGGCAGTTTGGTTGGACCTTCAAGAGTAGGAAGAGTAGTAATATGTAATGAATCTAAGAGGTAAGTAGGGGCCAGGTTGGGAAGGGCTATAATTGCCAAACAGAACTTATATTTTATTCCAGAGGCAATAAGGAGTCATTGGAATTGGAATAAGATTGATTAGGAAAATGACATGGTGATTAAGAAAATAACTTGAGCAACTGTGTGGAGAGCATATTGGGGTGGAGAGTATAATCGAAATGTTCTTGAAATAATCAAGATGAGAGATAATGAAGGCCTTACCTAAGGTAGTGATTATGTGAGTGGTGTGAATTGGGCAGAAGAAAGAGATGTAAAGGAGGCAGAATTGACAACATTTAAGAATTGTCTGGATACATGGTATGAAAGAAACCAAGGAATCAAAGATAATGTCCAGGTTGCAAAACTAAGAGCCTTCTAGAAGGATGGCAACATTCTCAAAAGAACTAGATTGGGGGACAAGACAGAGTCCTGAATCTGAGATACCTCAGGACATCTGAAATGTCTAACAGTCTAACAGTGGTGACATGAAGCTAAATCTCAGGAAAATGACCTACAAATCTAAAAGTCATGAGCACAGCGATGATAAACTTATAGGAGCTCATGAGGTCAATATATGAGACATTAATACTGGCCATTCTGCTTCTTGGGCAATCAATCAACATTCATTATGTGCCAAGTTTTATGCTAAATCCTGGGGATACAAAGACAAAAACAAAACAGCCTCTACTGTCGAGGAGTTCATATTCTACAGGAAAAACAACATATAAGTAAATTCAAAGTAAATAACAAGTGATGTGGGGAGTGGTGCTTACTAGTTATTGTTGTCCTTCATTTTCAAAGAGAACCAAAATGACATCATTATGTTAGAGTCAAGTTACAGTGTATTCCATGTGGTTGGTCAGACCAATATAAGCTTGGAGTGGTCTGCCACAGATTGGACAGAAAGAGTCCCTATGAACATTTGGGGTGGCTTCTCTAATTTTAGCAATCTTGCATTTTTTTTTCTGGGTTAATTTCATTCTGCTTTGCTCACAGAACACAGCACCTTCTCTGATGAGGACATGCCATGCTGAGAGGTCCTGTGCCAATGTCTCCCATGTCATACAATGCATATATTTGGCATTCCAACAGTGTGGCCAACCCAACACAGTTGTATGCTCTGCAGTAGAGTTGGAATGCCTGGCAGTTTAATACAAGAAAGTACCTTAGTACCTGGTCTCTTATCCTGCCAGATGATCTTCAGAATCTTTCTAAGACAATTGAAATGGAAGCATTTCAGTTTCCTGGCATGGCGCTGGAACACTGTCCAGGTTTCACATACAGCAATAAAAGCAGTACTATGCCTCTGTAACCTTCAGTTTGTTAGTCAGTCTAACATCGCTCCTCTCCCACACTTTGTTTTGGAGCCTCCCAAACACTGAGCTGGTTCTGGCGATGCATGTGTCAGTCTTATTATAATATGGATATCCCTGGAAAGTATATTGCAAGATAAATGAACTTATCCACAGCATTCAAAACTTCACCATTTATGTAACTGATGGTCCCACATATAAATGGTGTCCTGCTGGCTGATGGAAGACCTATGTTTTCTTAGAGTTGATTGTTAGGCCATAATTAGCACAAGCAGCAGAGAATTGATCTATATTTTGTTGCATTTCTATTCTGGAGGCTGCATTAAGTGCACAGACATTTGCAAACAAAAAAGTCATTCACCAACACTCCCCCCACTTTAGTTTAAGCTTGTAACCTTCTTAAGTTGAAGAATTTACCATCAGTGTGGTAGCTGACTTTGATTCCATGTTTGTACTAACATAAGGTGTTTGACAACATGATTGAAAACATCATGCTAAAAAGCATGGAAGCAAGCACACAGCCTTGTTTCACTCTACTGATGACTCAAGAGACTGCCCATTGTCCAGAACCCAGACAAGCAGGCCATCATGAAATTAATACACTATACTGATGAACTTCTCTGGGCAACCAAATTAATACATAATTTTGCATAAGCCCTCAAGACTGATGGTATCAAAGTACCTTGGTCAGATTAGTTGTATACAGACTTCTGTTCTGGTTCCTGGAATTTTTCTTTTTTTTCTTTCTTTCTTTCTTTCTTTTTTTTTTTTTGGTTGCTGAGGCAATTGGGGTTAAGTGACTTGCCCAGAGTCACACAGCTATAAGTGTGTGTGTGAGAGATATAAGTGTCTGAGACAAGATTTGAACTCGGGTTGTCCTGACTTTGGAGCTGGTACTCTATCCAATGGGCCCCTACCCCAGGAATTTTTCCTGGAGATGTTGGGCAGTAGACACCATATCAACTGTTCCTTGGCCTTTCTTAAACCATACTGGCTCTCAAGTAAATGAACTTTTTCTAGATGTAGAGTCAGCCTATTAAGTAGGACTCTGGCAAGAATTTTGCCAGAGATCCCTCTGTGATTGTCACAGGACAATCTATTCCCTTTACCTTTATAAAGATGGACAATGGAGGCATCCTTGAACTCTTGAAGCAAAACTTCTTGCCATATAATTTCAGTCAGCTTTTGTATGAGACCACACACACAAACAACCTTGCAAATTTCAGCTGGAATAGAATGCAGTACCTGGCGCTTTACCACATGAAAGTAGCCTAATGGCATTCAAAACCTCTTCTTCAGTTGGAACTTCAGCTAGGGAGTGATTAATTTTAACTTGAGGTACACAGTCAATAGCTTCAGCATTCATTGATGACAGTCTGTTGAGAACACTATAGAAATGTTCGGTCCATCTCCTCAAGACCATGTCCTTATCACTAATCAGTATGGTGCCACTGGCACGGAGTAGTTGAGATGTACCATTAAGTCTTTGGCCCATAAATAACCTTCAGTGCATCATAAAAACACTTTGGATTATTACTATCATCTGCCTTTTTATTGAGCCAAGATTACTGCATCTCTAAGTTTTGATTGTATTTTACTTTTGATGGAATGCTACTTTTTTAGAGATGGATGAATTATCCTGATGGTGTAGCCTGTAGAGTTCTCATTTTTCATTTAGCAGCTTCTGAATTTCCCTATAATTTTTCATCAAACCAATCTTGATATTTGTGAATATTCTGACCCAAAGGAACAAATGAATGCTGTACACCACATTTCTGAAAGCTACCCACTATTTTTCTTCTCCATTGTTGCCAACTTACTCTCCAAGTTGCAGTAAACTGTTCTCACTTAGAGAAACATTCTAATCTGTTCATATAATTCTTCTAGTAGTCTTTTTGCCTTAGGGCCACCACTTTTGTTGATTAATACCTGAAGCAATTAGGTAGGGTCTTCTATAGGAAATAGCACTTTTATTTAGCTGCAACTTCTTTAAATCATCTGGCTTAATTTATAGGGGGGTTAGAGAAAGTGAATAAACACATTTACATTAGAGTTGAAGAAGAGAAGGAAATGAGGACCATCTGTGTGCCAAAGTGCTAGGAAAACAAGAAAGGCAAAGCACAATTCAATAAAGTAGACAATGCAATGGCAATGCAAACAACTATATGCAAACAAAAAGGGAAGCCTTTGCCAATCACTCCATTCATTCTAGGGCCTTCCTTCTGCTGATTATTTCCTGTTTATCCAGTACATAGTTTGCCCATCCACAGTGTCTACTGAATTGTGAGCTCTTTGAGGGCAGGTACTGTCTTTTGCCTTCTTGAATCCCCAGCACTTAGCACAACATAGGAGGCACCTAATAAATGTATATTGAATGACTAACTGATTTTTAACACCCTCAGGCTTATTCATACTATTTTACCACTATCATTAAAGATTGAGATCAAAGAAACTTCAGGGTCACTTTGCATTTTTGTTTTATGGAATGTAATCACTAAAGAATTCCTCATTCAACAGTCCACCAAACAGATAAAAGTCTCCTCTCACTAGCTAGGCTAGACCTCAGAGAGCAGTTACAGTCTGTCACTGGCATCATTCTTGAAACCTTTTCAACATGGTAGAATCCAATAGGGCTTCTGCTTCGTTGGCACCAAGTTGAAGAACCCAGAGACATTTCTATATTTAATTCAAGTTTTCTGCAGAACACCCCCAAAACAAAAAACTAAGTCAATTTTCTTGCTTATAATTTTCTGAGGATGGGAAATCTAAAGCAAGAATATTTTTGCAATTTACAATATTAACAAATTCTAAGATGGTAGGGAGTAGTGAAATAAGGATGCCATAAAGAAGAAAAAGAAAAAAGTATTGCTAATTCACAAATTGGAGAGTGAATCTAAAGAATTAAAAATTAACTGTGGCTTCCAAAATGACATGCTAATTCTGATATTTCAAAATATGAGACCATTAACCAAATAGCTATCTAACACAATCACAAACAAAATTTTAAAAATATTTTAAGTATTTCTCATTCTGGTTATTTTCTCTGTTTTTCTCGTTAAATCTCATCATTTTGAAAGTTCCCAATTCCTGTGATTGTGGTTAAAGGAAATTTCTTTTCATAATTTTAGATGAGTTTTTTTAAATAACTGATGTAAAATAAGAGAATAAAAAACATTATTACATGTGATAACTTATAAAGTCAATTATTAGAAGAAAGAAGAAAGAACAAGAAAGGAGGAGGAGGAGGAGGAAGAGGAGAAAGAAAGCCTGGAAATTCAGCATCTAGATTATATTTTGGAGTTCATCCTAGAAAGGAAGCCAAGAACAATAAATAAGGTGGGAGTTGAGGAGTAGCTAAACTATAGCAGTCACAGTACTATTTGCTTTAACACACTCCAGAGAATTAAAATGTAGAGAAAGAAATATTTTTTGATTTTAGAAAATCCACTTTATAAGATGTAGATAATATCCAAGGAACTTTAATATAATTGTACAATATATACAAATGTCTCAGATTATGTGATCTAGGTAAGTCACTTAATCTCTAAGCATCCTTGGCAACTTAGTAAGACAAAGAGTTAATTAATAGGTTTCCTCACTAGGAAATCAATGAAATTAAAGGTCATATCTTTCCTTATCCACCCCATCCATACATGTAGATGTTATTCTATAAAAACAGGATGACCTAGAAAAAATAACAACAAAATTCATATGGAAGAATAAAAGGTCGAGAATTGCAAGGGAACTAATGAAAAAAAAGTCAGAGGAAGGTGGTCTAAGTGTACCTGATCTAAAGCTATATTATATAGCAGCAGTCACCAAAACCATTTGGTATTGGCTAAGAAATAGACCAGCCGATCAGTGGAACAGATTGGATACAAAGGACAAAAAAGGGTACATCTATAGCAATCTAGTGTTTGACAAACCCAAAGATACCAACATTAGGGACAAAAATTCATTATTTGGAAAAAACTGTTGAGAAAACTGGAAATTAGTATGGCAGAAATTAGATATGGATCCACACTTAACACCATATGCCAAGATAAGATCAAAATGGGTCCATGATTTAGGCATAAAGAATGAGATCATAAATAGATTAGAGGAACAGAGAATAGTCTACCTCTCAGACCTGTGGAGGAGGAAGGAATTTATGACCAGAGGAGAACTAGAGATCATTATTGATCACAAAATAGAAGATTTTGATTACATCAAACTAAAAAGTTTCTGTACAAACAATACTAATGCAAACAAGATTAGAAGGGAAGTAACAAATTGGGAAAATATTTTTACAGTTAAAGGTTCTGATAAAGGTCTCATTTCCAAAATATATAGAGAACTGACCCTAATTTATAAGAAATCAAACCATTCTCCAATTGATAAATGGTCAAAGGATATGAACAGACAGTTTTCAGATGATGAAATTGAAACTATATCCACTCATATGAAAAAGTGTTCCAAATTAGAGAAATGCAAATTAAGACAACTCTGAGATACCACTACACACCTGTCAGATTGGCTAAGATGACAGGAACAAATAATGATTAATGTTGGAGGGGATGTGGGAAAACTGGGACACTAATGCATTGTTGGTGGAGTTGTGAAAGAATCCAGCCATTCTGGAGAGCGATTTGGAACTATGCCCCAAAAGTTATCAAACTGTGCATACCCTTTGACCCAGCATTGCTGCTATTTGGCTTATATCCCAAAGAAATACTGAAGAGCGGAAAGGGACCTGTATGTGCCAAAATGTTTGTGGCAGCTCTTTTTGTAGTAGCTAGAAACTGGAAGATGAATGGATGTCCATCAATTGGAGAATGGTTGGGTAAATTATGGTATATGAAGGTTATGGGATATTATTGCTCTGTAAGAAATGACCAGCAGGAGGAATACAGAGAGGCTTGGAGAGACTTACATCAACTGATGCTGAGTGAAATGAATAGAACCAGAAGATCGCTGTACACTTCAATGCTGTATGAAGAGGTATTCTGATGGAAGTGGATATCTTCAACATAAAGAAGATCCAACTCACTTCCAGTTGATCAATGATGGACAGAAATAACTACACCCAGAGAAGGAACACTGGGAAGTGAATGTAAATTGTTAGCACTACTGTCTATCTACCCAGGTTACTTATACCTTCGGAATCTAATACTTAATGTGCAACAAGAAAATGGTATTTACACACATATAATGTATCTGGATTATATTGTAACATATGTAAAATGTATGGGACTGCCTGTCATTGGGGGGAGGGTGTGGAGGGAGGGGGGAATAATTTGGAAAAATGAATACAAGGGATAATATTATAAAAAAAAAATTACTCATGCATATATACTGTAGGAAAAAAATTCTAAATAAAAAAAAAAAAAAAAAAATTTAGCTGTTTCCCATCTAAGATGCTCCTAGAGAGCAGAGACTATCCTGATATTGTCTTTAAGTCCCCAGTGGTGGACACAATGTCTTCAAACATATCTTTGTCTTTCCAGGGCTGAACACAATGCTTTGTTCTGAGAAAAAAACCAGAATGGAGAAAATAATAGAACTATACTGGTTAATATAGACTGGACAGGCTTGAAGACACCATTTCTTTTACACATGCAATCACCACCAAATTTTATTAATAGCAAAATAAACAGGTACTTTTCTTTATATAAGTCAAATTATTACATACAAAGCTAATATTGTGGGGTATAGACTTTCCTTAAAAGTATGAAGACTATCTGACTCCTTTAATAATGAAAACACACGCTAACATAAAAGAAGTGATTCTTGGCCCATTCAACAATGTATCCATCCTTACTGCATTCCAAGAAATGCATCTTTGCTTTCTTTCATTCCAAGAAGATTTAAAACTTGAGACAATAGGTCAAAGGAACAGTTTAAAGCCCCTTTAACATACCACTCTGCTAAATAAACAAAAACTGGTGCTGTCAGATGGTAGAGAAAAAACCAAATCAGTGATGAAAAAGGTTGCTTTAAGGTATGTTTTTCTTTACTCTCATTAAAAGAACATCTCGATTTATTTGCTTAAAAAAAAAAAAAAAAAAAAAAAAAAAAGAGGACCTTATAATCTCTTTTTAAACTGTTTTGAAATGCCTAACAATTTCTATTCTTTTCTATGAATAAATCTTCTAAGAATCTAGCAATCATTTCTCAAAACTATATTTTTCTGGAGTATACTTTAAATCTATCAAATTTATGTCAAAGCATTACTAACAGAAATCATAGCAAAATATAAAACTAACACACAAATGTTTGTACAACATACATGTCACTCCCTATGTATATGTGATAAGGTGTCTTTTTCCTTAAATTACATTAATGAGGTCAGGATCATAGGTTCAGTCCAAATCGGCTGAGTTTTATTCAGATTTCACACTGGTCAGCTATTACATATAGTTACACTTTTAGTCATAACAGAGATCAGATTAAAAAAAAAAAATAGATGAATGAAAGCAAACTCACTATGATTACCATAACAATCCAAGATTCTTCCCTGATCTATCACATCATCTTTACATGCAGAGAGTATATTAGTATTATCAGCCTATGTTCCTAGGGAGAACTGTTTGTGTATATATATATATATATATATATATATATATATATATATATATATATATATATATATATATATATATATATATATTTTGAAAATGTGTGCTGTACACTTAAGAAATAAGCAAAAGTAACAGAGACAGTTTCCTCTGATACATATTCACAAATGACACCCTAAGTGGTCTAGGGATGGCTTAGTGGATGCCTTTATTACACATTTGTATGAAGATGAAATTGTGGTGAATGAAAAGTTTCATTCTGCTTCCAGTTGTTGCTAATCATTCTGATTGTTAATGGCTGATAATCTCAGCATCAGCTCACAATTCTGTCACTGAAACTTAGTAAAATCTAGATCATTAGTCTTACTGTGTTATTTTTAAGCTATAAAATTGCCTTGATTGTATTAGTAGTTTTCTGCTAATAATACATATATTTCTTAGATAGAAATAATAGGAATGGGGGGCAGCTAGGTAGCACAGTGGAAAAAGCACCAGCCCTGAAGTCAGGAGGACCTGAGTTCAAATCTGGTCTCAGATATTTACTAGCTGTGTGACCCTGGGCAAGTCACTTAACCCCAATTGCCTCAGTTTTAAAAAAAATAGAACTGGGAAGTCATTATGTAATATCTGTTTATGAAATCCAGTTGAGTGACATTTTATAATTAACTGATCATTCTAATGTTTCAGAAACATATGAAGTGAATAATTTATTTCTAAATAGAGGCAGAATATGCAAGAAATCTCTGCAATAAGGTAAATAGCTAAAGCATAGAACAATTCAAGTTTTGCTTTAGTAACTTTACAAGATGGGAAAATATTTAATGATACAAAAAAGGCATTTTACCCTAGAGAATCAACTAAACAACTATTAGAAATAATACACAAAGTTAGCAAAGTTGCAGGATACAAAATAAACCCACATAAATTATCAGCATTCTTATATATCACTAAGAAAATCCAACAGCAAGAGATACAAAGAGAAATTCCATTTAAAATAACTGTCAAAAGTATAAAATATTTGGGAAACTATCTGCCAAGGGAAAGTCAGGAACTATTTGAGCAAAACTATAAAGCACTTTCCACACAAATAAAGTCAGATCTAAGCAACTGGAAAAATATTAAGTGCTCTTGGATAGGCTGAGCGAATGTAATAACAATACTACCAAATTAATCTATTTATTTAGTGCTAAACCAATCAAACTCTCAAGGAACTATTTTACTGACCTAGAAAAAATAATAACAAAATTCATCTGGAAGAACAAAAGGAATTAGTGAAGAGAAAAGCAAATGAAGGTGACCTAGCTTTTCTAGATTTAAAACTATATCATAAAGCAGCCGTCATCAAAACCATTTGGTACTGACTAAGAAATAGAGAAATTGGTCAGTGGAATAGGTTAGGTTCACAGAACAAAATAGCCAATGGCTATAACAATTTAGTATTTGACAAACCCAAAGATTTTTTGGGATAAGAATTCACTATTTGACAAAAACTGCTGGGAAAATTGGAAACTGTTATGGAAGAAAGTAGGCATACAGCCATACCTAATACCATATACCAAGATAAGGTCAAAATGGGTTCATCATCTAGGCATACAGAATGATATTATAAATATATTAGGACATAGGAGTTTACCTCTCAGATCTGTGAAGGAGGAAGAAATTTTTGACCAAAGAAGAATTAGAGATCATTATTGATCACAAAATAGATAATTTCAATTATATTAAGTTAAAAAGTTTTTGTACAAACAAAACTAGTGCAGACAAGATTAGAAGAGAAGCAATAAATTTGGAAAACATTTTTACACCCAAAGGTTCTGATAAAGGCCTCATTTCTAAAATATATAGAGAATTGACTCAAATATATAATAGTTGATGCCATTCTCCAATTGATAAATCTTCAAAGGATATGAACGATTATCAGATGAAGAAATTGAAACTATTTGTAGCCACATGAGAGGTGTTCCAAATCACTATTGATCAGAGAATGCAAATTAATAAAACTCTGAGATACCAGTACACACCTCTCAGATTGGCTAACATGACAGGAAATGATAATGACCAATGTTAGAGGGGATGTGGGAAAACTGGGACACTGATACATTGTTGGTGGAGTTGTGAACAGATCCAACCATTCTGGAGAGCAATTTGGAACTATACTCAAAAAGTTATCAAACTGTGCATACCCTTTGACCCAGCAGTGTTTCTATTGGGATTATATCTCAAAGAGATCTTAAAGGAGGGAAAGAAACCCACATGTGCAAAAATGTTTGTGGCATCAGTTGGAGAATGGCTAAATAAATTGTGGTATATGAATGTTATAGAACATTATTTGCTAGGATTCTTACAAGGTGCTAAGTAAGTGGAATTGAGGAGACAATGATTAAATCTAGTTTAGCACTGATTTAATCCTACAACAAATATTGGTTTCCTAGTGATATAATGATTGGTGTACTCAGTGTGGAAGATATAAGGAAGACCTCTCAGAGCTAAGAAGGAGAACCACTGGAAGCTCATTAGAAGGAAGCTAGAGGCAGAAGCTGGCAAAGGCAAAGGACTAGCAACAGGCGCTCTTGGGAACCAAGGAGAGAGATAGGCCTCTAAGAAAGCTAACCAGGCCCCAGGAAAGGAGAAAATACTTTGAAGGAAACAATAAAGGTTTTGGACTTTAACTCCTGGCTGCATTTGGGGTGATTACACTGAACTGAAACTAAGGCTGCCTCCAAAGTACCCCAAAGAAACCTGTTCCCAGAGAACATTACACTTTAAAGAAGAATATTACAATTATTGTTTTGTAATAAATGACTATTAGGATGAATACAAAGAGGCTTGGGGAGACCTACATGAAGTGATGCTAAGTGAAATGAACAGAACCAGGGAATCGTTATACATGGCAACAACAAGACTATACAACGATCAGTTCTGATGGACGTGGCTCTCTTCGACAATGAGATGATTCAAACCAGTTACACTTGTTCAGTGATGACGAGAGCCATCTATACCCAGAGAGAAAACTGTGAGAACAGAGGGTAGAATACAACATAACATTCTCACTCTCTCTGCTGTAATTTGCTTGCATTTTGTTTTCTTTCAGTTTTTCTTTTTCTTCCTTCTTGATCTGATTTTTCTTGTGCAGCAAGATAACTGTATAAAATATATACATATATAGGATTTAACATATATTTTAACATATTTATCATGTATTGGATTACTTGACAACTGGGGAGGGAGTGGAGAGAAGGAGGGGAAAATTTGGAACAAAAGATTTTGCAAGGGTCAATGTTGAAAAAATTACCCGTGCATTATGTTTTGTAAATAAAAAGCTTTAAATAAAAAAAAATACATATTCACACACACACAAACATACACACGACATTTTATCTGGTAGTTTAGTCAAATGTCTATTTCTATCACAACTTTATACTGTTTATTTACAAGACAAAACAACTTAATCTTTTGTTCTTCAAAATGTAATCAATACAGTTCAGACATTTTATCCAAGAAATCTAAAAGCCACAGATACTGTTAGGTTACTCAACAATTTTTTTTTTAATTGACAAAACATATGCATGGATAATTTTTTCAACATTGACCCTTGCAAAAATTTCTGTTCAGACTTTTCCCCTCTTTTTCTCCACCTCCTCCCCTAGATAGTAGGTAGTCCCATACATGTTAAATATGTTAAAGTATGTTAAGTACAGTATATGTATACATATTTATACAGTTGCCTTGCCGCACAAGAAAAATCAGATTTAGAAAGAAGGTAAAAATAACCTAAGAAAAACAAAAATGCAAGCAAACAATAACAGAAAGAGTAGAAACAGAAAGAGAACACAGTGTTCTTTCTCTGGGTGTACCTGGTTCTGTTCATTACTGATCAATTGGAATTGATTTGGATCCTCTCATTGTGTAAGAGAGACATGATCATCAGATTTGATCATCATACAGTATTGTTGAAGTGTAAAATGATCTCCTAGTTCTGCTCATTTCACTCAGCATCAGTTCATGCATGTCTCTCCAAGCCTCTCTGTATTCCTCCTGTTGGTCATTTCTTACAGAACAATAATATTCTATAACATTCATATACATGATTTACCCAATTATTCTCCAATTGATGGACATCCATTCAATTTCCAGTTTCTAGCCACTATGAAAAGGTCTGTCACATTTTTTGCACATGTGGATCCTTTTCCCTCCTTTAAGATCTCTTTGGGATATAAGCTCAGTAGTAATACTGTTGGATCAAAGGGTATGCACAATTTGATAACTTTTTGGTTACTCAACAATTTTTTAAGTTTTCTACTTAAAACTCTTATAGCTTTCCTATGACACTGTAAACTACATAAATATAAAAATACATGAACATACACATTCATGGGGCATCTAGGTGGCATAGTGGATAGAGCATTAGCCCTGAAGTAGTCAGGAGGACCTGAGTTCAAATCTGATCTCAGACACTTAGCACTTCCTAGCTGTGTCCTGAGCAGATCACTTATCCTCAATTGCCTCAGCAAATAAGAAAGAAAGAAAGAAAGAAAGAAAGAAAGAAAGAAAGAAAGAAAGAAAGAAAGAAAGAAAGAAAGAAAGAAAGAAAGAAAGAAAGAAAGAAAGAAAGAAAGAAAGAAAGAAAGAAAGAAAGAAAGAAAGAAAGAAAGAAAGAAAGAAAGAAAGAAAGAAAGAAAGAAAGAAAGAAAGAAAGAAAGAAAGAAAGAAAGAAAGAAAGAAAGAAAGAAAGAAAGAAAGAAAGAAAGAAAGAAAGAAAGAAAGAAAGAAAGAAAGAAAGAAAGAAAGAAAGAAAGAAAGAAAGAAAGAAAGAAAGAAAGAAAGAAAGAAAGAAAGAAAGAAAGAAAGAAAGAAAGAAAGAAAGAAAGAAAGAAAGAAAGAAAGAAAGAAAGAAAGAAAGAAAGAAAGAAAGAAAGAAAGAAAGAAAGAAAGAAAGAAAGAAAGAAGAGAAAGAAAGAAAGAAAGAAAGAAAGAAAGAAAGAAAGAAAGAAAGAAAGAAAGAAAGAAAGAAAGAAAGAAAGAAAGAAAGAAAGAAAGAAAGAAAGAAAGAAAGAAAGAAATGCATATTCACACATATATTTATAAATGCGAGGAGGACATTCTGAATTATGTTATAATTTCTTTCCCTCTGCTATCCATTCTATTAACAAGCCTGATTTAGAGCTATTTTTTCATGATGAGTACAGCTTCATGACAGTGAAATAAATTGCTATTTGTTTCAACACTGTAAACTAAAGATATTCTGTGTAAGATTCAAGATCATTTTCTGACATGCACATTTAACCTTTTCCATGGTATACACAAGACTAACATAAAGAATATGTACAATGCAGGTTATCTGAAGACACATACTCCTTAACACCAGGTTATTAAGAAAAACTTACCTCAAAGAAAAGCTTTCTGAGGAGCTATTGAATATATTATAATGTTTAACATTAGATACCTTGGAAAAATCAGAAAGTACCTAAAGCAAAGAAAGAAAAATGTTTCCATGCTGTCTTCTATTATGTTTCTGTTGTATCTTCCTGGAACAGAGCTGTGGGCTAAAAGCCAGAGATTAGTCTCTGGTCTTCAGGCCTGCTATACTGCCTCTGGAACAACCCACAGCTGAAACCAATCACATTTTGACAAGGCACAGGTGTAGTTGGGCCTAATGGGTAAGGTTCATTTTGACATTTTTTGGGTTGTCAATAGGACCTACGAGCCTATGATACAAATGTATATCTCAGTGTTTAATCCATGAGAAGTCCTGACAGAATTAAACTCTTAGGAGAAAGAAACAGAAGCTACAAAGGTGCCAGGGTAAAAAGGCACACAGAGGCAATATTCATAGGAAAAAGACAGGTAAAGTATAAAAAAAGAAAATGTAAAACGGGTAATATTTTATTAATTGGGCCTTAGTTTTTTTTAAGTAAAGCTTCATATCTACTTTTGTTGAATTTACAATTCTCATTGCAATTTCAGGTGAAATGGAAAAAGATGGTAACTAAATAGCAATCATCATTAACAGAAATTGTTAATCACTAATTGTAAATTGTAATTAATCATGAATTATAAATCATTAACAGTTGACCCTGACAAAATAATTGGTTAGAAAAGTAATTAAATAAGGTCGGCTAGGTAGCACAGTGGATAGAGTACCAGCCCTGAAGTCAGGAGGACCCGAGTTCAAATCTAGTCCCAGATACTTAACACTTCCTAGCTGTGTGACACTGGGCAAGTCACTTAAACCTAACTGCTTCAGCAAAAAAAAAAAAAAAAAAAAGTAATTAGGTGCACATAAATTGGGGAATAACTAAATTATTATATATGAACGCAATAGAACATAACTGCTCTAAGAGACAACAAATATGATGAATATAAAAATCAAGAAAAGATTTATATGACTGAATTTAACAGAGTCAAGAAAACAATATGCATAATAACTACAACAATGTAAATGGAAAGAACAATTAAAAAATCAAAAGTGAACATAGGAAAATCATAAAGTATAAGGATGGTTCCAAAGAAGAAAAATGAGAAGATCCTCACTCTCTAAAGGAACTTTCACATCTTACTCCTTGGCAGAGGCAGGAAATCAAAAGTGATATACTGCATACATTTTAAAATTTTTTGATATGTCGATCAGTTTTGCTGATTTTTTCTCTTTCTCTTTTTTCTTTTTTCCCCACTCACTTTAAAAATATTACTTGTTATATAGGATTGTTCTTTGGGAAACTGGAAGGGAATAGAGACTAAGAGAACTTTGAATGATATAAAAAACAAAATATATCAATAAAAATTTATTTTTGAAAAAACTAATTAACTCAGGATGTAAATTGGTCACATCATGAGCCCTCATCTTTCCAACAAATAGCATGTCTCTTCAGCAAACTGTAAAATCTCAGTGCCTTTAAAATATCTTCATTTTTCAACATTCTTTAATTTATTTTAATTGTCTCAGTAGTAATTTGACAAAAAAATAACACTAAACAATGTTGAAATGTACAAATAAGTGAAAGTTATAGTGGGAAAAAATCGTCAATTTCTTCTGGAACAACTAATTACAATAATTTTATATTTTTGGATTTAAGTTAATGTACTCAAAAGTCCTTTTCTTAGATGTCCAGTGTTATAATTGGCTCCTGGAAACACTAATTTCACTAAAATATTATTAGTGTTTGAACACAGCAAATTATGTCACAAGATTAGGATTTACAAAAAGTTTGTTTACTTCCTCTACAGGTTGAAACAAAAATGTAGCTTCAAACTTAATAGTTGCAAATACACACACACACACACACACACACACACACTCACTCTCAGAGTACTGAGTACTTAATTATAAAGGACTAGTAAAACAGTTTTATTGACAATATTCTAAAAACATTTGTTCAGTTGTCTTCACTGCTAAAGCAACTGTTTACAAAGAACTGAAAAAGCTTGATTAATCCATATAAGTAAAGTTAATGGTAGAGGAATTTACTAAAGAGCTGTGCACTACATTAAAAAATCTATACATGCCAAGTTCTTAATTGGTCCATTTTATGCTCTCTTGGAAAAGTACAATGGTCTGTTTTATTAACTAAATAATGTAAAATAAAAGCGCTGTAAAGAATGTGAGAATTGCTTCTCCTACTATATATATTCCAACTATTCTTGATAAGAATTCTAGTTTCATAATATATTCTAGCTCTTCTGGGAATGCCTGAGAATAAACCTAAAGTTTTTAAGTCATTGAAATTATCTCTAGTATAGGTAAATTGCCAACTAAGTAAAAGTTGAATGAACCCATATTGAGCCTTCGAAAGTAGCAAAATAGCTCAATGGATAGAGATGAACCTGGAGTCAGAAAAACCTGAGTTCAAATGTGGTTTCAGACACATACTAGCTTTGTGACACTGGGCAAATAACTTAACTCTGTTTGCCTTAATCCATTAGAGAAGAAAATGGCAAACCACTCCATAATCTCTGCCTCTTTAAGAAAACCCTATAAATAATATGATTCATGAGTTGGACACAACTGAATAACACAACAGCATTGAGCTTTTATTCTAAAACAAAACAAGCAATTAGGGACACACAAAAAAAGTTCTGCTAGTCTAGAACAACAACCCCTGCCTTTGTTACCCCTTGCATATATAAAAATTTTACTCCTCTCCTTTGCAGTATTCCTCTAAATAAACCCATACAGACACACCCTAGAAGGATGCCTTTCTCTGGTGAAATTCCTTCCTGAAGTAGGCTGAAAGGAACAGTGATAACCATAGTGGCACTACATTCAGCAAGATCCTTCTATATAGCAATCCCTATCTGCCCCAAATGCCCCACGTGCCTAAAAGGGAAAGCCCATTGTTTAGACATCTTATTATTATACTGAGGGGGGATATACTAAAAATGGCAGAAGATCCTTACTACCATGCAAATTTTATTTCAATAGCAGAAGTAAAGTAAAAGATACATACTGCATTGGTGACATCTATTTCATATACTTTATGGAATGTCTGACGCTCAAAAAAGACAAGCCTGCCATTGCCACCTCCCTTCTTAACAGATGTTCCAGTGACCAAAAGCTTATCATCTGGGCTGAAGCAGCAATCGGTCCTGAGGAGACACAAATAGTTGCCATAAGCTTTTGAAAAGGTGATGGTGTCATTATTATTAATAGAGAAAGCAAAAGGCTAGTGGTTAATTCCTGTCTTTTCATCTTTATTTCTGAATTTGGGCTAGAAACAAAAAGAGGAAAAAAAAAAAAAAGATCAGATTAATTTCATGACTAGACTCTATGATGATGGAATTATTTTTTAAGACCAATTCCCTCCATCACCAAAGCTTTGAATTGGTCTTGTCAGTTGCCATTAAATGAAGTCCAAGCTGGATAGCTGTAGATGGCTGTTATTAATAAATCTTGTTATTGGAAGTCTGGTTGTATAAATAATCTGCAAAACACACACACACAAACATGCACAAATCTTGCCTTCTGGAAACTTATGGTATGATCCACACTGCACAAACAGTATTATTGGTAGCAATCTTGTAAATTGTGTACCTATTAAAATATTTTTTAGATGAAAACCATAAGGTATTTCTATGTATTTTTAAAATCTTGCAGCTTTCTAAATTTGGTAATTCATTCCCTTCAACACTAATTTCAGTGAACATCAATGTAAAATTACATCTCTACAGTGATAGACAAATCTGTCACTGATCTAACCACAGTGTTGGAAGCTCAAACCTTGCTTCTGCTGCTGATTCTCTGTGATAATCTACAAAACTATTTAAGTTATTTAATAAAATGAATATAATATTCATTCAAACTGAGAATGACATGAATAAGTAAATGTTACAAATGCTTGGTTAAGAAGTATTATATGTAAATGTATTTGCATAATATTAGAATTAAAGTTTATTGTAATGCTATATAATAAATATTGTAATACTATATAATAAAAAAGCACATATATATTTGTATATATAAAAGAGAGAGAAGAATTAAATTTTTGTAGTCACCTATTGTTTCATTAATATAGGAAATTCTTGGAATAAAACTGGATCTATTATTGATGCAATGGACTATTATTTAGTCAATTATAGTTTTGATGAATGGGACTGATTGGATGAAACTTTCTCAGTACTGAGACTAAGTCACATGATCCCTATTCCCAGGCCTTGAATCCTGGGTTTCAGAGATCACGTGGTCTCTAAAGGTCAGACCCTCAAAGAAGTGTCATGACCCACAGGAAACAAACATTGGTCAAAGATGGTTATATCCTTTTAGTCTATCCAATGAAAAGGCTCAGGTCTTTTGCCTTTTAAATCTTGGACAAGGCAAAAGCTGGCTAGGTTCACAAGCACAAGGTAGGAGCAGGGATGGGTCCCAGGTGTGTGTCTGGGCCTCTCCTTGCAGGAACTAAATAAATACTTCCTCTTTGTACCTGAAGATGTCTCTGATTAGTTACTTTGGGAAATGGGGTCTAGCACCACACAGGAGGCAGCTAGGTAGATAGAGTTCTGGGCCTAGAGTCAGGAAGACAAGTTCAAATGCAGCCTCTCACTAGCTGTGTGACCCAGGGCAACTCACTTTATCTCTGTCTGCCTTTATCCTTTGGAGAAGGAAGTGGCAAACCGCTGCAGCATCTTTGCCAAGAAAACCTCACGAAGTTTCATAAAGTCAGACACAGCTGCTAACTCTGTGATCACACAGCTAAAAGTGTTAAAAGAACCCCAACCCAAATCTTTCTGATTCTAAAGTTGGACCTTTATTCATTAAGCAAAAATGCTTCTGATATTTACATTTACACACACATATATATTGACACATATATTTTAGTATATATTCTATTTCAAAACTACCTCATACTTTAACTTACTCACACACAAAAATATCCCAATAAGAACCTTCAACCCTGACTTTTCATTGTTTGGAGGATAAACTAAAAAACAAAAAGTATTACATTAACAAAAAGAGGCCAGACATAGGAGTGCTGTGTTAAATCCCAAGGCCTTCTTTTGGATAACCTAAATAATGTAAATAATCCCGAATTAGAAGAAACTTTGTATTTCTCTGCCAACTTTAAATGCATCATGTACAAAGAACAGCCACTTACATTGAGAAGAAGGTAGGAAGATTTGAAGCAGAAAAAAGTGGTTTCTTAAATTGTCGGATGTCCCACAGCTTTAAAGTATCGTCCCCTGGAAAATAAATGAGGGGAAAAAAATTAAAAAGAATGACCAGTTTCATGACTTTAAAAATTTGTTCATACATGTAAAATATGTATTATTTTTCAAATGCATTTGTTTTGGGAGACTATAAAATAGGAGAATGGAGAGGCAGGTAACTCTTCAGTAAGAAGACTTTAAGACATTACTTTCCCATTTTTAACAGTATTTACAAGATAAAAAGAAAGCCTCCCACAAGTGCTCTCAAGCCTGATTTTCAAGCAGATGTATTTCTCCCCAGGGCATTTCTGCAGGACATCCTGCTTTCTTCAAAAGCTCTTAATTGACTAACCATCAGGACTAAAATGCAGTTCAACTCCACATAGACTTACTCTTTCCCCAGAAAAGTGTGGCTAAAGAAATCCATTCATTAACATTGATAACAATGATCCTAGTCAATCCTCCTCCACAATGTAACTATTAACTGCAACTATTATTTATTGCCCTCCAGTGTACAGCACCTTTTCCTAGGTATTTTAAGAGTAATGAATTTTTTAAAATATCACATTCTTATATTTCTATCAAGCTACTAATTCCTGACTGGAATGACAGATGGAACTTATATAAGAAACATCTTTGTTGGTCATGTTCCCTAGTGCCTACAGCTGAGACCTGCTTCATCTCCCTCAAGTACAACATGGAATTTGCATCAGATGCAAGTGAAGTGAACTGAGAGTCAATAAAAGTCTCCATTTCCTCACCAGTGATCTTTTCTTTGAAGTTCAAAATTTGGCAGGTATGCTGATGAACAACTGGTTGGATTTCCATCTGCTTTTATTGGGTTAGATCCAAAAAAATATTCACAGTGGAATATTAACCTACTGCTTCTATTCTTAACAAAAAAATTACCAATAAGGCCACAACCTGCAATCTACAGATAAACATTAATCTTTCACTAAATAGTTCAGCTGGCCAAGCAAAAACTAGAGCCAGAAGAGTGATTAAATATTCTGAGGACTACTGGCTGATTGGACTTACATTGTAAAGTTATACAATAATACAAATTGATCTATCAAACCATCAAGATGTCTGTTTTTAGGATGAACAATAGAACAGAGAAAAAAGTGTATAATTATTATCATAGTTATCATTCTAAGAATTATAATTAAGCATTTACTAATAGCAACATGGCACCATACTAGCTTTTTTAAGGTTTCTAAAGACTTGTTTAGATGTAGTTTCTTAACATAAAATGCTTATAATCTCATGGAGAAAAGAGAGAAGAAATATATATGATATTTTATATAAAAAGTTCAAGATTATGTAGATGCATTAATAAAGTAAGAAAAATTTGGGTGGATTCAGATTCAGTCATTCAATTCAGAAAAGTATTCTTGGTAGGTTTTGACCTGAATTCTAATGAAATGACAAAAGAGATATAAATTGTCTACCTATGAGGATCAAACTGTTCATAAGATCACAGAATTAGAGCTGGAAGAGACCAGAAAACCTTAGCAATCATCACCTCTAGCCTCTCCTCTCCCCTCCTCCCATTTTACAGATAAAATGAATAAAGGCTTGCTCACTGTGATCCAGAAGTGCCTCCCTTTAAGAAACTATTCCTTTCAGATTGATTTATTCCTTTCTGATTCCCAACCCCTCCTGGCTGATGCATTATCAATTCAGGAAGCTAGGACCTTTGATTCACAAATTCTAATCAAAAGCATCCTTTGAGGATATGAACAGACAATTCTCAGATAAAGAAATTGAAACTATTTCTAGTCATATGAAAAGATGCTCCAAATCATTATTAGTCGGAGAAATGCAAATTAAGACAACTCTGAGATACCACTACATATCTGTCAGATTGGCTAGAAGGACAGGGAAAGGTAATGCAGAATGTTGGAGGGATGTGGGAAAACAGGTACACTGATACATTGTTGGTGGAATTGTGAATACATCCAGCCATTCTGAAGAGCAATTTGGAATTATGCTCAAAAAGTTATCAAACTGTGCATACTCTTTTACCCAGCAGTGCTACTACTGGGCTTATATCCCAAAGAGATCTTAAAGAAGGGAAAGGGACCTGTATGTGCAAGAATGTTTGTGGCAGCCCTCTTTGTGGTGGCCAGAAACTAGAAACTACTTGAATGCCCATCAGTTGGAGATTGGCTGAATAAATTGTGGTATATGAATATTATGGAATATTATTGTTCTGTAAGAAATGACCAACAGGATGATTTCAGAAAAGCCTAGAGAAACTTATGAACTGATGCTGAATGAAATGAGCAAGACCAGGAAGATCGTTGTATACTTCAACAACAATACTATATGATGATCAATTCTGATGGATGTGGCCATTTTCAATAATGAGATGAACCAGATCAGTTCCAATAGAGCAGTAATGAATTGAACCAGCTACACCCAGCAAAAGAACTCTGGGAGGTGATTATGAACCACTACATAGAATTTCCAATCCCTCTAATTTTGTCTGCCTACATTTCTGATTTCCTTCACAGGCTAAGTGTACACTATTTCAAAGTCAGATTCTTTTTGTACAGCAAAACAACTGTTTGGTCATGTATACATATATTGTATTTAATTTATACTCTAACATAGTTAACATGTATTGGTCAACGGGGGGGGGGGGGGGGAGAAGGAGGGGAAAAAATTGTTAGGATTACTAGGTGAGAACTCAGGTTGTCTGGATAATTACAAGGTGAGAACTCAGGTTGACTTGATAGAAGGAGCAAGCTCATTGGCTGAAGTGGTTCTTCCCAGAAGCCCTTGCATTATCCCACGCCCATTCTCTGGGAGGATAAAAGAGAGGACACCCAGATATAGGAGAAGACTCTGCACTACATCTGGTTTGACGGGGCTCTCTGCAGGAAGGGAAGTCACTTCTCTGGACAAGAGTTAACAGCAACTACCTGGAGACAACGGTTCACTACAGGAAGAAGAATCTGTCTGAAAGATTTGAGTAGACACAGCAGATCTCTTCCCAGAGAGCCCCGTCAAGCCAGATGTAGTGCAGAGTCTTCTCCTCTTCCTGGAGTGCTGTCCTCTTTTATCCTCCCAGAGAATGGGCGTGGGATAATGCAAGGGCTTCTGGGAAGAACCACTTCAGCCAATGAGCTTGCTCCTTCTATCAAGTCAACCTGAGTTCTCACCTTGTAATTGTCCAGACAACCTGAATTCTCACCTTGTCACTGTCTAGACAACCTGAGTTCTCACCTAGTAATCCTAACAAAAATTAGAACAAAAGGTTTGGCAATTGTCAATGTTGTAAAATTACCCATGCATATGTCTTGTAAATAAAAACTATTAAAATAAAAAAAAAGAAAAAAGAAAAGAAATCCTGTGCAGTGGGAAAAGAAACAAGTTAGAGAGGATTTTATTTCTTTTCATTCATTCTTTAAGGCATTTATCAAGTGCATCATACAGTGAAAGGAACATGGGACATGACTTCATATGTATAATGGGTATCATATTTCTTGCCTTCTCATTGGGTGTGAGAGATAGAGATAGGGAGATAATCTAGAACTGAACACAATTTTTAAAAATGATATTAATAAAAAGAAAAAAAAGAGCACTGAAGGGAAAAAAAAAAGGACCCCTTTGAATTCCAATAGGAGATCTGGGCTTGTCCCAGCCCACATTGAATCTGAGCCAACTTGGGACTCACCCACAGGCCCCCTTTAGCAAAATCTCTCATTATAAAAAGAGCCAAACCAAAATCCTCTCTTTGCAGAAGTTCCAAACATGCCAGCCTTATGCTTGGCACGCCAAGGGTCTCTGCCCACTGGAATACTGTTTCTAGTGCTATCTTCTCTTTACCCTCACCTATTTCCTTAAACAGACTTTAACCTTACTTCTAATCCCCATAATAAACCTCTTGAATCAATCTAGGTTTTTAGGTAGGTAATTCCTTTACAGGGGACCTCTTGGTCAGAAGGGAGTTCCCCAGGACTCCCTTACCCTTGAGCCGAATCCTGAGGGGTTGTCAGGGAGCCTAAGTCCTCCATTTGATTCTCTGAACCCTGTACCTGCCACTAGACCTCATTTAACTCCCTGACCACCAGAAACCCTAATTTCATTTGGGTTTCCCCAAATCTAAACCTCATCAATCCCACTAGTAATTCCTGGATTCGAAGCCCTGAAGTTCATCACTTTTTCAGCCAGTCAATAAGCAGTGATTCAATGCCCACAATATGGCAAAGATACATGGCAAAATCTGGAGACAAAGGCAAGCATACAGGCTTTGCCTTCAAAAAGCTCACATGAAGAGAGACAATCTGCAAATTACTATGAATGTATCAGATGCACCTGAGTAAATGGAAGGCAATCTAGAAGGAACATACTGGGCTCAGAGAATGGGATGTAGGGTTTGGGCTGAGCCAGCCCCGGAAAGCCGAGAAGGGAGAGTATTCCAGAAGGCAGTAGCCCAAACAAGTTCCCCAAGTAACTTTCTCCACAGGGACTAGAAAATGCACCATACCAAATTAGGATCAGGAAAACCAAAAAGTCACAAAGTCTTGTTTACAGACCAATCATTGAGAGATAGAGTTAGAGAAACTGGCAGACATTCGGGATGGGAGTATATCAAGTGTACCATGAGAGGAGCATTCTAGTACCTGGTGACTGAAAGAGGAGCGAGATTGGGCACTGGGGGTAGAACAAGACCAGGAGGGATCCCTGGATTAGCATGGAAAACAGGAAAAAGTGACTAAGGCCACTACTTCAAATAGATCACAGGTTCAGAGAGGAAAAAAGTAATTGCAAAAGGACATATATATGAAGCAAGAAACAAATTTAGAAGCAAACAGCAGCTGAAGAATGGAACGGGCACTTGGGTCTTACCTCCAGTCCAGCATGGGTGCGTGCAATAGAACAGGCAGAGTAGGAGTCCCAGACCAAAGGAGAGCTTCTGAATCTGCAAATCCTCTCAGCAGGCTAACAGTGGCCAAGTCCATTAGCTATCTATGGAAACTCCCACCCAGGGACAAGTCAAAAGATCTAGATGTGAAGTCTGAATGTGTAGGACTTAGACCACAAAGTCAGCAAACAGACTTTACTCCCTAACAAGGTCAGTTTAGGATCACTGAAAGCTTACAGGACTGTCAGCAGAGGAACATAAGGAGACAGCTCAGTCCAGATAGTTCCCCAGAAGGGCCCAGAGCCTGGCACTAACCCCAAGCAGTCACAGATCACACATAACTTAGAAGCCATCATTATAAAGAAGGAGAGAACTTGGAATATAATAAAATTTACGATTACAATCAAGAATAACTTATCCAGCAAAACTATAAATGCTTTACTACAATTTAAAAAAATGAAGAAGAGGACTTTCAAACATAGGACTTGAGGAGCCTAAAAAAGTAAACCTGAGTGAGCAATCATAAGGGAAAAAACAAGATTAAACCATTTATATTCTTTCATGGGGAGATACTATGTGTAGCCCCTTAGGACTCCATCATCATCAGGAAGTCCTGAGGGAGTCAAATTAAACAGAGAACCTGTTCTGATGATCTCTGAAAAATGAAAAGAGTAAGGAACAAGAACTCACTAAGAGAGGGGAAGAGGAAGAAAAATGGGGAAAATTATATGTGTGGATGAAAACTTTGGTAAGAACTGGACATGGATAAGAGGAATCAAAGAAGAGAAATATTAGAGCAACATTTTATTTTTTAAAATTCTGAACTTGAACACCATTAAATAAGCATTTACATCCACACCAGAGGAACATAAAAAGAAGATTCCACATAGAACTTTAAAGTTTCATTTCACAATTTCTGCTTTCAAAAAAGATATATAATAAATTCTACACATTACTTTCCAAGCAGTCCTGCATTTGAAAAATGTTTCAATTGCTCTTTTAGGAGCTATTACTAAATAGCCCTTAATATCACTATTGCTGAGCCCCTTCACTCTGACTCCATCTCCTGAATTAATTGTAAAAAAGAAAAGAAAAATACCCTTGTAATAAATATGTTTACTAGCCATATGAAAAGATGCTCCAAGTCATTATTAATCAGAGAAATGCAAATTAAGACAACTCTGAGATTCCACTACATACCTGTCAGATTGGCTAGAATGACAGGGAAAGGTAATAATGTTGGAGGGGATGTGGGAAAACAGGGACACTGACACATTGTTGGTGGAACTGTGAATTTGGAACAATTTGGAAATATGCTCAAAAAGTTATCCAATTGTGCATACCTTTTGACCCAGTAGTGTTACTACTGGGTTTATATCCCAAAAAGATCTTAAAGAAGGGAAAGGGACCTGTATGTGCAAGAATGTTTGTGACAGCCCTCTTTGTAGTGGCCAGAAACTGGAAACTAAGTGGATGCCCATCAGTTGGAAAATGGCTAAATAAATTGTGGCATTTGAATGTTATGGAATATTATTATTCTGTAAGAAATGACCAGCAGGATAAATACAGAGAAGCTTGGAGAGACTACATGAACTGATGCTGAGTGAAATGAGCAGGACCAGGAAATCATTGTATATGTCAACAACAATACTATATGATGATCAATTCTGATGGATGTGGCCATTTTCAACAATGAGATGAACCAAATCAGTTCCAATAGAGCAGTAATAAACTGAACCAACTACACCCAGCGAAAGAACTCTGGGAGATGACTATGAACCACTACATGGAATTCCCAATCCCTCTGTTTTTGTCCGCCTGCATTTTTGATGTCTTTCACAGGCTAATTGTACACTATTTCAAAGTCCAATTCTTTTTGTACAGCAAAACAACTGTTTGGACATGTATACGTATATTGTATTTAAATTTATACTTTAACATATTTAACATGTCATTGGTCAACCAGCCATCTGGGGAAGGGGAGGAGGGAAAACATTAGAACAAAAGGTTTGGCAATTGTCATGTTGTAAAATTACCCATGTATATATCTGGTAAATAAAAACTATTAATGAATAAATAAATAAATATGTTTATTAGCACAATCAAGTAAAACAAATCCACATAGCTGTCATGTCCAGAAGTGTAAGTCTTTGGGTGTATTACCTCTCTGTCAGGAGGTGGGTAACATAACTGATCATAGGTCCTTTCCATTATTAATTTAATCAAAGTTTCTTGAGTCTCTCTAAATTGTTCTTATTCAGCTCATTTCATCCTTCATTCAATCATACTTCCTTTTCATCCTTGCCCTTTAAATATAGTTTTTTTTTCTTCCTTCTTCCCTCTTATGATCAAGAAGTATGTTTTGCATGTGACTAATTCATCCGCAGCATTATTCTCTCTTTAACATTCCCCCAAACTCCTCTGTTTCTAATAGTCTTGGGCAACTTTCATTTGTGATTTCCTCAAATATAGTATCTAGACTTTTATTTTTTATCATCATTCTAAATTACTGCTCCTTAAACTGTTTTCCAGATCAGTTTATTTATATATATGACATCTTCCATTTTCTATTATCTCTTGATTTTTGTTCTAATATTTCTTATTGCTTTAATCATTGATTCCTCTTGGGCATTTTAATTTTCAAAAATTATATTTCTTACATTGTTTTCTGTTATAAACCATTTATTCTCCTTCCAATTTTTTCCCCTGAGCTTTCATTTTATTTTTTAATCTCTTTTTCTAGGTTTTTTTCCTAAGCATTCATGTAATTCTTGTGGAAAAATCCAAAGGAAAAATTTTTCCTTGGAGATTTGCAATAATTTTCGACACTGGTTGGTGGGGTTTTTGTTTGTTTGTTTTTTATTTATTCACCTCTCCAGCTTTTGGCAGCTAGGTAATGAAGGCAGGTGAAGCAGTAAAAAGAGAATATCATGCCTGGAGTCAGGAAGACTTATCTTCCTGTGTTTAAATCTGACTTCAAACATTTACTATTTATATGATCTTAGACCCAAGTCATTAACCCTGTTTGCCTCAGTTTCCTCATTTACAAAATCAGAAGACAATGGCGAACCACTCCAGTATCACTGCCAAGAAAACCACAAATGTGGTCATGAAAAATTGGACACAACTAGAAAACAACTGAACCATCTTTTGGCTAGAATGGCCAGCCCTACTAGGTCTCTCACTGAGTCCATGGGTTCTTTTGCTGACTTTCACCAACAGAATTAGCTACCTACTGAATCCTAAGATTCACAGTACTAGATTTTCAGGGCCCTCTCAGATACCTAAGACCTTAGATTCCCTCAGCCTGGGCTTTCCCATTCTGAGCACTGCAATATGAATATTATGGCTCTGAATGGGTCAACACTGGGCTTTTCACACTTCTGCTTCCTTCCCCAGGTTGCCGGGGAGCTTATCCTAGGATGGTCTGATAATCCTATGGCTTTTTCTCCAAGTGTTTTGCTCATGCTGCCTCCAGACATAGTGTTTAACAGGATACAAATGTCATGTCTCTGGTCAAGCTGGCACTCGCTTTAATGGAAAAAGTTTATTGCTTTTGGGCTTCTAGCTGACTTCTTATATAAGCAGAATAAGTCACTTGTTAATAGTAAGTTAATAATAATTAGTTAGTATATGTAATTATTATATTATATATGAAATAATCATATATAATAATAAAACAATGTAATTATATCAAAATAATAAAAATATATATTAATTATATATATATATAATAAGTTAATAAGAAAATGCTTTCTCATTGTATTTCTTTATCATTATTCAATGTGATACAAAATTAAAGATTTTGCTAGAGTTAGGTACATAAGAACTACACAGCCTGCCTTCTATTCAGCAGGCCAACTTAGCCAGAAGTCACAAAGGCAACATGTCTTACAGAAAATAGGACCAGTTTTTCCCAGTTTTGTGTTAGGCAATCACTTCACTTTTCAGGATTCTGGTTTATTCATCTATAAAACAAGGAACTTGGACTAATTCATATCTCTGATATTTTCTAACATCAAATTTAACAATTCAAGAATATTAGGAAGACAGAGTTGGATAAGATTAATGGGAGCAAAGTCACCAAGTGATTCAGAGCCCAAAAATAGAAATCTACATTCCATCTAAAACTCAACTGTTCATCAATGGAAGGTTTTGAGGAATTTGGTAATATGATCAATCAAATCATTCCAGACTGTTCTACAGAAAGAGGATGTAGTCAGGAAGTCTCTGAAGTTTATAGTGGTCAAAGCACAAAAATGTAAAAAAAACCCAGCAGCCTGAAAAAAAAGCATTAGAAGTGAGGGATAGAGAGAGACAATGAAATATATGTGACATGATGAATAAATAAGGATAAAGTAGTGATCAAAGATTTCAAGTGCTGACAAAAAGCAAAAAAGCCTTTCTGAACTGCCCATGGCAGCAAGAAATAAAGTCAATTCATAAGGGGTAAGGAGGTGGGAAGGTAGGAGATAGAGGCATTTATATATAGCCCCTATTATGTGTCAGGCACTTTGTTAAATGCTTTGCAAATATTATCTCATTTGATCCTCATAACAACCTTGAAAGGTATATGCTAATATTGTCCTCATTTTACAATTGAAGACACTGAGGCAAGCAGAGGCACCTGACTGGGCCAGGATCCCAAAGTTATCCCATGTCTGAGAGGTTGTTTCTGAAATCAGTTCTTTCTGATTCTAGACCCAGTGCACTACCCGCTGTGCTATCTCTGAATACACTAATATCTCTTTTTTAAAAAGAGATTTGGAGTAAAGCAATATTTTGGAGATGATCTCTATATTACTAAAAACAAGAAAAGACAATTTTATAAGAATGAATACACAGAGAAAATGAGGAGAACTCAGAAGAATATCTAAAGGAGAGAGAAAGGAAAAGATGAGATGACTAAGACAGTAAAAGGTTTACAATAATTGAAAAAATCCTCTAGAACTAATGTTCTAGAGGAGATATTCGGTCAGGGCGCTGACTAACTCCTGTACAGAATGACAGCTAAAATTTAAGCAAGGCAGCCTTAGAACTTATTTAGATATTTATTTATTTATTTATGCATGTCTTTATTTATTTGGGGTTTTTTTGTTTGTTTGTTTGTTTTTGTTTTGTTTTTTTCTTTTTGCTGAGGCAATTGGGATTAAGGGACTTAGCCAGAGTCATATAGCTAGGAAGTGTTAAGTGTCTGAGGCCATATTTGAACTCAGGTCCTCCTGCCTTCAGGGCTGGTGCTCTATCCACTGTGCCATATTGCTGCCCCCAGCCTTATAATTTAGATTGAACCTGTAGTTTCACTGGTATAGGTAATTCTGGGGGTGGAGGTAAATCCAGAAAAACCAGATCAGATGTGATTGCTGCTTGGATGGGCAGCTGGATAATAATGGACTAGAAAGAGAAGGCAGAATGATTTAACTCATTTGATTTCTATTTCTTTTTTGAAAGAAAAATGACATTAGACTTGGGAAGCCACCCCCCCAAAAAAATTAGCTAATCCAGAATTCTAATAACAAATGTTGGAAGGACTGTGGGAAAACAAGCACACTGAGCAAAAAAACAAAAACCAGCTACTACCTTTGATAAGCTAACTTTCTACTGAATAAATATAATATACAAGCAATTAAACACAAAGTAATGTCAATAAGGAGAGAATACTAATAATTAGGGGAATGAGGAAAAGTATCATATAGGTCAATACCTGAGTTGAATTCTGAAGGAAACTAGCAATTCTGCAAAGAGGAAATAAGGAGGGATAGAGTAAACTCCCAACAGTGGTGCCCTCTTATGCAAAGTGGGAACCACTTTTACAAAGGCAAATAAGAAAGAATTAGAAAGTTGTGTAAAGGGAAATGCTAGCAAGCCAGCTTGACTGGAATAGAGAGAGTAGAGAGAAACAAAGAGAGAGTTTACAAGGTGAAAAAATGAGATACAATTGGAAAGAAAATCGGCATTTAGCCCACATGAGCATTGTACAATTGATATATGATTCAAGAACAGGCAGTTTTCAAAGGGAGAAAATCCAATCTATTAACAATCATATTTTTAAAAATGTGTCAAATCACTAGTAATTAGAGAAAAGTGAAAAAACATCTTTAACTTTCTATCTCATGCATATAAGGCTAACAAAAAAGTAAAGTGACTAAAATGACAAAAGTTTGAGAAAACAGGAGTCTTAATGTACTACTAATGAATCTACGCATTTGATCTGGTCATTCTAAAAAGCAATTCAGATTCACAAGGCAGAAACCCACAATCCCACACTCTAGGAGATTCAGAGTCAAGAATCATTCCAATTTCCACATTTGTGCTGGCTGAAGACATTCTGACAAGAGCTCTCAGGAACCAAGAGCTGAGCCCCAAGTGAAGGAGATAAGAATTTGAAAGAGACAATATTTGAAGGACACAATAAAGGATCTGGACTTTTACTCTTGACTGGATTTGGGATTATTGAACTGAACTGAAGCCAGGCTACTTCCAGAAGCTCCCCAAGAAATCTGCTCACAGAGAATGATTATAATTTAGAGAAAAGAACATTAGACAGGTTCAAAAAATCTATTGAGGAGAGTGATAACAATTTACACAATACAATATTGCAAAGATAAGAAACTCTTACAAAACTTAATAACATTGATCATAATTCCATTGGGCCAATGATTGATTATTTTGTCCCACACTTAATAGAGATAATGGACAAGAACAACAAAATAAGAATGAATATTATTTTAAATGTCTCCTAGAAAGCAAAGTAAATCTATGTGGTTAGCCACATAAAGGAGAACTCTCTGGTCAGACACAGTAGGAAAAAAAAATGGGAATATACAACTTTTGCTTAGAAAGTTATAGTTATGGCGGCAGTGAGGTGGAACAGAACCAGCCTTAAAGTCAGGAGGACTTGAGTTCAAATTACACTTAACACTTCCTACCTATGTGACTCTGGGCAAGTCACTTAACCCTAAATGCCTCAGCAAAGAGAAAAGAAAATAAAGTTATAGTTATATTTTCTTATGTGGGCCCACTAGTTGACAATGACATAATGCTATAGTTCTGCAGAGAAGAGATTGTACTGCAGTACCTATAGAAAGTATAATTAGAATATTAGCAAATAATCAGTAGAGATATAGCTCATCTTTAAAATGGATTCTTGAAGATTTTAAAACTATTATGAAAATGGCAACTAAAATTGAAATTCAGGCAAATAAACAGAACATTATTTTTCCTTGATTTTTAAAAAAATAACCTATAGCAGTATACTAAATAGTTATTTTAATGAAAAGTTAGACTAATATAATACTAAATATAAAAAACACTGCTAATTTGGATTTTTCCTAGGATGTTAACTTTTGATTTTAAAATGTTAGTTTTGAAAGTAATGCCCTGAACAATAATACATACCGAAATTTTTCTATACTTACCTCCCCGAGAGGCAAGGACAGTGCCATCATAGGAAAATGTCACACAGGAAGTATCTGTGCCAGGATCATGAGCTTGCCTGCAATGGAATTTGGTATGAACCTGATTGTGGGAGAAAAAAAATAAGTTTTTTAATTCAAATGAGATCATTGTTGCGGCAGATATGTAACATACTTAAACATTTCCATGTATTTTAAATAGAAGAAATCTCAAAATTCTTTTATATCACTTTCATTACTGGAAAATGATGACATGATATGCAATAACAGGTCACATAACTAATAACAGCTATCACATACTTAAAGTTTGCAAAGTGTTTTACCTACATAATTTCATTTGGTCCTACAAGCAGGCCTAAGAAGTAGGTGCTTTATTTCCAATTTGCAGAGAAAAGGCTAAAAGAAGTTAAGTAACCTGCCCAGTGTCACATAGTAAATATCTACTTGTTGATGTTCAATTATTTAGTCAGGTCTCACTCTTTATGACCCCATTTGGTATTGTCTAGATAGAGCTACTAGCGCAGTTTGCCATTTCCTTCTCCTGCTCAATTTCCAGAGAAGGAAACTGAGACAAACAGGGTTAAGTGACATAAGTCACACAGCCTAGTGAGTGTCTGAAGATGGATTTGAACACAGGAAGCTGAGTCTTCCTGACTCAAGGCCCAGAACTCTATCCCACTGTGCTCAATAAGTATCTAGGGAGAATTTAAACCTAGATTTTCCTGAGGGCAAATATGGCACTGTACCCACTATACTACACTGGCTTCCCTAAGTTAATTATCTTATATTTGGCTTTCTTCCATTAAAAAAAAAAAAAAGTTCAGAAAGCTGAGTTCTTAGTTAGTGAGGAAAATGTCAGAAATGATGATCTTATAAATTAAGCAATTTTGTGTGATAATAAAAGCCAAGGTATCAACATGCTTACAGGTAGTTTAAAAGGAATGCATATGAAAGTTGCTGGAGATGAGCAATAAAATGCCTTTTTTCCCCCTAAGTGGAGGGGTAGAGTTGGATACAACCATGAATAAGGAAAAAAACACATTTATATTATGGTGATTTGGTGTTCAAAAGGTAAAATTGTCTATATTTACCTAGATTATTCTCGCAAAATTATCAATAAGATAGAGAACTAGATATTTTTCTAATCCTCTCAAACCTTTTCTTAACAGCAATTGTAATGATGATAACATAATTTCAATTGCCTCAATGTCTAGGATACTCAAGATCCAAAAGAAGGAAAACAAAACAACAAAAAACCATGAAGTAATATCTATCCTAAGCACATGTAGTACCTACTCTCCACCCCACGTTATGATAATTACAGTAAGACTGCACTAACCACTAAACAAGATGATTTATATGCTTGTAAGAAAACCCAGACCCTATACTCCAGTATCCCCATCTTCTTCCCAGTGCCTTAGAGATCAGACTTCCAGACTATACAAGTTTGGGGGACTTTGATGGACAATACAGCAGCAGCTTTCTGTGATACCAAAAAAAAAAAAAAAAAAAAAAAAAAATCTCTGCAAAAGAGAAGAAACAGGGCTGAACATGGGTGTGGGCCTGAAATAGAGCTGTTCCTCTTCCCAATGCCTCAGATATCCAAATTCGAAACGAGTTGTAAAAGCACCAGTGTCAAAGTGCTCTATACTACTGAGCAGAACTGAGGAATAGAGAAAATAGGAATGTATATGGATGGGCAAGAGGGGGAAAGAGGGTAATTTGGTACTCCAATAAGTGTGAGGGAAAGAGTTCAGCTTTAATTCTGTCCCTCCAAAAGTAACTTTGGGCAGAGAACTGGGCTAGTGAATCATGAATTGCCCAGTTGAAGAGCAAGCTGTGAAGGTTTGAGGAAAGGGTTTCCTTGTATTTCTACAGATGGAGAAGGAAACAGATGGGTGGCACCAGGCACCTGGAGAGAGACAGAAAAAGAGAAAAACCTCAAAACAAAGGAGAAGACCTAAGAAACATCTGACATTGAAAGAGCTTGGCTACAATGAGACTGTTACAGAACTTCAAAACTCTCAGGAATCATTGGATTCCCTGAGATGATAAAATTGTTAATGAGACTGTTACAGAACTTTAAAACCAGCAGGAATCAATGGACTTCCTGAGGTAAAAAATTGTTGATAAGACTGTTGCAGAATTTCAAAACCATCAGGAATCACTGGATTCCCTGAGACATAAGACTGATGAAGGACTTAAAAACCTGCAGGAATCATTGGATTCCCTAACACATAATAAAACTATTGAAGGACTTCAAAACTTGCAGGAATGATTCCCCATACAAGTGAAATAATGAACGACAGATTCCTTTTAGACTATTTCTAGGACTTGTGGACATGTATAATTCCTCATGTTGATTCATGTTATTTGTCACATCATTACTAGTCTGTGTTACTATGTGCTTGTGTAATTTACATCATTATGTGTAATACCTCCAATATTGATTTATGTATACCTGTTTCAAGTGAGACCCTTCAGAAACCCGCTATTCTGATTTGATTCCCCATTCCTTTGGTGTTTTCATCTCCCTTCCTGAGATGTCAGAGAGGGCGTGATCACCTCATTTTATGGTGTTTTCACCCCTTTTTTGAGGAGTCAGGGAAGGCATGATCACCTCATTTTTTGGGGTTCTCACCTCCTTGAGAAGTCAGGGAGAGTGACCACCTATGTTTCAAAAACAAAAGAAAACAGGAGATGTTATGGGCCAGAATTCTGAACTTGAAACAAGGATTCTTAGGAGGTGCTAAGTCAGTGGAATTGATAGAGACAATGGTTATCTAGTTTAGCATGGTTCAGTATGATTGATTTAATCTTACAACAAATAATGGTTTCTTAGTGATATCATGATTGGTTTATACTCAGTGTGAAGCATCATATAAGCAAGGACTGAGAGCCACAGAGAAGCTTTTCAGAGGGCAGAAAAGACAGGCTCAAGCTCTTGGAAGCAAGGATAGACATTCATTGGATCTTCAGTCAAGCCACTGGTGGCAGGCTCTCCTCCTGCATTTCTCCACTGAGACCAAGGCCGGTCTGAAAGGCTCTCCCGAAAGCTGCCCAGCTGAGTCTAAGAAGAAATGATCAGACTATTTTAGAAGAACTTAAAGTTTACAGGACCAGAACCTGAGCTGTCCTTAAGACCCTGGAATAACATAGCACTCAATATATCCAAATAAGAATCAACACAATATTTCCCTATAAAAGTGGACAGAACCCAGAGACAACAATAAATCCAAAGGGAGAAAACGGACTGAAACAATGAGGAAACAAAAGATTCCATTTATAAGATTGGTGACAGGGCACCTAGGTAGCACAGAGGATAGAATACCAGTCCTGAAGTCAGGAGAAGCTGAGTTCAAATATGATCTCAGACACTTAACACTTCCTAGCTGTGTGACCCTGGGCAAGTCATTTAACCCCAATTGCCTCAGCAAAAAAAAAAAAATTGGTGATAGGTAGCTCAACATGTAAACCTTGAAGAGAATAGTTCCAAAACATCTACCAAAAAAAAAAAAAAAGACTTAAATTAATGAATTTATGCAAGATGTTTTTCTTTTAAGTAAATTCCTGAAAGGTAAGCAGAAAGAGATAGAAGGGAAGAAGGAGAAGGAAGGGGAAAACAGAGAGGGAGAAGGAGCCACTTTATTTATTCCGATTTTTTTGTAATTTCATCTAAATCACTTCAACTGAAGTGATTTATTTTATAAGTAAAGTCCTATATGTACATAAGACTTCCATTCAAATTTAACCACATTGATTTTTAAATAAATTTTTAAAAAGGATCTCAATATCATTTCTTGAATGAAAATTAAAGAAATCAAAATAAAAGCTAGAAAATATGAATATATGTACAGAAAAATAACAGAAAGAACAATTTAATGTCAAACATGCATGATTTCCCAGTTTTATTTCTATAAAATGTCCTATGAATTACTTTAAAAAGCTCATTCTATTGAAAAAGACTGGAATCTCAATTATTTATTTAGAATGTATAAAAAAGTACATTCTACAAAGTTTATCTCCTGGATTCTACTCCCATTCTGGGGGAGAAGGGAGGAAACTATATTGCAAAATGGCTTTATGACTCAAGAAAAGACAGTAGCTTTATATAATACCAAAATGACATGAATTCGAAATTATTTATTAGAATTTAAAGAGCACATTATGGTAAAGGTTCTGAATATGATCTAGAAACATGGAAAATGGATAGGTCATAAACTCAATTTTCAACATTATATATTTACTTCTAATAGTGGCAACAATAAGTTTAAATTATTCCAAAGATACATTTCTATCTTATATAAACAATAAACCACTACTATAGATAGCACTTTCATGTTCTGCTGAATGAAATTATTTTTAGTTTTAAAATAAATCTCAAAAAGTTAATAAACAATTCAAACAGACTGGCACAATATAGGAAATTTGGAAGTGGCAATGTTCCTCCTTTGATTTTTTTTTTAATTTTTTTTTTTTGAACAAGGCTGTGATGCAGAAACTTCCCCTAACTATGCAATTAATTATCTTAAGGAGTTGACTAAAAGACTAAAAGTCGTCTAAAAAAAAAGTAGTAGTAGACTAAAGATTTTTAGCTTATCATATGGTAAATTATTATTTTTTTTCAGGTAAATTAAAGAGATTAGATTACCGGTCCACCTAGACCAAGCTTTGCCCTCAGCATTATGCTTATATATGTAAGGAACTTATCTCCTAATTTAACTTCAATATGATCAAGTCAACAAGACAACAAAAACAAAAAATATATATATGCAAATTAAATAAAAATAACCTAAATTGCTTCAAGTGTCTCAAAAAAATCATTTATCAGCTACCTTAGGATTTAAACAAATATAAAGGGTTATTAAGGGCCACTAAATAGAGATTTCCAGTCCTTCCTTATTCACTTCTGCTATATAAAGGAGAGGGTGAAAAAGAAAAAAGGAAGAAGGAGAAGAAGGGAGAAGAGCAGAGGAAAGGGAAGGAAGAGAGGGGAAAATGATGACTATTTGAAACAATAATTTTATCTTCTTTGGTAAATGGAAGTAGCAGGACCTGAATTAAGTCATTTTCCTGCCTGTATTCTTTCTAGATAAATGGTAAAGATCAAAGAATCTGCTGAGACATATATAATAAGAGAAGAAAGCAAAAGCCAGATTAATTGAGAAATAGGGTTATTGATTCACAAATATCTGATAGATGAATGTAATATTAATCCTTCAGTACACATTAACAATATATGTTTCTTTCTACATGGTAATCATTTCCAGTCTGGTAAATGTAAAAAAACCTCTGACTCAATCAATTCTATTACATAGTTTCAGTTACTGTCAGGTTGTTTTGAGGTTTTTTTGGTTGGTTTTTTAAAAATGGAAACAGAACTAATTTGTTTCCCAATTTCCTTCTTCTCCTACCTAAGAGGGGATGATTGCATGTAAAAATTCCAAGATGGTAGTTATATCTTTCAAAGAAAAATAAAAAATCCAGTAACATAATATTCTACTAAGTGCTAGGCTTATATTTAATGGCATAGGACAATTATCACAAACACAAGTCAAATAATCACAAATATTAACCAAATTAAAGTAGCTTTCACTATCTCACTTTTTTTTTTTGGTACCTGCTTTGAACTACAAGACTACTTTTCAATACTAGCTCACTTTTCATCTCATCTACTTGCAATTCTTTTTCAAAAAGAGACTTTCCTCAGGAGGCTATGGTATACTTTCAATCATTTCCTCTGTTTTGATACTGAATAAGATAAAATGGTTTTAGTAGATGGGAAGGGAGAGCTGGAGAAAGACTAGCCCTTAGAGAAAACAGAAGGTATTACATTTAAACTGATTTTCCTTGTGATCCCTAGGTGAATTTTTATACATTCCTAATCCTTTCTTTAAAGTAAACCAGTCATACTCCATCAAGCAATTCCTTTCCCATGCATACCATATGAATCCCAGGAACACCTCTTTGGGGCTTGATGTAAAGTATCATATGTTATATATCCCAGACATTGGGTACCTTCAAGAAGAGCTCAACAATAAATATAACAAATGAAACTTCTGAACTTTTGACCAAGTTTCAAGGAAACAATATGTTTCATAGTAAGCTGACAGTTTTCCAAGTTCCTAATGCCTTAAAAAAAAAAAAAAAAGTTACATCTTAGCCAAGTAGTTTTTCTTCTTTTCTGTCATTTATGTTTTATAACTTTTTTTTCCTTTTTAAATTAAAAAGAGAATAGCTCAAAGAGGTAGAGGAAAACATGGCCAACAAAAGCCTTAATAAGACGTCTTTCCTTCAAACCCCCAACAATGTGACTTTTGAGTTGTAGAAGGATGGAAAGAGTGCTTTATTGAGTTTCACATATAAATTTAATTAGTCTGCCAGTCAACAACATTACTGAACACCTACCACATATGAAAGATTGTCCTAAAGGGAAGACATGTCTCCTCTCATCAGAAATACACAAGTAGAGAACTAGAAGTCTTAAGAATTTTTTTAATTACGAAATTAATTTATCCAAAAGACCATCCACTGAGTGGGAGCAAACAATAAATGTTTGCTTGTAAAAACAAGATATGTTAATAAAACCTTTTAAAAATAATTCCCAAACCAGTGTGAATGAAAATCATAGCAGTTAAATACTTTTATGTTTCATTGATTTTTGTTTGTTTTTACATCACCTTTATTTTCAAATATTTCCTTTCCATTCCCTACCCAATAGGCCAACTCTTATAACAAAAATTAAAAAGAGTAAGAAAAATAAAGTAAGTAGTTTAGGAAAAGTAATCAAACACATCAACTGAATTTAATAGTATATACATTGCTCTATTATTGCTTCCCTGCTCCCAATAAATCCAGGGCCATTTTCAGTCATTCTGATCTATGTCTTGCCACTAGACAAAGATGGTTCAAGAGGAGAAAGTGAGCCTGGTGATTTTACACAGCCCTCCCTCACTTCAATCCAATTCAATTGCATGTAATAGTATCATCTCTCTAATGTTAGTAGTAGTACTACGAGTTGCCCCACTGGGAACTCAACTGGAATTGCCCAAACACCTCTTCTTTCTCTTTTTTTTCTCTTCCCTTCTCTCTGTCCACATAGACTATAAAATATAAATTTTGATCACTGAAATCTCAAAAATATCTTGGAGTTTACCAGCTAGATTTCTTTCTTAAGGACTATGTGTTAACTGCCAATCACTCTAGCTCTCATTGAACAGCCAATAATAAGTCCTAGGCCAAGCCCAACTTGGTCAATGTCTGGGTCCTGATTGGCTCAGAGTAAACGTAAAAAGCAATTATTTCTGTTTTGTACAGAAATCCTAAGGAATTTTCCCCTCCCAGATTCATCCATTTATTTATTTTGGTTTATACATACATACATACATACATATATATATATATATATATTTTTTTTTTTAAAGACTAGGTGAAAGAGGAGATTTTTTGTTTCAATTGCTACCTAGCCTTAATCAGGGTGCAGACTCAGTCAAAGTGAGACAGATCTTAGCTTAAAAAGACCAAGGTCTCCCACTGCAACCAGGACCATCTCCAACCATCTTGATCTTTATTTGTCCACTGGACCCAGATGGCTCTAGGAGGAGAAAGTAAGGCTGCTGGCTTTGCCCAGCCCTCCCTCACTTAAATCCAATTCACTTGTATATCATGTATCACCTGCCTGAAGTCATGGTCCTCTTAAAGAATGAAGGGCAAACAATAACAAACTGCAAACTCATAGTTTCTCACCCTTAATGGAATGGAATGGAAGGAGAAATATATTCTTATCTCTTCTTCAGGAACAAGTTTTTATGGGGATAAAGAATAAAGAAAAAATCAGATTGAGGAAGGGTTAAAGCACACTCAAATAACTAAGAAACTCAACTTAGTGTATAATTCTAGAACCATTTTTATGCTCCTAATTAATGGACCAAGCATGATATGAGACATATCATTTTCTCCCATGGGAATATAAATAATGCCATTATTTTACTTATCTAAAAGGACTATGCCTGATCATAAACTATGTCAGATTTATAGTGGTTTATACAATTCTGACAGTGTATTTTTATATCTTCCCTCTACTTAGCCAGATCTGGGGCAGAGATGATAATGAACCGATCCAAATTCAGCTAAAGTAAAAGAAAACTGAAGGGGAACTAATATGCAATTGTGGTAATTTCAGACATCCCATAGAGAGGTAAAGATTTGTGTGAGTGAGGTTCAGCAGCTTAGGATTTTTCTAGGTCTGGGGCTATAATCTTTTCGAGGGTTAACAGAACGTGAGAATCTTTTTTCCTATTTAACAAAAAACAATCAAACCTTCAGTTAGATATGAATTGTAACGATGATGACATCTAGATTATCTCTAACTTGAATTTCTACAGTGTACACTTTAGCTGGTACACTTGAAGGTAACCTGGAAGTACAGAATACACTTAACTTAGCTGTTACCTTACAAGTAAGAATCACAGTGAGAACCTGATACCACAGCTTTGGAATCTGTACTACCTCTCTCTTTGCTCACAACAGCAATTCAAGGTGTTTACTTTAGTCTACAAAACTCTTTATGTCTTGGGTACCAGTTTCCTTCAAATTAATCTCTCTTCATAAAAACCATTAGTGGAATTCAGTTGGTGTAATAGCATTTCCTGAGTTTATGCTTCAGAAAATGAGAAGCAATATGGAGATGGTCTGTGAAGAGCTCCTGGTTTTGGTGATGAAGGTATACTGTCTACCTTCCATTGAAATGAGGCTCAAATACATCAATATAGAAAGATTGTAAAAAATCATTTTAAGATGATGTAACTTTTATTACTTAATGTTTCTGTTCAAACTATGTTTATCACACATTTTATTGTTCTGCACTATAAATTTGAAAGAAAGTAGAAAAAATTTACATAATAGCATCAATAGCTAGTATTTATAGAACTCTCCCAAGTTTACAAAATCCTTTACATAGATGCATTTAATTCTCACAACAACTCTGGTAGGTAGGTATTATTATCATTACCCCCACATTTTAGAGATAAGGAAACCAAGCCTAAGAAAAAGTAAGTGACTTGTCCAGGCACATGCAGCTCTAATGTCTGAGAAACAGATGAACTAAGGTCTTCATTTCTCTAGCCACTGAGCCATTTCCTGCCTAAGGATCATAGTTTAGAGGGAAAAGGACCTTAAAGGGCATCTAGTCCAAACTCTTTCTTTTCGAGAAAATGAAGGCCCAGCTACATAAAAGGATCTGTCCAATTTAAATGGCTGTAAGTGGAAGAACTGGAATTTCAGCCCTAATTTTCATTGTCAAATCTAATGTCCTTTCCAAAATCTCTCCTTCTATTCTAAACCAGAAAAAAAGAAATGCATTGAGAGAGGCTTAAAGACTAGAGAAGATGCTAATTTTTTTTAAAGTTTTCTAAAGCAACACATGTATGGGGAAATAGTTTCTTAACTATATCTAAAAATCACTCAAATATGTAAATTATACAATAACTTTTAAAGCTCTACTTTTTTTGGGGGGGAAATCATGCTATGATACACATTTGGCAACTTTTTGAGGAGCTATCACCTTCTTAAAAACATTAATGAAAATAAAGGTTTCAAGTTTATTAAATTCTAAAAGGTGACTTAGATGGCAGTTAGGATGATAATGGTGCTGTGGTTGATAATATGAACAGAGATTTAATTTTTCAAAGTAAACATAAGGCAGATATTAACAACATTCTAACCAAGGATCACCAAAATCCACAAATAAGCCAATACTCATAATATTTAGCAAGTCAGAGGAGGTAATAAACAAACAAACAAACAAACAAACAAATAAATAAAATAAGCAACTACTCTAATACTTAAATTTGTCCCTGGTTCCATGTTCAAACTGTAGCAGGCTTTGCACTCTAACCTGTGTCTCTTACCTACGTCCTACCAAATTTTCAATAGAAACAAAAGCTGATTTCCTGTGAAGCCCAATAAAACATGAAGTTTAAATAGTGTGAATGGTAAGGAATTCAAGAATATAGATACATTATGTGTCCTGAGTCAAAGTCTGGACATAGAAAACTTCCCCATCACCCACTACAGTTCATGACATAACCTGCTTCTCTTAATTTATTTCATAGGTTATATAGGCTGTTCCTCCTTTATCCCAGGACATTTGACTAAAAGAAATTCCAAACATATCAAACTTTGTTCATCATGAACTAAAAGCACAGACAATGAACTGATACTAAAGAAATTGCAATGGACAATTCAATCCTTTGGTCATTTATATAATGTCATATTAGAAGGTGGCTCTTTAAGCCAAGTTACCTCAAGCTTGGGGAATGAGGGGTACAAATTTTGTGGCTCATATATACGTATGAAATTTAACTTTAGCAACTTCTAATTCAGCTTTTTAATTAAAGGTTAAATTGAAAGTAACCCAATTATACCGGAAATGTACTGGTGCTGAATGACCTGCCCAGGCTGGAAGAAACACTTGGCGGTTTGGCTTTGAAGTACAGCTGCCCAAGAAAGATTGGCAGTCAATCTTCAAAGAGAGCCGCTGCTTCCTTCCCTCAGTCTGGCCACCAAGCTTCCCGGGCAGCTGGGTACATTTTCCCACTTTCTGTCCAGCTGTCTGTGAACTCTGGCAGCTGCGCCAAGCAGAAGGTGGAAGGGGTGAGGGAAGAAGAGAGAATGATGGAGATTGGAGAAAGGAGGGGGTCAATGGAAGCAGGAGAAGAAGAACCATGTTGGATTTCTTTAAATACACATTTACCAATGTTATTCAGAAAAAATAAGCTTTGAAAAGGAATAATGATCAGTTACATGTTATAGCAACTTTAGAACTAGGATGAAAACAGAAAACAACAGAAGACCAACTTTGCTTCAATGGCTGGATGAATCTAAGCAGTGAGTAACAGTCTCATGGGATAAAATACCCAGAACATGAGTCTGGGGGCAATGGGCAAAGGATCTACTGTCAAGTTATTTTGTATTTTTCCAGAAGCACAAGTTTATTTTTCATGGACACTTTTGGTGGTTTGTGTTTGCAGATTGTTGTGGCAACCCTAGATTTCCATCCCCACCCTCTTTATCCCTAATCTCTCCCCCAGAACTGAAACTGTTTTTTGCGCCTGTGCAACAGATGCTTTGAGAAGGTTGGGACCTTTCACATAAATATTTCTATCATATTATTATGTTCATCTTCATTGACCATATTCTGTGGGTGAAATGTAGTAAATGGTATTATCTCCAGATGCAAAACTGACATAGAAAAATTCTATTAATAGCAACAAATAGTTAAAAGTTTACCCCAGTTTGAAATTTTAATATATGATTTGAGTAGGAAACTAAAATAACTTGGCTATTCTTACACAGTCACAATGTAGCTTTGTGTCTATAATAATAACAATTAGAAAACAAATATTCCTGTTTCTTTAAGATGTAGATGAAGGCCTGGTTATTGCAGATACTATAAAATCAAAAGGAAAAGAGCTTATTAATTCAGATAGGTTATAGTTTTAAGTCAAACTTAATCTTAAATGCAAAACCAAATTCATCTAATTACTGCAAAAATTACTCCGTTTTGATATTCTTCACACATATATGCTAATATTAGACATAAAGTAACACAACACTGTTAAAATCATACAAAGTTAATGCAACAAACAGCACCAAGCATACAATTAGTATTTGTTGAATTGCAATGAATTCCTGGAAATCAACAATTGTGAACTGATAATATGAAGATACTCTTCCCCACCAAGACTAAGAGAGAACTGATCTAAATTTGTTATCTCTATCCAAAAGCTAAGTGACAATATGGAGGGAGTGAAAAATTAACTTCTTTCCCAAGGATAAAGTTTAGTCTACGCATTAGCTAACAATCAAGGAAAAATTAATCTTTTCTCTTTTTCTGGTAAATGAAGAACAGGTATTTTTTTTTAAATGGTTAAACTACTTAAAGATAATATATGAAAGCTAAAGGACATTCTTTACTCAACTACAGCGCAACTATTAATGTCCTAATTTTAAAAGTTCTACTATATTTTCTCAAGGAAGCAAGAGGGGAAAAAAAGCAACCAATAATTCCACAGCCCTAAAAGAATTCTTTGAGCATTAAACACAAGAAAGAAAGTGAAACAGGTACTGCTGGGGATTAAAAAAAAAAAAAAAAAAAAGGTAAAAGTCTTCAAAGGATTTACAATCTATCCTACTTAAATTGACAGAAGTTGAAATAGCAGTGTCTCTCCCTCCTTCTCTCTCTCTCTCCCCCTCTTTCCTTCCCTCTCTATATCTCTCTCTCTCTCTCATTCTGTCTTTCTATCTATCTGTCTCCATCCCCCCACCTCGTGGACTATCAAGGTAGTTGTGGTGATTTGGATATCTCAAATGCAATCATGAATTCAGTTCAAATAACATAATAAATAAGGGAAAATAAGGAAACTAGTTTTGGTATGGATTATTTTAAGCCTGAAAAAGAAAAGGATAAGGAGTAGAGGATAAGTAGGGAAACATAAAGTCTTCAAATTTATGAAATGATGTTATCTCATATATCTTTTCTGTTGCATGGTTATTATCCTTTGTTCTCAAAAAAGGACCAAAGTGATATCACTATGCTAGAGTCAAGTTAGTGAGTTCAACTGTGGCTGATCAGAGCAATATTAGCTCCCAATGCTTTGTCACAGGTCAGACAAAAATAGTTCCTATGAACATTTGGGGTGGCTTCTCTAAATTTGTGTGTCTCATGTTTCCTTTGGGCTAATTTTATTCTGCTTTGCTCACAGAACACAGTACTTTCTCTGATGAGGGCACACCATGCTGGGAGATCCTGTGCCAATATCTCCCATGTCACACAATGCGTATATTTGGTATTCCAACAGTGTGGCCAACCCAACAGAATTGTATGCTCTGCAGTAGAGTTGGAATGCTTGGCAGTTTGTTCAAAAAAGCATCTCATTATCTGGTCTCTTATCCTGCCAGGTGAGCTTCAGAATCTTCCTAAGACAATTCAAATGGAAGCATTTCAGTCTCCTGGCATGGTACTGGTAGGATGTCCAAGTTTCACAGGCATACAGCAATGAGGTCAGAACAATGACTCTGTGGACCTTCATGGTAGTCAGTCTAATACCTCTCCTCTCCCACACTTTGTTTTGTGTTAGTTATTCTAGTACTTCTGGGTAAGGGCTTCTGAGCCCTATACAGGGCTACTTTTCACCTGATCCCCCTAACTCTCACCTGTGACTCCAAAGCTATAATATGCATAGTCATACTTCAGGAAACTGTCTTGGCAAATGGGCTAAACCAGTTTGAGGATAACCAAGGAGTCTCAAACCCTATAGTGAGTTAAGGGGCGTCTACCCCAAACATGTGAAGACTTCTCCAGGTGGAATGGGTGGATAAAAACAATTTGCTCCCATGGCCACGAAGGCAGGTCAAGCAAGTACTGTGGAGCACTAAGAGCTTGGTTAGACATTGAAGACACCAAGATGCATCTTGGGTCATCATTAGTTACCTTGACTGTATCCTGTCACTGGACAGTGATGACTCTGGAAGAGAAAGTAGGTTGATGACATCGTGCAACTCTCCCTCACTTAAATGCAATTTACACATTAATCAAAAGACATCACCCATGCTATTTTACCATTTCTACCTCTCTCAAAGTCCTGTGGTGATGGGTGAGTGATGAAGCCGCAGGTGTGGATGCACAGAATTGTAATCACAATCCTGCACACTGGTGGCCTAGGCCATAGGGCCTCATTTACTGGAAGCAGCAGTGGGATTCACCAGCCCTCTGGGTGTCTGAGCAGTCTTTTAAGGATTGCACAGCCAACCTCCAGATATAAGGAAGAGAATAGAAAAGGTGCCCTAAAAATTGTATGATTATCCTAAAAATCCCTGTGATTATCAAAGGTCAATCTATGTCCTTTACCTTTATAGAGATGAACAATGAAGGCATCCTTGAACCTCTTGCCATAAAATCTGGAAAATTTCAGTCAGCAGTCAGCTTTTGGATGAGCAACAGACATCTCAACTGTAAATCTCAGCTGAAATAGAATTAGCACCAGGTAGCTAGCACTAGCACTAAGTAGTTGAGATGCATTATAGATCTTTGATGATGAGATTGACACATGCATTGCCAGAGCTCGCTCAGTGTTTGGGATACTTGCAGGGAAAGTGTGGGAGAGGAAAGTTATTAGACTGACTACCAAACTGAAGCTTTACAGAGCTGTTGTGTTGATCTCATTAGTGTGAGCCTGTTAAAGTTGGACAGTATACCAGTGCCATTTCAGGAAACTGAATTGAAGCTGCCAAACATTCAAACTACTGCAGAGAGCACGACTCCAATGGGCTGGTCACATTGTTCAAATTCCAAATGTTTGCTTGCCAAAAGGATTATTTTATGGTTATAATTTCCTTGAGGGCAGGAACTATTTTTCATTTCATTTCATTACCACAGGGCAAGTACTCATAAGGTGGTCACAAAAAGCAATACAAGAATCCGCTCAAGATCTTTAAGAACTTTAGAACAGATTGTATGATATGGGAGACACTGGCACACTACTACCCAAAATGGCATGTTCAATGAGCAAATAGAATTGAATTAGCTCAGAAGAAACACAAGATGCACAAAGCTGGAGAAGCTACCCCAAATGTTCATAGGGACTATTTGTGTCCAACCTGTGGTAGAGCGATCTCAGCTTCTATTGGGCTAATCAACCACGGTCAGACACACTAACTTGACTCCAGCATCCATTTTGGTACTCTTTGAAAATAAAGGACAAGGCAGCTAGATGGTGCAGTGGACAGAGCACCAGCCCTGAAGTCAGGAGGACCTGAGTTTAAATCTGGCCTCAGATACTTAACACTTCCTACTGGGAAAGTCACTTAACCCCAATTGCCTCCACAAAAAAAAAAAAAAAAAAAAAAAAAGAAGAAGAAAAAAGAAAGAGAGAAAGAAAGAAAAAAGAAGGAAGAAGGAAAAAGAAGGAAAAAGGAAGAAGAAGAAGAAGAAGAAGAAGAAGAAGAAGAAGAAGAAGAAGAAGAAGAAGAAGAAGAAGAAGAAGAAGAAAGAAAGAAAGAAAGAAAGAAAGAAAGAAAGAAAGAAAGAAAGAAAGAAAGAAAGAAAGAAAGAAAGAAAGAAACAAAGAAAGAAAGAAAGAAAGAAAGAAAGAAAGAAAGAAAGAAAGAAACAAAGAAAGAAACAAAGAAAGGAAAAAAGGACAACAACCAACTGAAAAGCAATTTGGAACTATGGTAATAAGCTGTACATATCTTCTAACCTAGGAATTTCACAACTAGTCCTATACTCCAGATATCAAAGGAAGAGGGGAAAAATAACCCTGAAAACTAGATGTAAACTAGGGGAATAACTAATAAATTATGGTATACAAATAAATTGGAATACTATTATGCCATAAAATATAACAAAAAGGGATGGTTTCAGAAAACCTAGAAAAACTCATATGAATTGATTCAGTGTAAAATATAATTAAACTAGGAGAACAATTTGTTGTTGCTGTTGTGTTGACTTATTGTGACCCCATTTGGGATTCCCTTGGCAAAGATACTGATGGTTTGCTATTTCCTTCTCCAGATCATTTTAGTGATGAGGAAACTGTGACAAATAAGGATCACATGATTTGCCCATGATCACACAGCTAATAAGTGTCTAAGGCTAGATTTGAACTTAAGAAGATGAGTCTTTCTGACTCTAGGCCTTGTTTTTTATTCACTGCACCACATAGTGCCAAATAATTTATATAGTAACTAAATAAATACAAACAACTTTGAAAAGCTTAAGAATTATAATCAACACAATGACTAGCCCATGATTCCAGAGGACCAATGATGAAGAAAGCTATCTATCTCCTGATAGAAAGTTGATGGACTCAAAATGCAACATAAGACATCCATTTTTGGATAAGGCCAGAATAGGAATTTATTTTGCTTGACTATATTTATGAAAAGAAAGATGTTTTTTATTGAAGGTAGAGAGAAAAATAAATGCCTGCTAAGTGAAAAAAACAATTAAATTACAAAATAATCTAGCTTTACCTTTTCAGACATTTCACAATAGTCTTTTTCACACATTTTATATTCCAGCCAGTGTATTCTGGACCTAGAATACTTTGCTGTTCTAAACTTTTGCATAGACATAGCTGCCTTTTAGAATCCCCAACTTTCTTCTAGACTTAACTCACATAAAACCTTTGCTTAGCTGACACTTAGCTGCCAATATTCCTCTTCTAATTTATTTTAGATTTGCCTCCCTATGTATATGTTGTATCCCATACTAAGTTATAATTTCCTGGAGGGAAGGAACTATTTTTCATTTCTGTGAATATCTTTGATCATGATGAGTGCTTAATCAGTGTATTGAAATGAGAAAAATTATTGCAATAATCCCTTGTTTCTGTCATTTTTTTTGTCCAATTCATATACTATCATAGAATCTTAAAACTGGAAGAAACCTCGATCATCTGGTCCATCTCATATATGAAAGGAATACCCATTAAATATTCCTGACAAGCAATTATTGGATATCTGTTTGAATACCTTCCAGTAGGAAGAACCTACCACTTCTTTAGGCAAACTATTCCAGTTCTGGGGAGCTCTAATTTTTGAGGACTTTATCCCAAGACAATCTAAATCTGCCTTGTTTTAATTTTCTAACTGTCCTGATACTACCTAGTAGGGTTAAATGGAACAAGTCTAATCCCTCCTCCACATGGCAGACATTCAAATAGTAAAAGACGGGTTCATAACCCAACTCTCTTCCTCATCTCCATCCTCCAACCTTCTGCCTTGTCTTTCCTTCTTTATCTAACTATGGCCAATGATCAATAAATCTTCCTATGACACAGATTCAAAGACCTCTTCATCCTGGCTGCTTTCTCATCAATTTAATATGCTGTTCTACTCATTTCCAAACCATGCCACTTATATTCTTGGTCATCTTCATTCCTTTCCCCTTAGAACCTGGTCTTTGTTTTGGGGACCTAGGTTTTTATAACTTTTGCCTATTCCTTTAGGCTCCCTCCTAAGTATTATGTTTTTCCACTGGAATATAACTTTACATAAGAAATAAAAGAGTAGTTCCCATAGTATAAATCAGTTGTTTATATTTGAAAGCACAGTACTTAATTTAGATATTTTTAATAGTTTTGTGTTAGGATTCTTACAAGGTGGTGTCACTGGAATGATAGAGACTATAGTTATCTAATTTAGCATGGTTCAGTAAGATTGATCTTATCCTACAAGGATATGTTATGGGTCAGAACTTGAGACAAGGTAATGTACTTAGTTCACACCTTTAAAGGTGTTCATACCTTTAAAGAGCATATATAAGGAGGAAAGGAAAAGCCTGCTCATGGACTTTGGGAGATTCACAATTAGGATTCACTTCTGGGAGATTCACAAGCCAATCCACAATCCCACTCTGCAGATTCAGAGTCAAGATTCATTTCCAACTTCCACCTTTGTGCTGGATAAAGACATTTGGACAAGAGCTCTCAAGGAGAGAGATAGACCTCTATTAAAGCTTACTGGCCCCAAGTGAAGGAGATAAGATTTTGGAAGAGACAATAAAGGATTTGGACTTTAACTCCTGGCTGCATTTGAGGTGATTATTGAAACTGAACTGAAGCCAAGGCTGCCTCCAGAAGCTCCCCAAGAAACCTGCTCACAGAGAATGATTATAATTTAGAGAAAAGAACATTACACTTTTGTATTTGAATGAATAAATCCAGCATTATTGATAAATGGTTATTTCTCTAAACATTTATTAGGATTTTGTAAGGAGCTATACCAGGCACTAGGGATGTAATGATAAAACAAAAAAATGCTGCAAATAAAAAATGAAAAATCTGGCATTTCTCAGCAAGCACTTGAATGATGAAATTCTTATTATTTACATTGAAGATAGGAATGAAATTGGAATTTTTTTTTGAATGTTTGCTAGCAGAGAACAGACACTTCTTAGGAGACTGCCCAACCAAGATAAAAGAGTTGAAAATGTTGTATACATTATCAAAAATAGTTCTTATATTAATTGCTTTTGCCCAGTTGTTTTGCTTTATAAGGGAATCTTCACTTACAGTTTTGGGACCAGGTAGGGACTTAATATTCCTAAATAATATAATAGAAAAACAAAAGCATTGATGAAACTTTTATTTATTTATATAGACACACATAAGTATAATTTCCCAAAAACTTGAACAATACATTCCTGAAAATTAAATACTGATAATGATGTGGCTCTATATAACCACAGACATCTAGGTGACTAATTTTTATGTTTGCTGCCAATTATTCAGACAGCAGAACAAAATGGACTTAAGTGCTTAAATTATATAATGTTGATTTAGGCTTTTCCTAAATTCACTATATTTTGTTGTCAAATCTCTACAGTCAGATCTGCCACAATATGGCATTATGGGCTCTCCCAAACCCATGATATCAGAGTCACACAATAAAAACAATAGAACTTTTAGGAAAAAAAGTGTGTTAGAGACACTATACTTTCAGCCAAAAGCAACATTTCTTTCATTTTCACGACATTGTCTCTGATGATACACATATTATGAGCTTCCATTATGAGAATATTAAGCTATGCAGTATTCCATACTTGAACTTTACTATTACACACAACTGATGAAAAAACATAGAGAATATTTGTTTGTGGATTATGTCACAACATTTTATGTAGTAGAACAAAAAGTTACTTTGAAGACTCTCCTTCACTAACACATTTCTTGTTCATAAGCCAAGATTATACAAGATTCCTTGAAAAATAAAACAAGAACATCAGTAATTGGGTAGCTCAAAAGAAAGATTGAGTCAGAGTTTATTATGATTTATGATTATTAAGCTAACTAGGAAAAGATAAAAATACAAATTATGTTATACAAATTAAGTACAGAGGAAGAATAGAGACGAGCATTAGAGGGGGAAGGAGGGCTGGTAGTTCTGAAAACCTACTCACATCAGGAATGGGTTAAAGAGGGACCAATATCATGTGTGTGTGTGTGTAAAAGGTTTTTTAGGTTTTTGTCTTTTAAACCCAAAATGAAGGACAAAACAGACAATTTTAAATAGAAGCTTCAATGAACTATTCATCCTTATTTCTACATCAGAGGAAAAAAAAAAAAAAACAATTGTTACTTCCTGCTTTGTTTTCTTTCTTAATTAAGACAGAGGTCTGGAGAAACAGTATTAATACTGATACTAATCCTTTGTGAATAGAAGATCAAAAAAATGAAATGTAAAAACTAGGGAATGGTTAACTGAATTCATAATAGAAAACAGCCACGTTCTTTTGTAAGGTTGTTAAAGGAGGCAATTTATGTTCTTGTGTAAAAAGTTCCTCATTGCCATTTAACACACTACTAGCTTAATGTTTTGTGGTAGCTATCTCTTATATTCTAGGAGTCACTGGTAAAGATGTGATTATTTATTATGGAATATTATTGTTCTATAAGAAATGACCAGCAGGATGATTTCAGAAAGGCCTGGAGAGACTTACATGAACTGATGCTGAGTGAAATGAGCAGGACCAAGAGATCATTATATACTTCAACAACAATACTATATGATGATCAATTCTGATGATCAATTCGTGGTCATCTTCAACAAGGAGGTGAACCAAATCAGTTCCAAAAGAGCAGTAATTAATTGAACCAGCTACACCCAGTGAAAGAACTCTGGGAAACAAGTATGAACCACTATATAGAATTCTCAATTTTTGTTCACCTGCATTTTTGATTTCCTTCACAGTTTAACTGTACACTATTTCAAAATCCAATTCTTTTTGCACAGCAAAAAAAACTGTATGGATATGTATACATTAATTGTATTTAACTTATATTTTAACATATTTAATATGTATTGGTCAACTTGCTATGGGGGATTTATGATTATGGGTGGGGGGAAGGAGGGGAAAAGTTGGAACAAAAGGCTTTACAATTGTCTATGCTGAAAAATTATCTATGCATATATCTTGTAAATAAAAAGCTATAATAATAATAAAAAAGAAATAGAGAAAATAATAAATTATTTTTTAATCTCTAAAAAAAAAAATGTGATTATTTCTGAACTACAGCAGTTTTCAATCATTAGACCTGTTCAAATCTGCTGAATCAATTCAACTTTACAACTGCAATAAAGATTTATCACTTTTGTGTGATTTACATGGCCACAACAATAATTTGAAGACAATAGGAAGCCTCTGAAATTCACAAAAGTACGTAAATGAAGGAAGATTTAAACTAACAAGAGGAGTCTCAAACTTCCTAATAATAATTCAAAAAAGTCCTCTGGCATCCATTTAACTATAACATTAAGTTTTTTGTTTGTTTTTATTAATGGGAAGATTATAAAAAGAGTTCTGGATTTAATATCAGAGAACTTAAGTTCAATGTTTGGCTCTGTTTTTTTACTCTTTATTTGATTTAAGGAAAGTAACTTAAAGGAGAAGTGTCAAATTCAAACAGAAATGGGGAACACTAAAAAAATAAGGATCCTTACAGGCTACATATTGACTTAAAAAACCAAATGTGTTCTGTATATTTCTTTTTTATTAATACATCAGCACATTAAAATCAAATATTTTAGTTTAGGTCACTCACACTGGACAGTGTTGTGGGATGCATGTGGCCCACAAGTCACATGTTTCCCATCTCTGATGCAGAGTCTCAGCTTCAGTGACCCTCATATGACTGCTCTAAAGAAAATTTTAGGAATCTGAAAGTGCTTCCAAACCTGAGTTATAATTACTATTTGGGGAAGGAGGAATCTTTAAAAAAAAAAATTTATACTTATATATGTATGTGTGTGTGTGTGTGTATACATATATATATAATATACATATCACATATATATATATATATATATCTTTATATATATGATAATATGATCTAAATTAGCATTGGAGTAGGAAAACAGAATAGGTAATGTCAGGAAGGAACAGGTCAAGGTCAAATTAGGAAACATAAACTCAAAAACTATTACTAATATGGATGTGACATGCTTGCAAGAAAAATATTGTACTAATAAAGTAATGCTGGTTTCAGTAGCTATCATTTTGGTGACCATTCTATAGGTTTTATAGAGATTCTGACTTTCTAGTCATTTAGATCAAGACATTTAGATCAAGTATCCTTTTTCTCTGGAGAAATAAGCTTTGCTGGTTTCTTTTAGCTCAGATTTCAAAATAAGAGAAACGAGATATTAGAAAATATTATTAGCACCAAGTCCCTGATTATCACCATAGCTAATCAAAATTAGGCAAAATAGAAAGAGTAGAATTTTGTCTCCAAATGGAAGCATCCTACAAATTTGGGAAGATGGAAGAACTATTTAAAGATTAAGTTTTTCAGTAGCTAATGGTAGTTGTAAAACTGAAAATAATTAGTTCAAATAACTCTTAGCAAATTTCCCAGCATTGAAAGAGGAGAATTGGGAGCTTAACAATCTGCTGATGATGTGACCTTAAAGATCCATGGCCCGGCAGCTAGGTGGTGCAGTGGATAGAACACCTGCTCTGAAGTCAGGAGGATCTGAGTTCAAATGTGACACTTAACACTTCCTGGCTGTGTGACCCTGGGCAAGTCACTTAACTCCAATTACTTTAGCCAAAAAAAAAAAAAAAATGATCCATGGCCAAAAAACCCCCAAAAGACAAAAACAAACAAACAAACAAAAACTATCCATTTCAGAATTAAGAAGAAAATACTAAGAGCTGAGCTCACCTCTTTCAAGATCTCTTCATGAGAAGAAAAACTTAAGAGAAGAACAAAGAAACAAAGGAAACTGAAGAAGGAACTTAAATGAAGGAAGGTGGCAAGGGCTCTTAGAGGCTGATGGGAAGACTAAATATTGTTAGCCAAAGTAGACTATCATATGTGACTGAACTGAACTGCTGAAAAATCCAGCTGTAATGAAATTGAAAGTCCTATGACGAGAGAAGTCCTTAGGTTCTGAGGTTCTTTTCACATTAGGTTGACAGTAAATTGCAGGCACAAGAACTAGCAATATTCTGGATCTCAGAGGCAAAGATGGTATAATAGCAAAAAGCACTGGACTTCAGAGTCAGAAGACCTAAATTCAAGTACCAGCTCTGACTTTAACTGTACAATTATAGGCAAGTCACTAAAGTCTTCTGAGCATCAGTTTTTCCACCTATAAAATGAAGAAATAAACCCTTGTATAAATTATTTCTTCACGTTAAAAAAAAGTACTAAGAAGCTGAAAATATTACCTAACCTGACTTGTTACAGCTTTGGAGAAAGGAGATCCAAAAGTATCATTTGATCTATATATTCCTGATAAGGAAACTCCATTTACTAAAGTAGCCAAGCAACTGTTCTGTAATTTACATAGACCTTGGGGACTGTCCAGGGCACTGAGAGGGTGAAAGGCTTGCCCAGGATAACAGAGCTAATCTGGGTCATAGGCAAAATTTAAACCCAGGTATTCCTGACTAAGAATGGCCCTAAACTATGCCTTGCTGCCTATTATTAGGTTATCTACTTAGTATTATCAACCTAATATTATTAGGCTATTATCTACAATTTTGTTTCATATTGATTTGGAGGCAAGAAAATCTTCATATCATATGACAAACATATGCTTGTCAGCCATGACCCTTGTTCCCTCTCCTCTTTTAAAAGTTTTATAATGACTACTTAGCCACATAACTTTTTTCTCTGTGGATATTACATAAGTGAAGATGAACACGAAGTGCCCCATTTCTGCTGTTCCTATTACATACAACCTGAACTGGGAGACCTTCCTATGGCCTCCCAGCCTCATTCCTTAGCCATTATACTTGTTATTTATTATTCTTGAAAAGCAATATAATATAAGGGATGGAGAGTCACAAACACTTGGCTCAAGTCTGCCTTTGATACTCATTTACTGTGTTATCCTGTCTGTTTAAACCTCCCATATTGTACACTGCTCTACGGGTTGCCAATCTGCATTGATAGGGAAGTTTTCACACCCATGAGTTCCAAGTGTCAATGAAATCATAGAGTAGGTCCCCATTATTATTTTTACTATTCCTATTATTGAAGAGCCTGAGTCTTGGACATCTTGGACATTTGGTTTGCTAGAAACCAAATTCCTTCCAGAAGCAACTATCTAAGATTAAAACTTGGATGCTAATGGTTGCACAGTCTTGTGTTATTCTGAAACTGCATGCCCCATCATTCTGAAGTCATTTCAATAGATGGGGAAGCTTTATAACATTACCAATTAAATCAAATTTGCTCACAATATCCACCCACTCCCCCCCAATCCTCCAAAACATTTCAGAATACAGCCTATGTTGAGGATAGAATAATAGTCACCTAGAGAAAGAATGTTGTGGAAAAAACAGTGGATTTTAAGACCAAGAATCCAGGTTCAACTTCTGATTCCAAGCCTTACAATCTCTATATGACCTTGAATTAATAATTTACCTCTCTTGGCCTAAATTTCCTCATCTGTAAAATGAAGAAGTACAAATTACTTTTGAGATATTCTAGTACCTAAATCATGTTCTATTATCTTGAATTCAATCTAAATTAGGCTGGCAGTAGAAAGGGAAGAGGCTATAACGACATGATGGGTCAGAACAGCAGACAATATAATAAAGAAGGGAATGAGTCAAACTGGGGCACAGATGGTTAGCACCTAACAAAGGACTTGGCACATAATAAAAAAAAAAAAAATACTTCTCTTCCTATATTCTCTTTTTTCATGCTTATGTCCATGCATAAGGTTTACAGATTAAAATTCAGGATTCTTTGCTAAAGGGTGAGGACAGCTGAGCAGAGTGCAAAGGGAAAATCATTTCCTATTTCTCTTCCTGTGCTCTACCCAGCTTGGCTCATGTACACCACAAACTTCTCCCAGATTTATCTCTGTAATCACTCCTTCCTCCACACTGACTTATTAGTGCAATACTACAGAGTAGGCACTTGATATCTGATGAACAGATGAATAAAAGATTTCAGTGTTCCAGATGCCACACTTGTACCTCAAGTCATTGACAGAGTAGTTCTACTTTGTAAGAGTATAAAAAGAAAAAACTTCCTTCAGAATAAAGACAGTAGGCCCTTTAATTTGTAAAGAACTTAGAAATCTGAAAAGGCAACTTGTGATTTACAGAGACCAACAAAAATGCTGCCTTAAGATCAAAAGGGGTAGTAATACAGATAGCAAATAACTGCACATGGTTTAAATCCAAAAGTATGACTTTATAGCCTTGAGGGGAAGAGCCTTTAGATCTAAATGTCAGCATTTAAAAAAAAATTATTGTGATTATTTTTAACTTCATTATACTCTAGGTAAAAAAAAAACAAAAACTACACAATATCTTGTTTTCAAAGTGTTGGTGAGTTCTATATTAGTGAACAAGGAATATCTACAAAAGCACTATGGTTAAAACCTAAAACTCATCAATGACTAAAAGTAGTATAAAAATTCTATAGTTAGAAAAGTTAAATTCTGTGTCATAAAAGCATGTTTAAAGTCATGTTTCATGTGTAATATTAGCATGATGGAATATTTAAAAACCATTAAATTTGTTGACAGCATTAATGTAAATAAAGTGCCTTTGCTAGTTTTTCAACATTTTAAAGCAGTTTTTCATGATTATTTTCTTTACAATTTCTATAAAATTTCACTAAATTTGCATGTTTAGACACTTGGAAATACAGAGCAGTTGCTATCAAAAGTTATAAGAATCTGTATTTTACTAGGCTACACCAGAATCAGAATTAAAGGACTGAGGCACTTAAAGTCATAGTCATCATCAAAGAGTTTAGAATGTACCTCAAGCTAAAAGATAAAGTCACTGTCCACAAGGAATTTGCAATGCAAAAACAGATGACATTAGGAGAGATGACCAATAAAAGATACAAAACAATTAGATGAGAAATAACTTACTAAACCATGAACATGGACCTGGGAGTGGGGTGTGGGGGGAGAATAAATATTTAACCATACATGCATAAAATTGACAGATTAGAATTTATGATTTGGTGGCAAGGGATATAGGGAGCTGAGAAAAGACTGAAAAAAAGAAAGCATTTTCCTATTTCTCCTTCTCACTAAGAACTGGCTTTATGTTCTGAGTCTTTTAACTGATTATAACACAAATTTTAAGGAATTTTTAGATGGGCTTCAAGATAAATAATAACATCCAACATCTATCAGGAAAGGAACAAAGCCTCATTATAATGATTTATTAAGACTATTTCATTAGGCTTTTCTTAATCACATCTCTGAGATGTATAGGACTATGGAAAATTATTTCAAGGCTTTCTCTATCACATAATAATGACTTTTTCAACAGGAAAATTTTACTCATACACACATCCACACACCTTTATAAGAGAACAAATGCAAAACCATAAAGCAATTTTATATATTTCATATATATAGATATAGATATAGATATATAGATATAAAACATATAAAGCAAGCTTCTTAAACATTTTCCACTTGCAACCCCTTTTCACCTGAGAAACTTTTCCAGGACCCCAGGTGTATATAAAACAAGTATATAAAACAAGAATACAAATAATATAAATCAAACATTTACTGATAATAAATCACAGTTTCACAACCTGTATATTCAGTTATGAGACTCCAAATGGAGACACAAAAAAAAAGTTTAAGAAGCTGGGCCACAAAGTCCTAAAAAAAAAAAAAAAAAAATTATATATATATATATATATATATATATATATATATATATATATATATATATATATATATATATAATTTGCTATTACAATTAATACCAAGTCCTAAAAATTTTTTATTCGTTGTAATTAAAGTATTTTTGGTTAATTGTTATGTTTCATTTTTCCTCAAAATATTCTAACATTATTCATTCTTTGCATAGCTTGCTAATGATCTAATGTTTACAATGCTCATAAAGTCCATTTAATAAATTACAGTTTTTCATTTAAGTGTAATAAAAGTTACAAGATATTAGACACTTTTAAAAAAATGACAAATGTTAGAAGTTGAAAAAATCATGCTTGTTCTTGAAGCCATAAAACTTAAATCCTTTAGTTAGGCACTAGCCTGCTAAGCCATCCTTGTATTTTTATAATTCATTAGTTTATAACACAGCTATGGTTTCTATTTATGGGACAAAGGGAGATGGGTAATAATACTGCAGTCAGGAAAGTGGGGCCTAATGAATCATAGGATAAGTAGCAGCTTTTTCCTTATTAAGAGGACAGGACTCCTTAGATTCAAAACTGACTCTGAGAGGCAAAGCTAGGAATGTAAAATTCAGTGTGTTCAAAAAGTCTTAGTGTGCTTTAAGTTTTAATAACTTAAAACCACACTAAAACTTTTGGAATACCTGGTATATTGATTTTAGCCCTAATACAGAAAGCTGAAGAACAAGCAAGATGAAACATGACTAGGCATAATTGACCTGACTGATACACAATTACTGAGTGGAGAGATAATCTAGCTAAACTAGGCTTTCTTTCTTTCTCTCTCTCTCTTCTCCTTTCTCCTCCTCTTTCTTCCCTCCTCTCTCCTCCTCTCTCCTCTCTCCTGTCCCTCCCCCCCCTCCTCTCCCTCTTCCTCTCTCACACCTAACCTTACAGGTGGGAACTTTTTCCGCTTCTAATTTTTTCAGTCCCAAGAGCTTTTTGCTCTTAGCACATTCTTTCCTATTTTTCTGGATTGCCATTCTATGCCCCTGCCAACAATTAAAGGTTTCTTTTCTAAGCTCCAACCCTGTCCAGGTTACAGCTTCAAGAAAGACCTTTGAATGATGGCTGGGGAATAAAATTCCAAATAAAGGCAAATTAAATTAATTGTTAAGAGAGTAAAGATGGCTTCTTTCTTTCTTTTCTCTTCTCATTCCCTGACTGCTGCAGGAAATGAGTTAGAGGGAAAGATGGAACCTATTTAAAACTCCTTTTTAAACCTATTTAAAACTTCAATTGGGTGAACACCTTTAAGGAAAGAGGTCTGTCTTTCCTGTTCTCTTTTTCTCAAGCTCTCTCTAGACTTGTTCTCTATTAATACTGTCTAGAGTTAGGGGGAGGAGCTATTGAATGGAGACCACACCCATTCCTAACACACCTCTCCCTACCCTCATCATTGGTGTCCCTCTCACGAGGTTTTCACTGAGGCAAGCCCACCACATCACCTTTCTATAGTGGGGGACAGTTCAAATTCTCCTGGGGGAATCACTGGCAGAACTGTTCTGGAGAGCCTTGCCCTCTTCACTGGTCATCATTAGTGGCCCTCCCACAATATGAGACTCAGGTTCGGATTTATCTGGGCACTGGGGACACCTGGGCAGACAAATTCCTGCAGGTTGACAAAGTTTCTTTGTCTCACTTTCCTAGAGACATCTAGAAAGTTGCTATAGAAAAAGAAAATTTTTCAGGCTTATGGCAAAGATGGGTCAGCTTCCTTTCTCCATGCCTAGAGATTCTCCTTTAAGCTGTCTCTTAATGCAGAGACACACTGGGCTTGAGAAAAATACCTCAATCTCAAAACCTGAACTCTGAATAGATTATCTGAATTCCAATTTCCCTCTCCACCCACCAACTCTCTGGACAAGTCCATTCTTAAAAGTGTTTCTTTTCTCTTTCAAACCCTGGGACTGATATTATACTTCTGTCCCCAGACAAAAAGCGACTAGTACAAATACACTCAGCACACTTGTCTCTTTCAAAGCTGAAAAACTCAGCCTAATGACACCTGGGACCCACCCACCCCCTTAACTTTTTTTCAGGGGTTCAAGACCAATATACTAAGGCCAAAACTAGAGGAGCCCATTCTGAGCCCTCGATGTTTCTTCCACTCTGCTAACACCCATTGGTTTCTCTTTAACTCTCTAACCTGAGAGTCTCAGTTCTCTTCTTCTCAGGGCAACTTCTGCCTCCTGAAAGAATCTCTCCCAGATTTAGGCCTCCTGAATACAACCTCTTCTCAGTTCTTGACACTGCCACAGCTGTAGTACAGACCCTTTCACTTCAAGCCCAGATCACTGCAATAGCCTGCTAGTGGGTTTGCTAGCCTCAAGTCTCTCCTCACTCCAATCATATTCCATTCAGCCACTAAAGTGATTTTCCTAAAATCCAGGTCGGATCATGTCAACATTCTCCATTCAATAAATTCCAGTGGTTCCCTAATGCCTCTAGAAACAAATACAAAATACTCTGGCATTCCAAGATCTTCATAATCTAGCCCCCTCCTACTTTTCCAAGTCTTCATACACCTTACTCATGAACAGATACTCTTCAATCTGAGCACACTGGCTTCCTGGTTGTTCCTTAACCAAGGCACTCCACCTATCAGCTCTGAACCCATGCTTGGAATGCTCTCTCTCCTCTGCACTGATTACTGATTTCCCTGGCTTCCTTCAAGCACACTAAAATTCCTACAGGAAGCCTTCCCCAACCCCTTTTAATTCCAGTGCCTTCTTCCCTGTTAAATCCTATTCATAGTTTGCTTTGAATATATTTGTTTGCATATTGTCTCCCCACATTTGACTGTGAGCTTCACAGGGCCAAGGAATGGCTTTTGCATCTTTTTTGTGTCCCCAGGGCTTAGTACAGCACCTAGCACAGAGTAAGCACTTAATGGTCACCTCACTTAACACTTCCTAGCTATGTGATCCTGGGCAAGTCACTTAATACCAATTACCTCAGGGGGGAAAAAAAAAAAGATGGTCATTTAAGCAGGAATATTAAGTAGAAATTGAAAACAATATTGTTCTAAATTTCAAATGAGATAATGAATGTATAAGCACTATACAAACTATAAAATGACATAAACAAAACTTATGTAATTATAGAACAGACCAAAACTGTACAATAAAAATATTATTTAAAGTGTGAATGAATCAGGTAAATGTAATTTGCATAACCCACCTGGTTTTGCATCAGTCAAACTGCTTATCATGATAATTATATTCTATACTTTGAAAACTTCATTTTCAACATATATTGAATTGCTTGTCATCTAGGGGAGAGAGGGTGGAGAAAGGAGGGAAGAAATTTGGAACACAACGTTATTCAGGGATGAACACTGAGAATTATCCATGCATGTGTTTTGAAAATAAAAAGCCTTAATTTGAAATTATGCCCAAAAAGTTATCAAACTGTGCACACCCTTTGATCCAGCAGTGCTACTACTGGGCTTATATCCCAAAGAAATACTAAAGAAGGGAAAGGGACTTGTATGTGCCAAACTGTTTGTGGCAGCCTTTTTTGTATGGCTAGAAACTGGAAAATGAATGGATGTCCACCAATTGGAGAATGGTTGGGTAAATTATGGTATATGAATGTTATGGAATATTATTGTTCTGTAAGAAATGACCAGCAGGATGAATACAGAGAGGTTTGGAAAGACTTACATGAACTGATGCTGAGTGAAATGAGCAGAACCAGGAGATCATTTATACGCTTCAACAACAATACTGCATGAGGATGTATTCTGATGGAAGTGGAAATCTTCAACAAAAAGATCTAACTCAGTTCCAATTGATCAATGATGGACAGAACCAGCTACACCCAGAGAAGGAATACTGGGAATGAATGTAGACTACTTGCATTTTTGTTTTTCTTCCCAGGTTATTTTTATCCTCTGAATTCAATTCTTCTTGTGCAACAAGAGAACTATACAGATATGCACACATATATTGTGTAATGTTCTCTAAAGTATAAAGTTCTCCATGAGCAGCCTGCCACCACTTCTCTGTCTTCCTTCATTCTGCCGACTGCCTTCTCTGGCTTGTGAATCTTCTTGACTGAATCCTGGCTGGTGAATCTCCCAGAGTGAATGCTGGTTGAGGCTCCTAGCTTAGATATACTCTCTTAAAAGTGTGAATCTTGTGGAACTATAGTAAGTACTAAGTACATCTAGAAAACTGTTAAGCATTCTGATAAATAATCATTGTCTCTATCAATTCCATTGACTTAGCACTTTGTAAGAATTCTAACAATATTGTATCTCAGAAATACTATAACATATTTAACATGTATAAGATTGCCTGCCATCTAGGGAAGGGAGTAGAGGGAGGGAAGGGAAAAGCCAGAACAGAAGTGAGTACAAGGGACAATGTTGTAAAAAATTACCCATGCATATGTTCTGTCAATAAAAAGCTATTAAAAATTAAAAAGAAAATAAAAAGCCTTAATAAAACAATAAATAAATGAAAAGAAAACTCCACTTTCACATTAAAATATAAGTCAAGCACTTTAGGTAGCAAACTGCTAAGGGCAGTGGGAAACACAAAGAATTTGGAGGTGTAGACTATAGAGCAGGGTTAACAAGCCACAAAAACAAATAACATCAATGTATCATGTAAAGGTTTGGTTGCTTTGAGGGGATGAAAATAAGATTTGCAAAAGGATAATGAATATGTGGAGAATGAGTCAGTGAGGATAACAAATGTAATTTCAAGACGTTTGTCAGTGAAATTAAAAACTAGAAATGGGTAAGGATCAAGAAAGAAGGTCCTTATTTTGGAAGTATGTATATGTGTGTAATTGGTACTCCCTTGGAGAGATCTTTCCACACATGCCATCCAACTATTAATGTTTTTAAAATGAGATTTCTGTGACTTTTTAAGGGAGATTTCTAGGAGAAAGACAACATGCATAAAAGCAAGTTTGAAGTGGGAATTTAGAGTTCATTCTCCATTCTGGAGCTACATCTGTAAGTGTATGCTAACATGCTCTTCTCAAAAGAAAGGCTGAGACCAGCAACTGCTGTGGCCATGAAGCTGCTGCAGCAATTGAAAGTGCTGTTGCACTAGTGCAAACTTACCTGGCAAGATTATCCAAGCCTCACTCTGGGTCTCTGAACCAAAGGATGAAATAACTACTTTTAACTGAATAACCCATCCAAATAATTTGCATCCCCAAGAGGAGGAAGCCTAAAGCAGGTAAAAGCCATTTTTAGTCATTGATAGTGCTTAGTGTTAGTTGCCTATATTCAAGAATTGTATCTTTCTGTATTATTTTTTTTATCTTTCTCTTTTTCCTTTCTTTCCATTTATCCCCCTCTTTATAAAAGCTCTGCCTCTCTCAGCTTCCTTGCCTATGAAATAGTAAGATTGTAAAAATGTGTAAAAATGTAGATGTACATAGAACCTACTTCCCAAGACTGTTACAAGAACAAAATGAGATAACACATTTATATAAAGCACTCTGCAAGCATTAAAAGGCATGAATTGAGATTGGAGTTTAGGCTGTGGTTCCTGGGGATGAAAGGCCAAAAACAAGAAGTTCCTGTCACCAAGCTGGGGCTATCTAAGTAAAAGACATGAAGAGCAAGTCCTTGAAGCCTACTTATTCTTTTTCTGTTTTCACCAAGGAGTCTGAGATCTTTGCTGGCCCATCATTGAAAAAGATGTTCTGAAGATCACGCTTGCTTAGATGCAGACCATAGCTGGTTAGCCTACCAATTTCAAAGCTTTGGTGGTCATTGGCAACCATGATGCCATATTGGTTTGGGTGTTAAGTTTGCAAAGAACTGGCTACAGCTATTTTTGCTGCTTTCAGATGTCCAGTGTTCCTGTGTGGCTGGGCTATGAGGGGATTACAACTGACAAATCCCACTAAATTCTGGCTTTGTTTCAAATCCTATGTCTATGAAGCTGAAGCAATAGATGATGGTCACAACTGAAGAATATGCCCCTATGCCACTCTGAATAGTTTGCTAAAGCTATCTTGGATGCCATCTCCAAAACTTATAACCACTTCATCCTTGAGTTATGGAAAGAGATTATGTTCAATAAGTCTCCTTATGAGACACTCAACTGCCTTGTTTAAAGATTCATATTTAAATGTCTGTTTAGAGAACCCATAAGGCACCTGTGTACTATCATATAAATGTTTTTATATGAAAAAAAGAATAGAGTGAACTAGTTAATAAGTTTCAAAGCATAATAAGTGTTCATTAGTGTTTGTTACCTGACAAATAGAAATGAAGACCTAGGTAAAGTAGAATTAATTTATGACAAATGTAGTAAACACTATTCTTTTTACTTCCTTAAGAAATAATAGTCAAGTAACTAAGGAATAGGAATTATTTTCCTAAGGATAATGATTACATATGGGAACACTGAAGTGATGAGGAGACAAAGGACGGTTATTATTTATGTGAAATGGCTTAGCAAGGCTTCAAGCTGGAAAGGAAAACAAGTCAAACCAGAACAGTAATAATATATGGGACAATAGGGAGAAAGTATAAGGATCAAAGATCAGGATAATTATCAATTTCACTAAGAATAGGGAGAGGTAGAAAGATAAAAAATGTGGTCAAAATGGGAAATTTCAGAGTTCAAGATTTTGATTCCACATTGTACAGCTATACATTGTAAACTGGAGAGGAGGGATTACTCGAATTGAGGAAATAGGAAGTCAAGATATCACAAGAGTTGTCAACATGGAGAATGACATGCAAGATCAAAGGTTCACAGATCCTATTAACAATTCATTCATCTTAAGATATCAATGATTATGGTTTATTAAGGTTTTTTCTCAGGAATTTTATAAGGCACAAGTCCAACCTGAATCAGGACAGAACTATGAATAAAGGTAGACAAATAATTTAAGAATAAGTAATAGCAGTGGCAAGTAGCAAGAAAGACAATGTAGGAATAGACAAGTACTATGCATGCAAGAAAGCATCAGCTATGATGGATTAGAAATCAAGCCAAAAGATTGGTACACACTAGAACCAGAGATCCAAAAAAAGGCTTTTTTACAACAATCTTTAGGATATAGGTAGGTAAAACAATTAGCTGGCATGGGTCATCATTTATAAGAATGAATCATAAAAACTATTAGAAGAATCTTTGAAATAGAGGCTCTTCTCAAAATTTCTGACTAAGGATAGAATTGGTTGCATAGTGCAAACTATTACTGAGCCAAAAGGCAAAAATAAATGTGTGTATATAGTATAAGTCAAAGAAAGAGACAGTAGAGAGAAAGGCAGATCAAGATAACTCGGAAAATGAAAATTCAAAAGTTAGATGCATAAACTCTCATATTTTAATGCAAACAGGAAGTATAGGCAAAATACACAAAAATACATACATACATACATACACACACACACACACACACAGAGTGGTATTTATATATTATTATACTGAATACCCAAAGGGAATTATAGCCATGGAACTTTCCTAGAGATATACAACAAAGCATAGATGAAAGCTAAAGAAATTATTTTTGGATATAGTAAATTTACTTTCATCAAACTTTTCTATTTCCTCTTGCTAGATGATTTGATAAGAGAATCATACTAGAGAAAATAGAGATAATTGTTTAGGGGAAGGAAGGTGTATTTGTTTCTTTTCACTTCAAAATAAATGCACTGAATAATGGCTACTAGCAAGCTGGTTTGGTGTGAAAGGAAAAATCATTGGGATAATTCTGTTAGAACAAGAGAATATTACTCAATTCAACTTAAAATAATTATCATAAATTTTATTTGAAATAATGTTACAGTGAAACTGGCCTAAAATATTATTCCCTCTTTGATGTATACATGTAACATGTGGGAAAATTCTCAATTCCCATGCAAGTATCTATAAAGCAATATTATTCCCATATATTTTTACCTCATATGACATTTTAAAAGTATGGTCTGCTAGCACATAGATCATGGATAAGTTCTGCCCCACCCCTCACCATATAAAAAACTAAAAATAGGAAAACATGATGTGCACTATGTCAATGCAATTTTCTAAATAAATTCCCTCCAGCTTCAGATGTTTATGGTTACTAAAATTCTTTTAATTTTGAGCTATTTCTGTAATTTGTATTCACTATCTCTGCATCAAAAATAAGCATCAACTATTTTTCCTATTACATACTTTACAATGATTCCAAGGATTATTTTCTTCAAAGGTGACTAAAGGTGACTAATCTTTTAAATGGCTCCTCTTTAGTATATTTCAATAAATTAAACGATCTCTGGTATCAGTATAGATAGTCAACCAGGTAGCATATGTAATAAAACATTGAATCTGAAGTTCAAATTCCTTCCCAAATATTTACTAGTTACATGATGCTAGACAAATCATATAATTTCTGCCTTCTTCAGTTTCCTCATTTGTGACATGGAAATAATAATAGCACCTACATCTCAGAACTATAGTATACATAAAATGAGATGGCTGTAAAATGCTTTGCAAACTTTAAATGCCAGCTAGCTAGTAATAGTAATACACTCCCTTCACTAATAAAAATCACAGTTTTCCAAGATTTAAATGCTACATCATATGGCCAAAATTTCACCGGATAAAAAGTGTTATAGTGATGAATCTCTTGATATGAACTTGGCTGTTCCTCCAAGAACTAAAAACTTAAAGGTAAAAGTCTTTTCAGTTTGATAGAAACTATCAAAGCTTGTGCTCCTCTAACAAAGTCTTCCATAACTAGGGCCAGCTCAGTGCTATACTGACGTCTCAAAGTAGGGCTTAAGTGGAGTTATCACCAGATATCTTATGAATTGAAAGACAGGTTGATAAAGTTTTTACCTATTAAGAGAAACATCAAGATTTCCATTTTATCTTTACTATGGAGAAAACAACCTGTCACTCTGGTACTTTTTTGACTACTTCCACAATTTCTCAAGTATATAGTGATCTTCCTTCTTTTAACTGCTTTTTTATTTGGATCCTCACCATACTGTAAAGAGAAAAGAGATCAGCATCTAGCATTGAATTGAATTGTTTTCTCCTGGAGTCCATACTCTCTATGTATAGACTTCAAGGTTTTCAGATATAAATATTGGTTCTTCTCCCCTGACACATATTTTAATGCCCCAGCAAAGAGACAGCACACGCACGCACACACAAACACACACATACACACACACACACACACAAATAGATACTGTTGGAGCATTTCCAAATATCACAGAGCTGTCTTCATTTTTATGAAGGGAAGGCTCAGATTTTGAAATTAAAGAATGATGATTACAGTTCTCTTTTGTAATTAGGAACAGACCATGAAAAAAACATATTTCATGGTAAGGTTCAATCCATTCAGAAATCTTCAGATGATTACAATAATGATGATGATGGTATATGTATGTATACCACACACACACACACACACACACACACACACACACACACACACACAGTTACTTATGTATTATTTATTGAAAATCTATTTTTATTTGTGAGGTATAAATCAAACTAAGAAGGTATAAAAGAAGATAAAAAAATGTTTTGTCTCCCCCTGTTTGAAGAGTTTATTCTAATAGGGAGATAAGAAAATTAATAACTATAATGAAAAAATAAATGCATACAAAGAACAAAATACTACCCTTCCTTAGACCACTGCTAGAAATACTATATTTAGTTCAGGATACCACATTTTAGGACAGAAACTAATAACATGGAGAGAGAGAGAGTTTAGAATCAGAATACTGAAATGGTTCCAAGATTATATATCTCATAAGAGGATCAGATGATGAAAACTGGGGATACGTAGCCTCAAAAAAAGAAGATGTAGAATATCTCATTAATAGACAATATGGTAAATGTAAATAGACTAAAATGGTAAAAGTGGTACATTTGTAGATGAAAGATCTACATTATGACACTCTGCCATTTTATTATATGAGACTCTGGACAAATTATTTCACTCCTAAGTTGCAGATGTCTCATCTGTATAAAGACTTTGTTGTTTGCTTTTCATCCCTCATTCTTAAAAAAGGACCAAAATTTCAGGAGGAGGTGAATTAGATTTAAATGAGGCAGAGCTGTGTAGCCATCAGTCTCCCTTTTTTCCTCCACAGCCATCTGGGTCCAGTGGCAAGATATACAACAAAAAACTGGTGATAGGCCTGATGCAGTGAGAGACTTTGATCTTTCTAAAACTAAGCACTTTCCAAGTCTCAGTTTGATTGAGTCAACATTCATTCAGTAATGAAAGGCTACATAAGAACTGAGGCAAAAGAAGGCCCAAGTTTGCCTTCATACAAGAATCAATCTGGAAGGGGTCAGACCCTCACAGTTTTTTAGTCAAAAGAGAAACAATTGTTATTTACCCTTACTTTAAGCCATCAAAACCCAAACTATGAGCAAATGAGGCTTGGGCTGAGATCCATTATTTTCCAATCAATGAGAATGGCAGTGAGCTGGATTTACAGGCATAGGCCAAAAATTTCTATTTGAATCTTAAAGAACTTTATCAAAGTCTAGTTTTTCCAGAGCTATATTTCAAGGAATCATAAATGAAAACTACATGACCCAAAAAGAATTAATTTTTTCAGTTTAAAAAAAAATACAACAGAAATAGGGAAGAAAAAAAAACCTAGCCCCCAAACCTGAAAGGTACTTTGGACAAAGCACTCACATGTGAAGATATGACTCTCCCCTATGGATAGAAGGAAAGGAAGGGGAGGGGAGGAATGACAGAGAGAGGGCCAAGATCTCCCATGCATCTGAATCTATATCTTGACACTGGACTGATGAATCTGGAAGAGAAAATTCAGGTTGATAACTTTGCACAGCTCTGTCTCACTTAAATCCAATTAACTTCCAAGTCAAGACATCACCCTTCTAATGTCATTTGAACCTCTTCAAGGATGAATAACAATCTTTGAGGAGGAGTAGCAGCTACCAGGGAACCCAACTGGCCAGGTGCAATTGAGCAATGCTACTATTCCCTTTTCTTCCTTTCTTCCTCTCCCTCCCCCCTTCCTCTAAATCAAAGAGAGATTATAAATCTGGAATACAGAAAAAGAGAAGCACTACAACCACAAAAAACTTTAAGTATGAAAAGTATGCTATTTCTTAAAAAATCTTTTTTTTCCCTATCAAGCTATAAATTTCTTTACTAGGCTATAACTATGAGTTATATATCTTTAATTTCCCCCAGAGTTTTAGCACAATATTTATTTTTAGGACATACTTAGTAACAAATATTTGCTGATTTCAATTCATTTGGGACCTAAAATAAAAAAAAGAATACACTGGAGGAGTTTTAATAAATAGGCTACTACCTACCAAAACCATATAATAGATAAAGGAAGATGGGAGGAAGGGTATATGGAAAAATAGATTTTGACAGGATTCAATATCATAGCAACAATAATATAAAGACATTAAGTTCAAATAATCTCAAATTGTCACTAAATAGATCTCTGGCTACAATTAATTAAAAGTAAGAGAAGGAGGCTTACTTGCAGATAAACAAAATGTTTCATATTTTTGGCTCATATTTTACTTTCTGTATATAAAAGCATTAGTAATAGAGCTATCTAGTGAACATTAAACATTTACTATTTTATTTACAATGGTGAAAATACTAATATTTGGACTTAGAGGCTTATAAAATAAATTATGTTGTTTTAAAATTCAAAAACAGAATTGAGACATTTAACTACTACACTGAAATATTCGTTATATGAGTTTTAAAGAGTTTCACAGTAGCCTCAAAGTATCTGGTCATCTATTAAAAAAAATTAGTGTAGAAATATAAACATATATGTTTAAACATATAAACAAACATAAAAAAATAAGGTTAAATATTTTAGGGATTCAGCAGCACAAAGTCCATAATAATACCTGAAAAGAGTAACAATGTAAATAAAATGTTATAATTTAACATAACAAAAACAAGATCAAAGATAAATATTTTAAAAATTGAATAAAACTTAAGTAGATAGATCATGACTTGTAATTTAAGTTATACATATATGTATATTTTCACAATTATTCTTTTTGACTTTTAACTATAATGAAAAATAGCTTAATAAATTCTCCTATTCCATTTTAAAGTATGTTCAAATTAAAGAGTCAGCACTTAAAAGATATTCTTCAGGCAAAATGTGGTAATAAAATTATGAAGTAAACAGTTTATTGTAGGTATTTTTAAGAATATATATATATATAGAGAGAGAGAGTTTTTTTTTTTCATTCATAGTATTTATATTCTAGTTCTAGCACACGATCTAGAAGAAAGTAAATGCTATACAAAAACTTGCTGAGCAATTGTTTTGCTAACTTTTAGATACTGAAAGCCAAAGTTCAACAAAAGAGGTCTTGGGGATTTCTTCAGGAGATACAATGAAGATACACTGAGGAGAGAATGCATAGGGGAGGCTATAACATCATCAAGCAACAAGACAGGAATATATATTTTTTTAAAGCAAATGTTTATTTGATAACAAATACAGTCAGGGGGTCTACTGGAATACTGTAGCAGACTATAAAAAATTACAAAAACTAGAACTTCTTAATGCCCAATAACTACTTTACAAATATCTATCTGATGTTTGCATTTTAGACAGTCAATAAGCATTTACTGATCACCTATTTGTGCTATTTAAGCTAAGTATTGGGAATGCAAAAAAAAAAAAAAAAAAAAAAAAAGCAGGACATTCTCTGACCTCAAGGAGCTTACAAGCTTATAGAGTAAACAAGAAAAACAAATATGTACAAACAAGCTTCATACATAACAAAAAGGAAATAATTAAAAGAAGGAAGGCATGAGAATTGAGGATTTGTAAAGGCTTCATGTAGAAAGTGGAATTTTCATTTGAATTTAAAGGAAGCAAGGGGCAAGAATATGGCAAGGGAAAGCATTCCAGGAATGGAGGACAGCAATAGAATATGTCTAAAACCAAAAGTCATCTTGTTTCTGTAACAGCGAAGAAGTTAGGGTTGATGGATGGAAGAATTCATATTGGGCAATAAAGAAGGCATATAGAGGATTAATGGGCTGGATTATAAAGGTTTTTGAACACCAATATAGGATTTTGTGGAGTTTACTGAGAAGGATAACAAGACTGACGTGTGATTTATGACTTTGGTAGCTGAATGGAGTATAGATTGGATTGAGGAGAAATTTGAGACAGGCAAACCTACCAAAAAAAGCTATTACAATAATCTAAGCTGGGGATAAGTGAGCCTTTATTAGGGTGGGTGGCAGAATCACAGGAGAGAAAGGGGTACAAGTAAAAAATGTTGGGAAGATGAAAGAAAAAGGCCTTGGCAAGAGACTGGATATAGGGAATAACAGATGGTTATTAAAGGTTATTAAGATCCCACTTAGATTATGAGAGAAGGATAGTGGTGCCCTCAACAGTAATAGGGAAGTTTGGAGGGAGGAGGGTTGAGAAAGGAAGATAATAAATTCAGTTTTGGACATGTTGATTTTAAGATGTCTACTGAACATGCAGTTTAAAATATCTAAAAAACATTTAGACAGTTAAGACAAATTCAACAGAGAGTAGGAGAGGATAAGTAGATTTGCTTGAAAAGATTCATTTTAGGGATGAATTATGTTATATTACATAACTACATGTCATGACATAAAGAAAAGTAAGATTCTAAAGCAACTTACCCACAGCTGGAGGTAAGGACAAAATCTTCAATTAACTCACTTCAAAGAACTAGTATTAGAATATATTATATTATTATATATTAATATATTAGCTCAGTGCTAAATACTACAAAAGTTATTTGATGTTGAATGATGTGGTTAACTGAATTTCCTCAGTCAATATAGATTAATGAAACACTATTTTGTTTCAAACCTCAGTTGTTAAAAATCTTTCTAAAATAGGACTAATTTACTTACTGATTTATTAAGTTCAATATAATAGATAAAATAATCTATTTGACCAAAAACTTGCACTGCTTTCAGTGTCATCATTCCAAAAGTTACTTTTAAAAAATTCTTTTTACATTTAATATAAATGTAGAGATGGAAAATAAAAATACTGGGTTGAGTTTATACTGGCCTCAGGTTATGCCCTTTTAAATTTTTTTTTTTCCTTTTTTGGCTGAGGCAATTGGAGTTAAGTGGCTTGCCCAGGGTCACACAGCTAGGAAGTATTAAATATTTGAGTCACATTTGAACTTGGGTCCTCCTGACTTCAAGATCGGTGCTCTTTCCACGGTGCCACCTAACTGCCCCCCAAGTAATTTTTTTAATTTCTGATAAGATTTGAATTTGTCATTTTCTAAAAATTGAATGCAGAAAAAATTTTGAGATTATAAAAATTCTGAGAACATGCCTGTTAATTGGGTACAGCACAGCAAGAATCTCAGGCAAATTAACTACAGGGTTTGCTTTTGTTTTTGTTTTAAAATAAACTCTGCCTTTCACAAGTTATTGGTTATTTACCAACATTTGCTACTTTGTTTTCCTTCACTTTTTTTTCCCTTTTTGATAATGTAATATCCCACAAAACAGGCAGTTTTCAAAGAAAAAATCTAGAATTATCAATAACAATATGAACTATTCCAATTGACTAATAAAAAGGCAAAGGTGAAATTGATGGCATACCTAACAAATTGATAAAGATGAAGGGGGGTGGGGAATGACAACTGTTGATAGGCTGTGAGAAAACACACATATTAAGGCACTATTAGTCGAGTTGTGATTTGATATGACCCCAATTTGTAACTGCCCCCAAACTCACTAAACTGTGCATATGTTGGAAAATTAAGGCCCTAAAGCACTGTTGGAAATTGTATATTGATTCAACCACTCTGACAAGCAAATTACACTATTTTCTATAAAATTGCATATACCCTTTGACAAAGCAATACCAGTACTAGGGCAGTATCCCCAAGAGATAAATGAAAAGGGAAATCCTAGAAAAAGGATCTATGAGCCCAAAAGGATGTGTAGTAGCTCTTTTTGTGGTGGCAAAGAATTGGAAATCATGGAGATGTCCATCAATTGGGGAATGGCTAAACAACTTGTTACATAAGATTGTGATGGAATCCTATTGTGCTATGAGAAATGAGGAGCAGGATGCTCTCAGATAAACTTGGAAAAATTTAAATGAACTGATGCAAAATGAAATGAGCAGAGCCAGGAAAACATTGTAACAGCAATTATGAATGACTTAACTATTCTCAGCAACACAATGATCCAACAGAATTCTGAATGACTTATGATGAAAGAATTGGTGGAGTCTGAATGCAGACTGAAGCATACTTTTTCTTTATTTTTTTTCTTGTTTTGTTTGTGTATGTGTGTATGTGTGTGTTTCCAGAGCATGACTTACATGGAAATGTGTTCTGTATTACTATATGACAAATTGCTTGTCCTCTTGATAAGGGGGGAGGGGAAGAAGGGAAAGAATTTGGAACTCCATATTTGAAAAAAGAATGTTAAAAATTTTATTACAAATAATGGGAAGGAAATACTAAGTTAAAAAAAGAAAAATATTCTGTTACGTGCTCACTTTTACATAGATATTATTTTAACACATTTCTTTGTCAATATATCTACAACCCACTTGCCTCCATGATAATTGTTTTTATTCTTACTGACAGTTAGGATTTTGGTTCATAGGCAATTTCCTTTGCTACTTTATTAATTACCACTACTAACACACACACACACACACACACACACACACACACACACACACACACACACCAGGAATGCTTCATTCAACTTTTTTTATTTCTTCCATATTTCTGGTAAAGTTCCAAATTTCCCAGCTGTTTGTCATAAGCATAGAAATGCTGTTTGCTTTAGAATATTTTTTTTTATTATTATGACACAGACAGTACTAACATCCCAAATAATTGGAGTTAAATTCACTCTATCTCAATCTTGCTTTTCTCCACATTTCCTCAATGTATGCATGATCAATGTAGCTATCACCTGTCTCTGAGAATTTTTTATAAAATCATTATCATTAGCCAATACTTTCTTTGCTGCATGTTGACAGGCACAGAAACAGAAAAGTGTGAGTTCAGAATTTTTCTGGGTTTGTCACAAAAATATAAGCACACTCTTCTTAAAACGTTATTTATTAATGAGAATACACTAAAACAAACAAAAAAATGATCTTATATTACCAAAGGACAAATGTTACAAATCATATTTGAGTGAAAAGGAGATAAAGGGATTTTTATGACACAGATAATGAATTCCTGTCTCCTTTAACACTCTATGGTTTAAACTTCGAATTTCATCATTAAACTAAAAATTCTTTCTCCAAAGTTACTACATTACTAATCTCTTAATTACAAAGTCTAATGGATTTTCCTTAATCCTTATTCTTCCTGACTTTTCTGCAGACTTGGATGCTCTAGTCACCCTCTTCTACTTGATGTGCTCTTCTGTTTAGTTTTTGTGAAGTCCAGGTTAGCACCCTGGATGCCTTAGAATCAGCCTGAGTCAGGATAAGCAAAAGTCCTTGGTCTTTATTCTTGGTCTTTACGAGAAGAAGTGAAAGGGTTGGACACAAGCTCTCCATAACTTCCCTTCTCTTTGTCCACCACCAAAGTGAATCTGGCTTGTCTTACTCCACCCCCTAGTCCCTCCTACAATTATCTGTAAACACCAAAAGATGGAGCAAGCACAGAATAGTGGGAAGGGCCATTTTCCAAGCATATGCTAATAGAGTATTGTTGCATAGATAATTAGCCTTAAGTGCTTGGTTGCCTGATTCCAGTGCACCTATTCAGAGTTTCAGCCCTTTACAAGTTTTCAGGACACTTCACTCATCTGGTTCTCCTCTTACTTGTTTGACCTCTCCTCTGTCTCCTTTGCTGAATCAACAACCATGCTGAGTCCACTAACCATGGATGTCCCAAAGGACTCTATCCTCAGTCCTCTTCTCTTTTCCCTCTGTACTATTTCTTTTTTTCTTTTTTTTTCCCTCTGTACTATTTCACTTGCTGATTTTATCACCACGGAATAGTGAAATAGTGTATATCTTGTGTGAATATAGTTGTTTACATGTTGTCTCCCCCATTAGATTGTAAGCTCTTTTGAAAATAGGAATTGTCATTTACCTTTCTTTTGTATCCCCAGAACTTAGTACAGTGACTAACAAGACTACTAAGAGTAGGCACTTAATAAATGCTAGTTGACTGAATGAAAGAAAACTACACTGTATCAACAAGAAGAGAAATTTAAATTTCTATCTAATTTTTAAGACTAATTCTATAGAAGAAATGACATATCCAAGCACAAATTCATTTTTAATGAAATAATTGTTAGGTGTTGAATTGGAATAAAAAGACCTAAATCTGAATGTTTGCTCTGTTGCTTATTCTCTGCATGGCTTTGGTCAAATCACATAACCACCTTGTTTGTTTAATGAGGGAATTAGACTATCTGACCTCTAAAACTCTATCAATTATAGACATAGGATTCGATGATACTTTTGTGAATGAGCTGAAAATGAGTAATCATCTTTGTAATTCTCTTTTTAAAAGTTTTATTGATGCCTTTGCTTTTACATTGCATTAGCTGCAACATACACCAACCTTCCCCCTTTCCCAAAACCCCAAGCTAAATAAGTATATTCACTTCTTTAGATTAATTACAAGTTATTTTACAGAATGACTAAAGAATGACAGAAATAACAAATTTGAAGCTCCATCTAGACTGTATTTGTATGTCTTTCATTCTTAAATTTCTTCAATATCATTTCCATATACTATCATACTTGCCAATTTGCTGGGTGGGTCAGAGTTGAAGTTTCAGTTATTTTTATTTATATTATTCTTATTATTAATGATTTGGAGGAAATGTTCATATTCATAAAATAAATCTTTGTTAATATCCTTTGACAATATACCTATTAAGGAGAAAATCATCACTTTCTTGCTGTATCCAACTCTTTGTGACCCCATGAACTACAGCATGCCAGTATTTCCATTGGGTTTTCTTGGCGCAGATACTAGAACAGTTTACCATTTCCTTCTCCAATAAATTAAAGAAAACAGAAGTTAATTGAGTTGCCCAGAGTCACTGTTAGTAAATTTCTAAGGCCACATTTGAACCCACGTTTTTCTGATTCCAGGCCTAGCACTCAATCCAGTCATCTGCCTAACTGACTTCCCTTATAAATGTAGGCTAAATATTAAATTTTTTTTAAGTTTTGTAAAATCAGTTAAGTAAAAGATCATGACTAAAGAATGTCATACATTCTTTAGTCATGATCTTTTACTATCAAAAGACATTGATAGGCCTATTCAAAGATGCCCATTTTTCTATCTGAAAAAGGGAGACTCATTTTCTTGTGTCTTCTCTAAAGTTGACTAGTCACTCTTATCATACAGCCCGCATCAATGAACAATTATTTATTAAGCAATAAAAATACAAAGACCAAAATGGTTCCTGCCCTCATAAAACTCTAGTTGAAATGAAGAAAACACTTAAGTAATGAGTTACATACAAAATATTACACAGAACAAATGAAAGATAATCTCAAAGGAGAAGGCATTAGCAGCTAGGAAGGAGCACAAAAGATGAGATTTCAGCTGAGTTTTGAAGAAAGCCCCAGGAAACTCTAAAGTGAAAGCAATAAAGGAAAATGTTTCAACCAAAGCAGACAGCCAGCACAAAGTTACAGAGATTAAGGATAGAGGTTTTGGGGTGAAAAATACTACATAAGCCAATAGGGGAAAATCACATTTGTCTAAAAAGACTGGAAAAGTAAGATGAGTTCAGAGTAAGAAAAAGACCTTGGTAAATGAGCAGAAGACTATTGTGAAATGGGAAGAGACTTAGACATAAGGACTCCTTTGAAGGCTATTATAATAATTAATGAAGATATGATAAGGGTCTAAATGAGATTGTGGCTAGATAAGCATTAAGTAGGAGAGATGTAGCAAAAATGACAAGGTTTGGAAGTGTATATGAAGGGAGAGGGAAAATAAAGTGTTAAGGACAGCACTGAAGTTTTAGGTCTGGACACCTGGGTGGATACTGGAGTACTGGAGAATAGAGTAATAGAAAAGTTTGAAAGGGGGAAGGTTTGGGAAGAAAAATTAGTTCTGCTTTAAATATGTTGAAATTTGAGATATCTAAAAGACAATCAATTAGAGATGTCCAGAAGATGTTGGTTATAAGGTTCTGGTTGGTTTTCTGGAGGTTTTTGGACCAGCCTTCATTTCAGCAGAGTAATCACCACGAAAATAGTCGGGGATATAGTCCAAATGCTTTATTATCTCCTTCACAGTTTTGTCTCCTTGCCTAGGGCTCAGCTAGCTTTCTGGAGGTCCTCCAGAATATACTTTGGTTTCCGTGGAAGAAGCAGAAGGACCATCACGACGGTCTCTGTCTTAGTCTGTCTCAGTCCAAGAGCTTGTGCTCCAGCCTCCAGTCCTCTTTCTTCCCTGAGTCTGTCCTAGTCCCCAAAGGTGGTGGGAGATGGAATGAAAGTCTGAGTCCGGGGGCTTGTGCTCCAGCCTCCAGCCACCACAAAGGTGGGAGATGGAATCAATGTTTCTGGATCAATTTGCCCCAGCTTATATACTCTTATAATTACATCATCGTAGATGTGAATCTTGTAGAATAGGTGTCAATCTTGTAGAACTCTATTAAGTACTAAGTACATGCACTGAACTAGAGAACTATTAATCACCATGCTAAATTAGAAAACCATTGTATTATCAATTCCACTGATTTAACACCTTTTAAGAATCCTTATTTCAGAGTTCTGGCCCATTACAGTTAGTGATATATGACTGGAGTTCAGAAAAAAGAGTAAGGTTGGATAAACGAGTCTGGGAATCATTTGCACAATGATAACATATGAATTCATGGATGCTGAGGAGATCATTAAGTGAAGTCATAGAGAATGAAAAGAAAAGGGTATATGATAAATCTTTAGAGGACATCCACAGTTAGTGGTCACTACATGTATAAAAATCTAGTAAAGGGGATTAAGAAGAAATAATTATCAAGTCAATAAAGGAAAGAAGAGGGGAACAAAAGGAGGGAGGGAGAGAAAAGGAGGGAAGGAAGTCAATAGTCTTAAATATGCAAAATTTTTTCTTATAAAAAGTGTTAAATTATTTAAATAAAGCTAAGTTTTAATTGCTTAGATTTTAGTTATTTAGTTTATAGTTTATTCAAGTTCTATTTCAACATTTATTGGCAAAAATATTTCTAAAAGTGATAAAACTCCAAGTTGGTGAGGTTATGAAGAAACAGAAATGATCATACAATGCTGATGACATTTTTTCAGAAAATATTCTAGTAGAACATAAGGATTCAATAATCACATTGTAGATAATGTGTTTTCAGAATGTTATCATCAAGGGAAAATATGTATATATACACACGACCATTATTTGTAAATGTAAAGAATTAGAAAAAAATATTGAATTTTGATGAGGTAAATAATCTATGGACTATCAATGCTAAAAAGAGGCAAGAAAATGGTAGATATAAATAAACTCAGAAACACCATTAAGGAATGAAGCAAGCAAAAAAAAAAAAAAATCATAAGAATATATACATTGGGCAGCTAAGTGATAAAGTGGATAGAGCATCAAGCCTGAAGTCAGGAGGATCTGAGTTCAAATTTGTCCTCAGACTGTTAACACTTCCTAGCTATGTGACCCTGGGCAAGTCACAACCCCAATTGCCTCAGAAAAATAAAACAAAACAAAAGAATATATACATGTATATACAATGATTAGAACTACATAAAAAGAAAAATATATACATTCTCAAGTGAAATGAACAGAAGAACAAAGAATTCAAAGTATAAAGGATTTAAGCTTATAGAATAATTAACTTTTTAGTCTACATAGTTGTAAATGCATGGTTAGTTAATTTTATGCTTATAATTAAATATGCAATTAATTATAACAAATAAATGAACAAGATTCAGTAGAAACAAACTTCTCTAACTTCACTCTCCTGCTTTCCAAGACTGAAGATGACTATAAATCATCCTAGTTAATAGCTTGAAAATTGGAAAAAACTGAAATCCATTGCTAAAATAAGTTTTCTACAAGAGAAATGGTTTTTATGAATAATCAACAACATAAAATATTTTAATTTGGAAATTGCATCTCAATTTTAAAAAGTAAACATTTAATATTTTAACTACATTTTGCAAAAAAAACCCATATTTAATAGTTTAGGCTTTCAAAAAAATAATGAATAATTACTATAACTGTCCAGGAAAGCTTTTCTTTAAAAAAGAGTTGCTGGTTTTCATCAAAGTAATAAGAAATCACAGCTACTTTTTGAGCCTGCAGGTAATATGGCCCTGTAGTACATTATCAAGCTATATAACTAATTATTTTATATATAAGTCAGATTTTTATCAAGTCTCTTACACATGGAATTGAGTTTGATGTTTCTCTCAGAATAATAAATCCAGTTTATATTCTTTAAATCTTTCACAAATAATTCAGGGATAAACTTCATAGATCCTCTAATATGAATTTGATATATTACACAATTAAAATATCTCATTTCATTATTTGAAATATCCACATAAATGGCATAATGACCTCAAAATGGAGAATGCTATGAAATATCTATTTTAATTATTTTCATATTCATGCAATCATTTATCCAAGATAATTTTAGATCCTATGAGCACATAATTCAACTTTGCTCCATTCCTATTTCAGAGACATATAGACTACTTTTAAAATTTATGAAGACTTGTATTAGTGTATCTGTCAGACATCAACTCCTTAGTTTATGCGAGTTTTGATACTGGTTGGCTTTTCTTTCCAAATTAGAAGAAAAATATACTGACTAAAATATTTATTGCTACTGTATACCTACAAATCATTTATTTCAAAAGCCTCACTAAATGGAAAATATTTATAATATTATGTTAAATATTAGAACTATGTCAAGATAACTAAGTATAAGTTGTATATTTTTATTTCAGAAGCATGAGAATTTTCTTTGGCTGTCAAAAGCCATTATTCACTAGCTCTGACAGCAGTTAAACAGAAAAAAAAGTTAGAAACTTTATAGTTTTACCACTAGTGGTGCAAATAAAAGCTCTATTTTTATGCCTATTTTTTATTCTTCTTATTTAAAACAAGTAACATATTATCCCACCTTTATCAAAAACTACCATAAGAAATGTAAAATAATTATCAATAAGTAGTTTCTTAAAAAAAAAAAAATCTACATCCTTAATACATTTCTTCAAAATTTAAAACTAATTCAGAATTGTGTTCAGTATAGATTCTTCACATATCTGCCTCAAGTCTCTCCCCACTTCAATCCATCTGTCAACCAATAAAGTGATTCTTCTAAAGCACAGGTCTGATCATGTCAACACCCTACTCAATAAAATCCTCTGGCTTCCTTTTGCCTCCAGAAGCAAATATAAATGCTATTTGGCATACAAAGCCCTTCCTAATCTAGCTCCCTCCAATAACCCTGACTTCCAAGATCTTCCCCAAACAAAATACTTCTTTTTTCTATGCTCTGAGCATTTTCTTTGGCTGTCTCCCATGTCTGAGAAGTTGTCCTTCCTCCATTCTGACTACTGATTTCCCTGGCTCCAGGGAAGTTTAAATCCAAATTAAAATCCTACCTACAGGAAGCATTCCCCAAATCTTCATATTTTCAATGCCTTTCCTTTGGTAATTATCTTCTATTTATTTTATATATGGCTTCCTTTGCATATATTTATTTTCTTATTGTCTTCCCCATTAGATTGTATGCTTGACAGACTGTCTCTTGCCTCTTGTTGTATCCCTAGTACTTAGAACAGTGCCAATACATAGTAGGGTGCCTAATAAATGTTTACTAACTGACTGAAGTATACTGCACAAAAGTATTTCAAACAAAATTAATATTCAAATTATCAGAAATTCTAAATTTGTAGGAATTTGGACATAATGAAATTTTACTGAAAAGATATTTTCTGTTATCAAGAAAACTCAATAATATAAATCACATTCTCTTATATTATCATTTGCAACTGGGAAACATATTCTGGATATACTGCTCAAAATTTCCATTCAAGAATTTTTTTTTTAAACTATACAGCAAGTATCAAAGTCCCAGCAATATCTGCTCTGCTCTCTTCAATCAACATTCTGTTTGTGGAATTATGACTGTAGAAATAACTAAAGAAGTTCTATTACCCCCCAAAAAGCAGTTAAATAAAAAAAATCTTCCTGTTGTCTTCCTATTCTAACTTCTGTTTTGCTACTCTTAGTGTAAAGCCCCAACAACAAGAAAAATCGTGGCCTTAACAACAGTGGACTGTTCAGTCATGTAACTGAAAATATATCTTTGTTATCACTTCTCAATGGAGTATTTAAAACCCAACTCTTTTCTGGAGTTGGATGCCTCATTCCATTCTATTCTCACACAAGCAGATTTATGTTCCCAGAGATATGCCACCACTGCACATAGTCAAATGTATTCAGAGTCCTTAGGGTAATGATGTTGATGGGAAATACTCTTCCCCAAACACCATTCTATCTCTTGAGCTTCCATTCAATGTATTTTCTATCTATATAACCAGTTGCTCACAAGCTAACACATTAGCATAGTATGTAACTTTGATAAAACCAGTCACTCACAATAATGAATCATTTACACTATAAACATTAAAATTTGCTTAATAAGGCAAAATAATGTTGAGATAAATAATAAAATACATAATTATGTGTATATTATACTTAAATCACACTATCACACCAATATACTCATTACACATTTATATGAACCTAACAGAAAAACACATATAAGAGGAAAACTCATATACTTAGGCTAACAATCCTGAACAGAGATTCAAATGTTTTTGCATACTCCAGAATATAATACAGTATACAAAACTGAGTTTCTGTTTATCCTTAACTATGGATCATCCTCACTCTTCAGTGAAGGAAATTCATTTCTTTCTACTTAAACATAATTACAAAAAAATCTTTAAGTTAATCATAACCTTCTAAAAAGGATTTAGAAAGTGTTAGCTCTTAAAATGAATAACAATTCTTATTAAGCTACAGAATTTCAAAGTACATCAAACTAGCTACTTCTGGATTTTATGGAGTAGTCTGACTAATCATTCATTCATCTAGTTTCTGCATTGTCCAATCATAAAAGAATTCAGGGCAAGATAGTTTTGGCCATTCTTGAAGGAAGCTTGCTGGGATATCAAACTAAATAGCTACCTTAGCTTTTCCTTTTCAAGACAGAGGTGACCGCAGAAAGCAACAAGTGGTAAGGAAGAGTTTTACCCTTCTCCAATTATAAATGGCAATGAAAGGGAACCATTAAATCAATTATTTATTAAGTGCCTGTTCTCATGCCAGGCATTGTGCTAAGAGCTGGGGATACAAATAAAAGCAAACTAGTCCTTGCTCTTAAGATGCTCACAGGCAAATAAGGGAGATAATATTTAAACATCTATGTATAATAAACAAGATATATACATACATACACACAAACCCATATTATAAATAGGAGATAATAGCAAAAGAAAAGCACAATCAATCAATCAATAAACATTAATTAAGTACCTACTATGTACCAAGTACTGTTTTAAGCACTGGTGATACAACCAGAGGCAAAAGACACTACCTGCCCTCAAGGATCATACAAGCTAATAGGAGGAACAGCTTTCAAACAAAATATATACAAAGCAAGCTACAAACAGGTTCAATAGGAAATAATTAAAAGGGAGAAAGGACTTGGGGAAGACTTCTGTGGAAGATGGGACCTTGGTTTGAACTTAAAGGAGCCAGAGAGGTCAGTCACTATGGTGGAGGACTTACTTTTCAGACATGGAGTGTAATGTACTGTTGTCTCCAGAAGCTGCTGATCGCTCTCTGGGAGGAGATCTGCTGTGTCAACTCAAATCTCTTGGACAGATTCTTCTTCCTGTAGAGACCCAACTTCCCTTCCTGCAGAGAGCAGCCTCAAGTCTCGTCCAGACAAAACTCTCTTTCCTCCAGAACTGCCCTCTTTTATCCTCCCAGAGAATGGGCATGGGATAATGCAAGGGCTTCTGGGAAAAATTACTTCAACCAATGAACTTGCTCCTCCTAAGCATGCAAGCTCCTTCCCAGGGATTCACAAGTAAAACTCCCAGTAAAGGCTGGAACTAGAGAATTGTCAAGTACTGACTTAGCACTTAGTAAGAACCTAATATCTCATTATCTCATTAGCACTTAGTAAGAACCTAACAATGGAGGACAAAGAAAATGCCCAGAGCAGAGACAGAAGTATCTTGTAGGAGGTCAGTGTCATTGTATTGAAGACAATGTATTGGGGATTAAGTTTTAAGAAGACTGGAAAGGATGAGCAAGGGCTTTGAATGTCAAATGGCATTATGTATTTCTTTTTGGAGGCAATGAGAAGTCACCAGAATTTACTGAGTAAAGAATAAGATGATCAAACCAATTCTTTAGGAAAATCATTTTAGTGGCTGAGTGGAGAATGGTTAGGAGTAAGGAAAGACCTGAGGTAGACAGACCCCACTAGCAGTCTACTGCACTAGTGCAAGTATGAGAAGTTGGGGGACTTTACCAGAGTAGCAGCAGTGTCAGAGAAGAGAAGAAGTATTGGAGAGATATTTCAAAGAGAAAAGGGCATTGGCAACAGCTTGGATACAGAGAGGAATGAAAGAGAGGAAATCAGGATGACTCAAAGGTTATAAGCCTGAGGGACTGAGAAGATGATATTACCCTTTACAGTAACAGGAGAGCAGAAGGGGGAAGAGGAATTAAGGAGAAAAATAATGAGCTCTCTTTTGGACACAATGAGTTTGAGATGTCTAATCCAACACTACCATTAAGTAGAATTATAAAAATTTTCTTGCAGAAGGTGGAACTTTAGCTGAGATTTGAAGGAGGACAGGAAAACCATGAGGAAGAGATAAGAAGGGATAGAGTTCCCTGTACAAATGACAGCCAGGGGCAATGCATAAAGTTGTAAATGGAGTCAAACAAACTGAAAAGAATGAAAAAATGGAAGAAAATGTTAAATACCTCATTAGAAAAACAGTTGACCTGGAAAATAGATCCAGAAGAGACATTAATAATTATTGGCATACCTAAAGGCCATAACCAAAAAGAAAAAGAGCCTTCAAAGACATTCCACAAAAGAGCATTAAGAAAAATTGCCCCAATATTCTAAAAACAGAGGGGGAAATACTGATTGAAAGAATCTATCAATTATCTTCAGAAAGAGATCACACAAGGAAAAAAACCTCAAGGAACATTGTTGCAAAACTCCAAAACTACAAACTCAAGAAGACGATGGGATTTTAAGAAATCACCAAGGGAAAGAACAGCAAAAATTCTGTTATTGAAGCCACAGAAGAAAGACAAAAGTAACAATGCAGTGATAGAAGCAGAAAAAGTTGCTCTGATCAGATTCTTAACTGTTTCCAAAGTGGAAATATTCCATGGTCCCAAAGAAATCCACAGAGCACGATGTGAGAAAACCTGACCTGATGAAAGAGGAACACATGTAGCACATCATAAACAGAGAAATTATATCTAAATAATCTATTCCATCAAACATAATAAATAGGCAGTTTGAAAGAAATGTAGGGAGATCTCTATGAACTGATACAGAGCAAAGTGAGAACTAGAATAATTTATGCAATGACAACATAAAGAAATCCACTTTTAAAAACAACTTAGAACTCTGATCAACACAATGATAAACCACAAATTCAAAAGAATGAAGATGAAATATGCTACTCACCTTCTTTGAGAGACGATGAATTGAAAAATACACACATTTTTTGATATAGCCAATGAAGCATACATAGCTATGAAGCTATGAATTAAAGGTTTTATTATTAAATTTATGTCAATTGGGGATGGGGAAAATAGCAGGAGGGAAGGATTCATTTTTTTGAACTACAAGATATTATGGTATAACATGCCATTTATTTCACTATAGTGTACTGCTGTGCAGTAATACCACTCTGAATTAAAACTCAAGCACACAACCATACTATCAATAGGAATGCTTGGAAATACACTTTTTTTTTAAGAAGTAGAAAAATACAATTAAAAATACTACAATTGTATAAGAAATAGTGCACAAGAATGTCTAAGTTCCTTTGTTGTAATTCCATATTCTTAGATACAGGTAATTTTTGTGTCAAAAGCCTTTCTATTTAAAACCGATAAACTGGTATTCTAATAAAAAGGGGACATTTAAGCATTTTTAAAAATAATATACAGGAGAAAATAGATGAAAGACCAGAAGAAAATATAAATAACATAGTTTTGAAAATAGTATGTTAAATTTATTATATACTTTAAAAAAAAGCAACAAAATAAAAGACTCATAGTATCACAGGAAATTCTCCTTTTTTCTGTTCTATGTGTATATAGAAATATTTTACTTAATATATATTAAGTTTAAAATGTTTTTTAATTTTTATTCTAGTTTATAAATAGACAGATTGTGTCATCACTAGAGGGAATTCCTGATCTACAAGATCACAGATTAATTTGAATTATTGAAGTTTACACATAAATCACAAGTCACTACTTCTAATCAATTCAATAGAATTCAAGTACTTCTAAGAAATTCAAGTTTCTGAACACTTAAAAGATAAAGGCAAATTTTATAACTATGGCAATCCCATTAAATCCACAAAGCTAAGCTTATAGAATAGTAATATAAGTACATTCAATCTTATTTTTCCATTACTACCATCTATCATTAAGATAATACTCCACTTCCTTTTTTCAATTATACATTATAGTAAGCACCAAGCAACTCAAGATATAAAACTGAATTAAAAGATGATTTAATAAATATTAGCTAGCTACTGATGGGAAAGTGATTACTGAATCAATTGTCTATATGCACTCAGCCTTGTTACTATAAAAACTCCAAATTGGGAGAGGGGGAAGGATTAGGTTAAGAAGATATAAGGTACAACCACAAAAAAATTTATATTAGCACAATATATGACTAGTTTAAGCATCTAAGGCTTTGTCAATAAAAGTACTCCCATTACCAATATAAATATACCATGATCCTGAAACATTCTAGTAGATACTGTTCAAAAGTTCCTATGGTCCAAAATTTGACAATCTCAAGTTGATAACCTTTTTTGTTGTTACTGTTATTCAGTCATTTCAGTTGTGTCTAACTCTTTGCGATTACATTTTTCTTAGAGTTTTCTTGGCAAATTTGATTAGACTAGTCCTTTTGTGTTATACATTCAAGACTCCTATACTTGATGCCTTTCCATTTTGAAGAACTTGTGCTCCAAAGACACAGGTTTTGAGAAACAAAGTTTAACTCCATACAATGATAATGTAGGAATTTACTGGAGCAAAAAATTAAATCAATTTTATTCAACCAACTCCATCATTCATCCAAAGCAATAGTTCCTACTGCTGCAGTCCCATAATAGCCAAGAGAAGTCAACCTATACAAATCACAAACCAGAATTTTCCTGCCACTGAGCCAGGTAAACAACTATAGTCAGAGTAATGTTTTTGTCACTCTTTCCACATTCCTCACTCCTCACATCCAGGCAGAGCTGGCAAACCAGAAGAGGGGCAACAAGAAGCTGGAGAAAGCGAAAAGCATCTTGCATCCATATGCTGGTAAATTATTTATTTCTCTCTTCAGTCCAAGAGTATCCCAAGGGCCCCTGCTGCATCCTAGTCAAAACTTGGAAGAAGGTAAAATTCCTCTTCTAACAACAGGAAAAAATCTGTCAACTAATGTTTGGTCCCCAAAATATTGTCATTATACAAATAACTTATAACAAATTATACAAATAACTTGCTTTATAAAATAGTTAGAAAATTGTGAATACTTAATGTCAAAAAACAACAACAATGCTTCTAGTGTAATGGCAAAGAAATGTTCCTTTATTTTAAAAAATCATCTCACTTTTAATTTTGGAAAAAATCTTTGGAGAGCTCGTTACAGGACCTGATTGGTTGGTTGACTTTTGTTCTTAAAGAGAAACTAGCATGGCATCAATATGTTAGAATCAAGTTAAAGTGTGTGTAACTGTGGCTGATCAGACCAATATCATCTCAGAATGCTCTACCACAGGTTAAGCACAAATTGTTCACGGATGGATTCTCTAAATTTGAGCATCATGCATTTCTTTTGAACTACTTCAATTTTGTTTTACTCCCAAGCATAGCACCTTCTTTGATGAGGGCATACTATTCTAAATGGTCCTGTGCTACTCTCTCATGTCACATAATCAATTCCAGAGATCTTCAGAGAGACCTTATATTACTTCTTCTGACCTCTCTGTCAGTTCTTACTCTACACAAGTTCTCTATAAAATAGTCTTTTTGGCAAGCATACATTTGGCATTCAAACAATGTGGCCAGCTCAAGGGAGTTACACTTTCTGAAGTAGCACATGAATACTTGGCAGTAGTTTGAGAAAGGACCTCAATGTTTAGTACCTTATCCTGCCAAGGGACCTTCAGAATCTTCCTAAAACAATTTAAATGGAAGCGCTTCAATTTCCTGGCATGGTATCACTGTCCAAGTTTCATAGGCTTACAATAATGAAGTCAGCAAAATGGCTCTAAAACCATCAGCTTGGGAATCAATCTAACATTTATTCTCTTCAACACTTTCCTTCAGTCTCCCACTGAAATAAGCTATAGACAGCTAAGTGGGGTAGTGAAAAGAGCACGAGATCCAGAGCCTGGGGAAATCTGGGTTCAAATGCAGCCTCAGACACTTACTAGCTATATGTCCTTGAGCAAGTCATTTAAACTAGATGTAAAAACAATACACATTTTTAGGAACTCACAATTATTAAACTTACAGTATTAAAATGAAATCATCTTAAATAGATATTTTAAGTAGAGAAGTTTCTTATATCTCCCCAACAACTAAACAACTTATCAACAATAAAATAAAAACTTGCATCTCCCCCATTTCTTCTTTTCCTGCCCAGCTGCATTCCTGTATATTTTAAGAATTTCATCACCTTACAAGATCACACTGCATCACACTTCATCAACCTCTCTGAACGCACAATGGAGTGAACAGCTCCTCCCAAAACTTTCATTTAGAGAGGCCACACTATCTCTTCATTATTTACCCAGATACACTTTACCTTGCAGCTAGACCCTAGGGCTCCTGAGGGAAAAGTGAGGCAGGTGACCTTTCCCAGCCAGCCCTGACCTCAGTGCAGTACACTTGCATATCCTGGCATCATACCCCTGATGGCACCTCAGTGAATTGTGTCCCTCAGGTACACCTATCCAACTGGGCAGCACAGCTCTTTTTTTCTTCCTTTCTTCCTTCTCTCTGACCACAGAGTATATCATACCCTTATTTGGGGGTACCCTGCACAAAGGAATGTCCATTTTGATGGCTGACAGCTCACAAGATATCTCGGGGTTTTACCAGAGAGATTTCATTCTTAAGGACCATGTCTTAAACCCAAATGACGATGGTTTTCATTGACTGGCCAACAATATGTCCCAGACAGGAATGGCTGAAAATGAATGGAAATAGCAATTTTATCTATTTTGGTCAAAAAACCTAAGGGTCTTCCCCTCTCAGACTTTTTTTTTTTTTTTTTTTTTTTTTGGACCAGGTAAAAGAGGCCATTCTCTGCCTCATTTCTTACCTAACCTTATTCAAAGGATGAGCATTGCCTCAATCACAGAGACCTATTAAAGACCTTAGTTCAACAAGGCCAAGGTCCCCCATTGCATCCAGGGCCATCCCCGGTCATCTTGATCTATATCTGGCCATTGGACCCAGAGGGCTCTGGAGGGGAAAGTGGCACTGGTGACCTTGCACAGACCTCCCTCACTTCAATCCAATTCACTTGCATGTCACAGCATCACTTTCTAGATGTCATGATCCTCATACTTAATTGAGAACAAAGGACCAGCAACAATTCCTCTCTTCCCTCTTTCAATCCCTTTTCACCTTCCTTTTGTATGTTGTCTTTCCCCATTAGGTTATAAGAAAATTGAGGGCAGGAACTGTCTTTGCTGTATTTGTATTTCCATCACTTAGCAAAATATCTGGTACAAAGCAGATGGTTAATAAATATTTACTGACTGCCTGACTGACACTGTCCAGGTCAGTATTTTTTTGCACCATATATCCTTAGCATTTGTTTGTAGCAATTTTGTCTTTATATCCCAAGCACAGAGTCTTGTCTAATAAATGTTTATTTGATAAAATGTATGAAATATTACATAAGAGGATAACTATTTCTGAACATCTATTATTACTACTTGATAACAAATTATTTTGAAAAATAAGACTGCATGCTTTAATAGTAATTGACTCGTTCTCTTCCATATCCAGAATGCAAGAAATATTTCTATTTAGTTAGATAATATTGTACTATAATAGAATATATGATTCTTGATGGGGAAAATGTATCAATTTTGCATTTATATACCCATAAGGAACACATGCTAGATAGAAATTTTGTTGATATATTATTAAAAGCCATTCTCAATTGTTTTAAAAAAAAAAAAAAAGGCCAATAGCATAGCACTCTTATCTTTTAAAGCACTTTCCCTCAAAAATAAAATGCTCACTTTGACATATTCTTTTTTTTTTTTAAGGTTAATATGAGATTATATATTACAACTGTCAAATTGGCAAATCTCATGGCTTATTTTCTTTCTTATTTTTGTTTTGTTTTGATTTACATTTTATTTATTTTATTATTATTATAATAGCTTTTTATTTACAAGATATATGCATGGGTAATTTTTCAGCTTTGACAATTGCAAAACCTTTTGCTCCAACTTTTCTCCTCCTTCCCTCCACCCCCTTCCCCCAAATGGCAGGTTGACCAATACATGTTAAATATGTAAAAGTATAGGTTAAATACAATATATGTATACATGTCCAAACAGTTATTTTGCTGTACAAAAAGAATTGGATTTTGAAATAGTGTACAATTAAACTATGAAGGAAATCAAAAATACAGGTAGACAAAAATAGAGGGATTGGGAATTCTATGTAGTGGTTCATAGTCATTTCCCAGAGTTCTTTTGCTGGGTGTAGCTGGTTCAGTTCATTACTGCTCTATTGGAACTGATTTGGTTCATCTCACTGTTGAAGAGGGTCAGGTCTATCAGAATTGATCATCATATAGTATTGTTGTTGAAGTATACAATGATCTGCTGGTCCTGCTCATTTCACTAAGCATTAGTTCATATAAGTCTCTCCAGGTCTTTCTGAAATCATCCTGCTAGACTTTGACGTATTCTTAGCCTTGCTGAACACATATCAGAGATTTTTTTTTTTAAATAGTGAATATATCAAACTGATGGACTTCTGCCATCAAGACAAAAGAAATAACCTCAAACTTACATCAACTGATGCTGAGTGAAATGAATAGAACCAGAAGATCGCTGTACACTTCAATGTTGTATGAAGATGTATTCTGATGGAAGTGGATATCTTCAACATAAAGAAGATCCAACTCACTTCCAGTTGATCAATGATGGACAGAAACAACTACACCCAGAGAAGGAACACTGGGAAGTGAATGTAAATTGTTAGCACTACTGTCTATCTACCCAGGTTACTTATACCTTCAGAATCTAATACTTAATGTGCAATAAGAAAATGGTATTTACACACATATATTGTATCTAGGTTATATTGTAACATGTAAAATGTATGGAATTGCCTGTCATCAGGGGGAGGGAGTAGAAGGAGGGAGGGGATAATTTGGAAAAATGAATACAAGGGATAATATTATAAAAAAAAATTACTCATGCATATATACTGTGAAAAAAAATTATAAATAAATAAAATTTAAAAAAAAAAAGAAAAAGAAATAACCTCAAAAACAAGCCATCTCTTTTAAGAAGGAATAGTTATTTTGGAATTCTTTTAGAGAATTTATCAGCTGTGAGATAAGCTCTATTTTTTTAGAGGAATTCTATTCTACTCAACTGACTATACTGTAGGACTACATCCAACATGAGTACTATAAATACATACTGGTTTTAAATACTAGTACCTACTCAACATAAAAATAAATTATCCACTACCATGATGTATTTCCTTGGCTGACACATGGGGAAGAAAACTACTATGTTAATTCTCATATTTTTTTATGTTTCATTTTTAATCAATGAATCCCTGAAGATTTATTATTGTCAGATTACTGAGCTTTTAGTAGATCTCTTTTCTTTTTTTCAGGAATCTATTTTTAAATAAAACTATTTTCTTCCTAGAAATTTCCAAGTTTTACTTTTCTTCTTCATGCGTACATATATGTATATACATCAATGAAAAAGAAAATTAATATATTAAAAGAAGTATTTTTTAGTTAAATATGTGACACTGAAGGAAACAAAACTTAAATGACAAACATGAAAAGTCCTCCTGATTATACATTATCAGAATCATGAGATTTTATAACAGGAAAGTACCTTAAATGTCATAGTTATATGATTTTCTATGCATATTTATGGTTAAATCTACACATGTAACTTCCAAAGAAGATGGCAGATCATTGAGGCAATGTAATGCTCCCAAAAGAACATCAAACTGGAACCAGGCTATTACTCTCCAATTTTGCCATTTACTGTTTATGTGACCTTGACAGACATTTAAAAACTACTTTGGGCCTGAATTTCCTTTCTCATTTGTAAAATAAGGTTAGATGAAATGAACTTTAAGGTCCCTTCTAGATCTAAATTTGTGAGGCTAAGAACATATGAAGGAAGGATTTCTAAGAATCAATATAAAAATTGTAAATACATCCAACATGAAAGCTACAGCTTGACTCATTTGTAATAGAATAGCTTTATTTAATAAAACTGTTTAAGCAAATGATTTTGAACTTCATCAAAATTTTAAGTTGAAAAAAAGAAAACAAGCAATTTAGGAGCTCTTCAAGAAGACCAGACGAAGTATATTTTCTTGGGGTAAGGAAAAGCACAGAAACTGGGGGAAGGAGAGTGATGCATGGTGCAGGAGCACTATGACCATGTCCAAAATATGTTTGGTATTTTCTGTTTATCAGCTATTTCTATTTCTGTTTTTATCTCTACTATAAACCCCATAAAACTTTTTAACAGCACAGAGATCTGAGAACCCCTATGAAGTGTAAACTTTATTTTAAAAGAACAATAATTTCTTCAGTGACTGGCTTTCATCACTTGTGTGTGTTGTTCATTTAAACACAGTACTAAAATATTAAGCTTTCTTCTATAGCTTTAAGAGTATTTAACACATTTGTTATTTGACATACACATCTGCCTTTTCCTCTGAACCTGAAAATATACTTCAAAAGGCACTTGATCAGCATACCAGCAGGGGTTTATAAGAATACACAGAAATGATTAATAATTATCTTAAAATATGTCCACAATACTATATACTGTTAGTGTCATCCATAATTCCCATGACAGGCTATTAGTCTAAAATAGATTTTATAAAATTAGGTCATTCATCTATATATTATCAATATATCAAAATGATAGCATTGCCATGACTGTAGATATAGATTTTTTTGTTATAGATTTTTTTATACTATTGTTCTTACAAATTGACTTTACTTCTATATAGTTTCATAGAAGTCACTAATCACCCAACCATGACAAGCTTTATAAAATGAATGAATGAAAAGCAATTGTCTAATGTCACTTAATCCATCTGCTTCCAGATGATACATATATTCATAAAGGAGCATACATATTAAATATAATATAATAAGGAAAGATACTGGTAGCTGATTTGGTGCATAAAATTTAAAATCATTTTTAATTCAATGCCCATAAAGTACTTTTAGATCAACCTTGAGCAGCATCTCATTTTAATGAACAACATTTAAGATTCAATCAAAAAACATTCTGAGTACTTATTTTGAAAGATTAGAATTAATTTTTTTCCCAAAAGTTCATTGTTAGCCCATGTGAATGGTAAGCACATTAATAGAGAAATTTTGCATAAAGGATGTACAAGACATGGTTCTTGTGCTTTACAGTGGTGAATTTTTAAAATATCTTTTTTTTTTTTTTTTTGGATGATGCTATCAACAATAACTATGGTTTGTATATGTGGCCAAAAAGATGAAAATCAAATATCTGCAGTTTTTAAACCAGACATATATAAATGCTGTCCTTTGGTTAATATCTATGGAAATTATGCAAAAGACTTTTAATAAGTATCTGTAGCAATGATATAATCAATTACATGTAAAATGCAGACAGGTAGCAGGGATTGTCAGACAAGCAATGGAAGAAGATGGAAGTCTAAATCCTGGCCTCAACAATGGCAAGGTGTTTGACTTAGGGAGAAATTCCTTAACTTTTCTGAATCTTATTTTTCATCTTTAAAATGGGGAAAATAATACTCACACCACAGGGTGGCTATGTGAATACAATGAGATAATGAACATAATAGTGCTTTATATAAATTGCTATTTTAGTATATGTGCTGTTATTAGAATCATCTATGTCATGATCAAAAAGGACAGTTCTATTCTTTATGGCTTAATTTAGAGCTTAATAAATTTGATCTAGAATAGCAAATAAAAAAAAAAAAAAAAAAAACTTGGGCACTGGAAAAAGTTTTCAGGTTTCAGAATTTTACATTTAAATGCCAGCATATCAGCTGTATTGATTTCACCTTTGAAAAAATAACAATTTTCTTTGTTGCACTTTAACATAAAGAAATTAATCAGTACCAAATGTTTTTCATTTTCTTGTCTCTCACTTGTGATATACAGTATCTATAAACAAAAATTAAAATCACAACATACAGTTCTAGCATTCATTTTCATCTTCTAATCCAGCTCTCCCCAACTTCCTTCATCCTTTGTGACACTCCTAAATCCTAACTCCCATCTCTTAATATCTTTTCATCTCATTTCTCTTACCCAGTCCCACACATCCACATCCCAGATCACTCCTCAATCTGTACTCCTATTTTCCTTCTAACCTTATTCCCAATGTTCTGCTCAGTTCCCATGGTTCAAATTCTCTCCATTCTTCTGCAGGCCTCACTATGATTAGGATTAGTTAAGCTATGACACATTCTGCAAAGCAGGGAAAGAACACATTGCTTAATTCATCACCCTAGAGTTGAAAGAAGTTTCATTGACTGTGAACAAGAGTCAGGATTGTATCCAAACCACTGGAAAATTTGTGCAGTATCTTTCTCTATACGGTCATGTGCTACGCTACTCCCAATATGGACCCACAGCTCTCATTTCTCTTTGCATGACAATCTACTTTCAGTCCCCTCTAGTTCTATCTCTAAAAAGTCCAAGGTAGTATGGCAAGATAGGCAAAGATTACTCATATAATTATAAAAATGAGAACGGGAAAATATAATTCTCTAATAACATTAAGTGAATAATTCCATCAAAGAAAACAGGAAAACTAGAAAACTTTCTAGTGCTCTTGTAAGTTATTACTTAAATTTTGCTATATTTCTCTCTTTCAAAATCTACCCGAAACCAAGAATTTCAAAGTGCTTTTCTAAATATGCTAAAATGCTTATTGTTTATGAATGATGAGTTGGAAAATTTGTTGAAATTCCATTTACTGCAAAAGGTCCAATGTTAGATCAAATTAACACAGGTTGCAATTTAAACTAAACTCAGGAAACTCACCTTCATAGTATTTAACACTGTGTTATAGTCTTATTAAGGCTGTGGTCTTTGAAAAAGAAAAAGAAATGTCCTTAACTTACACTCATATTTCTGTCCCAGATCTGGATGCTTCCATCCTGGCAGCCAGCTGCAATGAGCTTCCCATCTCTACTGTATGTACAAGTGGTTGGAATTACTTTTTTTCCCTGAAGTGTTCTTGGTTTAAACACACTTTTGTGTTTCTTATCATTGTCCACATCCCAGGTTCTCACAGTCCTGAAAATGGAGATTAAAAAAGTTTCATTTACTAAAAAAATAAAATTAAGCATAGAAAAAGAAGTTTACATACATTATTCAGAAAACTTTTAAACAGTGAACTTGACATTTTATTTAAAAAACAAAATTAAATGTGCAAAGGCATAAAGGAGTGACTTTGTTTAGAGAAAGTAAGACTGTGTGAATATCATTATGCTATTTCCAGTCCACTGACAAAAACTTTTAAGATTGACTACAATTCCACTGTCTTTCCAAGATGCCTTATAGTTTAGTTAACTGATTCCTGAACGTTAGTTTCTATTGCCTTTCTAATAAACAAAAGATGAAATCCTAATTTTAGTCACCTGTCTTTTATCTTTTATATATCAAAAACATAAACAAAAACAAACTTGAAGTTGTCTTGTGCTGATTTACTGTTTCGTAGTATGCCCATATAGCAGAGGAAGATGATGACAAGAATCATAACAACAATAATATGAATGATAATAAGCACTTAAGAGTTTGCAAAGCTATTAAAACTTATCATCTCCTTTTATCCTTACAACTGGAAGGGAGATGCTATTATGATGCACATTTTTTAAGAGACAATGAAACTGAGGCAAACAGAGTTAAGTGGTTTGCCCAGGGTCCTACAGCTAATAAGTTCAGAGGAGATTTAAACGCAGGTCTCCCTGACTTGAGATTCATTGCTTATATCAATATTGTACATAAACTCAGCCAATATCATTTCTAAGTTGCTGACTTTTAAGTCTTCAGTCGAGAGGCCCTTCATAAGTATCACTGTTTGGCTTCCTGAAAAGCTAAAAGAACATTAAACCACCAAAACACTGAACAACCTCACAATCTCCCCAGCACATCTATGGCATGGGTATACAAATCAGACTAGTAGAGTATCAAAATTGGATTCAGGAGGGGGAATTACTAGCTTTTCAAATCCAAGTGTAAAATAAGAATTCACATAGAGTTTGCTAGTGATTAACTGTAGTATGATTTTACTGCTCTGAATCTCTGAACCAGTGCCCAAAAAACGGATGGTAAAGTGTGAGGTCATTAGGTGTCTGTCAAAACATTTTATGTTGAAGTCCACATATTTTGAAAGCTGAAATGAAATCTGGTCTTATAAAATTAAAAGTTTCATAAACAATGATTTAAAAATAGAAGTATGATCTACCCAGGCCTTTCTGGCCACAAAAATGAAAACATGGAAAAGACAAGAACAAGATACAGGTGGAATCATTGTACTGCCCCAAGCACAAATGTTTTCTGTCTCTAGAGTTTTGAATTCTTTCCAGAAAAAAATTCAAAAAACTTCTAGCAGCATGTATTGCCTAAAAACATCTCTGCTTCTGGCAGAAGTCAAGGAAAGTATTAATTTTGTATGGAAATCACTTAAGAGCTAGTGGCTTAATTTTTCTCCAAAGACTACACAAATAATTTTGGTGATGTAAGAAACTAAAATTAATTGCATCTTCCAGCATAACAAATGCAACCAAGAAAGTCCACAAAAAAGGACTAAGTATTGAAGAGCAAATAAAATCTCCATTTGAAGTCACAGGGGCTGTACTCAAATAGGTACTTCCTACTTCTTGAACCTCAGGCAAGTTGCCTCCTTTGTGTTTCACTTTTCCAATTTATAATATTAGGAGGTTAAAACTGGATGACATCTAAGGCGCTTCAATCTTTAGAATATATGATTAATTCCTATGAGAAAAACAGTAAAACTTTCTGTCAGAGCCCATAAACAGAACTGTTGGAAAGTCAAACTCTGCTAGATTTCCTTTATATATGTATGCCTCTCATGATCATCAAGGTAGTGAGTTCACCACCCAATCCTTACTCAAAAAAAAAAAAAAAAGTTACTGCCTCAATTATCCATAAAAGATAGACAGAATACAAGTTCCATCATAATATTTAGAAATTTTCTCATGCCTAAATGCAAATTAAGACAACTCTGAGATACCACTTCACACTTTTCAGAGTGGCTAAAATAGCAGGAAATCCAATGACAAATATTAGAGAGGATGTGGAAAAACTGGAACACTACTACATTGTTGATGAAGTTATGAACTGATCCAACCATTCTGGAGAGCAATTCAGAACTATGCCCAAAGGGCTATAAAACTGTGCATAGTTTTGATCCAATTCTATTGGGTCTATATCCCAAAGAGATCATAAAAAAGGGAAAGGGACCCACATATGCAAAAAATGTTTGTAGCAGCCCTTTCCATAGTAGCAAGGAACTGGAAACTGAACAGATGTCCATCAATTGGGGAATAGCTAAATAAGCTATGGTATATGAATGTAATGGAAATGTTCTATAAGAAAAAATCATCAGGATGATTTCAGAAAGGCCTGGGGAAATTTACATGAACTGATACTAAGTGAAATGAGTAGAACCAAGAGATCACTGTATATAGCAACAAGATTATGTGATAATCAACTGTGATGGACTTGATTCTTTTTAACAGTAAGGTGATTCAGGATATCCCAACAGACTTGTGATGGAGAGAGGCATCAGCATCCAGAGAGAGGACTATGGGGATTGAATGTGGATCACATAATACTTTCACTTTTTGTTGTTGTTGTTTGCCTGCTTGTTTTTCTCTTTCTCATTTTTTTTTCTTTTGATCTGATTTTTTTTGTGCAGCATGATAAATGTGGAAATATGTATAGAAGACTTACATATGTTTAATCTATATTGGATTACTTGCTATCTAGGGGAGGGGAGAAAGGACAAGGAGGGAGAAAAATATGGAACACAAGGTTTTGCAGGGGTGAATGTTGAAAACTATCTTTGCATGTATTTTAAAAATAAAGAAAAAAAAAAGAAATTTGCTCATGTTTTGATTTGGCACAAAGATCTTGAGATACCCAATCAGTTTTTCAAGTCTTATAAAAATATAGAGAGAATTAAGATAAAAAATTATACCTTGATGAAGGAAACAGATATTATACATACATGTAATGATCTATTCAATCCTTTAAAAATTAATAATTTAAATAGTCCTGGAAAAGAATTTATCAAAGAAACAGATGAAGGACAGTGATGAAAAGCCAATTACAGTAAGAAAAAAATTTTAATTTCAAATTTAAATTCAAATTCCATTTTATTTTCAAGGACCTGTGAATTTATCATGTGGGAGCTTCTTTTCATGAACACAGGGACACTTTTAATAGTTGCTACTGTTAAAGAAATTCATCTTCTGATAATCAATCTGGTGATAAATCTTTCCAAATTTATCTACATTCTTATATTCTTCTAGAGGTATCATTCCTTTGCTAATTCAATATTTAAATTTTTTCTATTCTAATTAGGCCTGCTAGGGCACCCAAGAATGGTCATCCTGGAATCCAAGATCAACTCTACCTCTCTGCCACAGGAGATATAAAAGTAGGGCTATGATAATTTACCAATTTTCCTATCTCACAAAAATCACTCAATGTCAGAATAAATATCCTATGAGCCTATGATCTATATCTCTCCATAGAGCTAGCAAACAAGGTATGAAAGAAGTCTTCTAAGATATCATTAAAAGCTGGGTAAACTATAACTTGTATTTTCCTTGATATATCAGAATAATAATCCTGTCCAAAAAAGGAAATGAGCAACTTGGATAAAAATTGTTCCTAAAATATTGCTGACTATAATCAGATTCTTTTTCTAGTCACCAACCATCCTTTTAATCATATATATCGTTAGGAATCAAAATTAAACACATCATACATGCTACAGATTCTATTCTCTTCTCCTACTTGAAAAGAGGGGAAAGATAGCCCTTTCTCTAGTCTTGTAATATTTCTCCCAGTCCCCATGATTTTTCAAAAATCACTGACAGTATATCAGCAATCACATTTACCAGTTCTTTCTATACCAAATGATACAATACCTTTAGGTCTGATGATCTGAACTCAACAAAAGATTCTAGGGGGCATATTACTATCTTGACCTTTATTAATGTCAAAATACAAATGATTCTGTTAGGAATTAGAATCAAAGACTTTACTATATAGTTTTTTGCTTTGTTGGTTACTTCAAAATTGTGACTTCAAATCAAATTAATACTTTTCTACCATTACTTATTAGTGATTGAGATGTTTTACTTCTTAAAAGCTTGTTCACAAAATGAGAAAGAACCATTAGCATCAACAATTAACTCTGATATATCAGAGAACATGCAAAGAAAATACCCACAAGGTAAATGCTTAATAAATGTTGCCAGAATTGAATTTGTATACATTATCTCATTTACTCCTCATAACAACCTTACCTTACTAGGACACTGCATAGTCAAACAATGTACAAAATAACAAAAAATATCACAAGTTACTACTAACTTAAATAAGAAAAAAAGGGGGGATAGATAGGAAATCCTCTTGAGGTTCTATGTGAAAATAACAAATAATGCTTGTAAGACAAATAAATTGTGGACAGGTAAGAGTCTAAGGGACTTGCTTAGGTCCTGGGCCATTCTGGTAACTCAAATTTCCCTTAGGGACAATAAGGCAAAATACACAGTTATTCTTTATGTCCAGTAGCCTAAACCATACCTCCAGCAATAGACTAGACTGGAGATGATGAAGGCCTGAACTAGGTGATGGTTCTGTGACTGGCGTGCAGGGGACAGATGCCTATAGAGAACAGCAAAAGCAAAGATTTTAGATTTTAAAACTGACTGAATATGAAGAGTGAGGGAAAAGGAATTTTTTAGGATGACTCTAATATCATGAACCTAGGTGAACAGAAGGATGATGATGCCTTTAAAAGAAATAAGAAAATCAGAAAGAGAAGGAGAAAAGGAAAGGAGTTTTATAGAGTTTGAGATGCCTACAAAGAGTCTAATTGGAAATGTCCAATAGGCAACTGGGGATGCAGGACTGGAGATCATGGAACTAGGACTAGATGGAGAAGTCATGGAGAGAGCCATTAGGTAAATCCATAGGAATTGATGAAATTATCAATACAGAATAAAAAAAGGGAAAAACAAGAGGGTCCAAGACAGAAAAAGTACTTACTGGGTATTGAACAGAAGAGGCCTTTCAATTTGGAGATGCTACCTAAAAATTCTTTGTTTCTACAATCAACCATTTGACTCCTCAATCCCCACAGATAGATACAGGGAATGAATCTTCTCTTCTTTGAGTAGTGCACTCTTCCTTTACTAGCCACCTCTTAATTTTTAAGATATTCTTATTACGCATAAGAGCAAAAAAACCGAACAAACAAGCATGTATACACACACACACACACACACACACACACACACACACACACACACACTGATATGGCCTTCAAAAGAAAAAGAAAAAATGTAAAAGAAATACAATTTGTTCATAAATAATATGTAGAACAGCTTACAGTCCAACTGTATGAATATGAACTTATTAGTACATGATATTTTTGCATAAAGCTACAAAGTTCCATATGAGCTACACTGTCTAGTGAGCTGATAACATTTAGGAAGCACAGAATAAGACTGATAAAATAAATCCTTAATAAATCAGCACCTGATATCTTTATCCTGTCCCATGAGGGTTCATTTCAGCTTTTTAGGAAAATTTCTCACTGGACACTGAAAATTATAATCTAGTTATCTAAGAAACTATTTTATTGAAGGATTATAGACTTGGTGTATGTTAATTCTTCCAGGGAAATTCAAATAACTTCTAAACAGAAGATTCGACATCTGTAAGGCAGATTTCTTTCTTTCTTTTTTTTTTTTTTTTTTTCTTTTAAAGTGCCAAAGAATGATTCAGGCAAAGTTGAAAATGAGATATTCTTTTGGAGAGACAATGGGAAGATTCCATGTGGAGTAAGAAATTCAATAGTGCTTAATCAAGCAAAGTAATGAGATCTGTATTAAATCTAAAGTATATCAGAAAAGTACATATTTTTAAATATTTCTCATTAAAAAATATTGAGAGCAAGAACACAAAAATGTTAATGCTACAACATATACTGCACAAATCAGAATTATACAGTTCAGTCCTCTCAATACACAGATGAGGAAACTGAGGACCAGAAGATAAGGTGTTTTAACTAAAGTCATACAATAAATTAATAGCAGGGTAAAGGCAACTGCATCTCCTGATAGGTCCAAAATTCTGGACATAATGACATGCTATCTTTACTCAAAGGATTATCCATAAAGAATAAGGAATACTGAAATCCAACTACTTGAGGTTGAACAGAAAATTGAATTCATATTAATTTCAAATAGAAACAAATGGGTTAATCAACTGATGCTTATGTATGTCTACGTGTACATGTATATACATGTGTACACACACATCTTCATGTGTGTATTATTACACACATATTCTCATATATTATCATTGGAGAAGTGTATTTTCTCAACAATAATCTACAGTTTAACATCTTGTGACCCACTAAAATGAGGAGAGTCACAATAATCAATGCAGGCAACTTTCAATAACAGAATTAAATTTTTTCTTTACCTAGAAACATTGAATTAAAAATAATAATACTTTTCTTAAGAGAAAAATATTCCTGTGTCTTAGATCCTCTTTAAAGCTTAGTAAGAAGTAAAGTTAACTATTATTAACTTTATATTTCTGGATCAAAGATTTCTGTGTCAAAAAGCATGGACATTTTATTCCAAATTTCTAGAAAAATACAATTTCAAATTATATTGTACAAAGATAGTACCAAAGGATTATCATTATGCATCTCACCCTCACCTTTGAACTACCTTTCATAACATATACTCTTTAGAGCTAAGTTATTTTGCATATCAATTACAGGGTAACATAATTACAGAGTAAAAAATAGTAATAATTGTTCAAAAATGAATTTTTTATTCCACACTCTCCATATATAGTCCTTTTCACATAGTAGGTTATAAAGAAGGCCAATATATGTCATGAACCCTATTTTATAGATGGAGAAACTATATCTAAGAAAGGTACTAACTCATACATGGGAGGAAGGAGAGGAGACGGGAACCCGAACCCTAGTCTTCTGATTCTAAATCTGTGGCACTTTCCAATGCCCACATCATTACTTCTCATTAAGATTTTAAAAGAGGAAGATTTTTTTTTAAGACTTAGTTTTACAGATGCCACCTCTTTTTACATCACATTCATTTCTAAATGTATCCTTAATCATTTACCTGTCCAACAAACCATCCTTTGTAACAGTTTAAGAAAAATAGGGAAAAAAAAAAAAAGTAGTTCAGTAAGATCAATCAATACACTGAACAGGTTTGAAAAGTATATGTAATATTCCATACCATAATTACCAATATCTGCAATGAAAAGAGGAGAGGAAATACATTTTTTCAACATTCATCTAGGGCCAAACTTGGTGAGTTTCATTTTTGATATTCTTTCCACTTAACATTATTAGAATTATTCTCCATATTGTTTTCCTTGATCTCTCAAAATTCTTCATACTTATTATGACCAATGTAACATGTGCCATAATTTCTATAGCCTTTCTCAATGGCTTAAAAACACTGATTCTTTTTTCAGTTCTGGGTTACCACCAGAAATGCTGTTATGAATATTTTGATATATATATGGCCTTTAATTTTATATTTAATCCTTTGGAGTATATGATTAGCAATAAGATATCTGAGTCAAAGATCATGGACGTTTTAGTCCAAATTTCTAGAAAAACAAAATTTCAAAGTATATCATACAAATAAGGTATTATCATTAAGCCACCTCAGGTCAAAAGAGTTAAGTGATTTGACCAAAATCATATAAGTACTTGTCACAGGACAATATAAACAAATGCTGTAGGTAATTGGAAATGGAGTTCCATTCCATCCAATGGAATTCCTAGAAATCTAAGAATCATTAAAATAACTTAGAAGATGATGAAATTACAAAATTATACACTAAAAAGGGAAAAGAAAAGAGAACCCAGGACACAGTTTTTGGGGATGCCAAAGCTTTGAATTGATATGAATGAAGATCTAGCAAAGGAAAGAAAGGAGAAACAATAAGAAAGGTAGAAGGAAAATCAGAACAGAAAAATGTCATAAACACTTAGAAAAAATTATGCAATAAGAAAATTCACAGGTGAGAGATAACCAGCCACATAAATGACAAATGCATAGAATAACATTACTTGTGTACATATTTATGCCCAATATGTTATATCATTTATAAAAAAAGATAAAGTCATTAATTGAATGAACCATTCTTTCACTATTTTGCCCTGTATACAGATCATAAATTAGTCAAAGAGAGACTGCCATTTATTTAAAGGAACTGTAATTCATTTCATACAAATATACCCAGAAGACTACTTTTAAGAAAGTCTAAGTGAGGGCAGCTAGATGGTACAGTGGATAGAGCCACCAGCTTTAAGTCAGAAGGACCCGAGTTCAAATCAGACCTCAGACACTTAATACTTCCTAGTTATGTGACTTAATCCCAATTGCCTTAGCAAAAAAAAAAAAAAAAAAAAAGAAAAGAAAAGAAAAGAAAAGAAAGAAAGTCTAAGTAATAGAAAAACTTAGTAGCACTCTTTATGATAACAGTAATTCAATGAAACAGTAGATAGCTCAGTGTACCTGGACTCAAAAAGACCTAAACTGAAACAGAGCCTCAGAAATGTATTAGCTTTGTAACTTTGGACAAGGCACTTTTAAGTCAGCCTTAGTTTCCTCATCTGCAAATTTAATAAAGTAATAGCATCTATCCTCCCGAGTTGTCTTGAGGATAAAATGAAATAACATGTAATGTTCTTATTTGATTTTCTTGGAGGTCTCTGTTTTGGTTTTCTTGGGGTCTCTGGGTTCTTGGGAGCAGCCCTCGTTTCAGTTCAGTAATCACCACAAGTATAACCAGGTGTTAAAGTCCAAATCCTTTATTGTCTCTTTCAAAGTCTTGTCTCCTTTCCTAGGGCCTGGTTAGCTTTCTTTAAAAGCCTATTTCTTTCCAAGATAGGTTCCAAGAGCTTGAGCTTGAACTCCTGCCATCAGTCCTTTACCTTCTCTCCAAATGTCAATCGTGGCTAAGGCTCCTAGCTTATACCATTATATCACTAGAAAACCATTATTTGTCGTAGGATTAAATCAATGCTAAACTAGATTTAACCACTGTCTCCTCAATTCCACTTAGTATCTTGTTTCAAGTTCTGACCTATAACATTTCCCACTTTCTCTTGTTTTTAGAACATAGGTGGTCATGACCTCCCTGACTTCTCAAGGAGGTGAGCATACCAAAAAAGGAATGATCACACCTTTCCCAACATCTCAGGAAGGGAGATGAAAATACCAAAGGAAATAGGAAATCAAATCAGATTAGCGAATTTCTGAAGGGGCTCGCTTGAAACAGGAATACATAAATCCATCCATATGGGATGGATTACACATAATTACATAAATTACATAAGCACATAGTAACACAGGCTAGTAGTGATGTAACAACATGAATCAACAAGAGGAATTAGACATGTCCATAAGTCCTAGAAATAGTCCAAAAGGAATCTACTGTCCATTACTTCATGTGCCAGGAATCCAATAATTCCTGCAAGTTTTGAAGTGCTGAAATAGTCTTATTAACAATTTTTCATCTCTGGGAATACAATGATTCCTGCTGGTTTTAAAGTTCTGTAACAGTCTCATTATCAGCCATGTTCTTTCAGTATCAGATGTTTTTTAGGTCTTCTCCTTTGTTTCGAGGTTTTTCCTCTCTGTCTTTCTCCTGGTGCTCATTGGCATCCATTTGTTTCCTTCTCCATTTGTAGGTGCCAGCAAACCCTCATCCCCCCAATTAACCTATTTGGTCCCTTCTATTTTACCACTTTCTAAATCTCTCCCTATTATCTGGCAATTACACTGGAGCTGTTCACACTGGACATGGCCCTTCTGTTGGGTTAAAAAAGCCTGTATTCCCCCCAATTGTAATCCCTTTTTGCTATCTGATTGCTTTTCTGCTGATTGAATCCCTTTCTCCCATTTGATTGCTTTTTTGCTGATTGATTACATCAGAATCTTGAACTTCTAAAGGTGTAATATCTTGGACCTGCTTCTCATTTTGTGGGTCAATCTACATTCTGAGGCCCAGTGGAAACCTTAGTTGCATTTTGAACATAGGGTTTTAGGTCTTCTCTCACCCTGTCCTCTCTATATAATTGAGCTCTAAGATGCTCAATTTTTCCATACTGAAAGCATCGACAAGTCCCGTGTTCATCACCATAGTCTGGGTATAATAAGCATTTTTGCCTACTGTGGCACAGCGTCTTATGAACTCCTCTAAAGGAGCGTCTTTGTGTAGTCCCCATATAATTCTTCTGCAAATCTCATTAGCATTTTCCTTAGCCAGCTATCTTATCATGATTCTTATAGCTGCATTTTTTTCAATAGTTCTTGTGATAGTTGTTTGCAAACATCTCACAAAATAAGCAAAGGGTTCATTGGGACCTTGCTCTATTTTTGTGAAGGCTTCTCCTCGATCTTTTCCTGGGAGGGAATCCCAAGCTTTTATAGCAGCAGTAGCAATTTGCTCATACGTTGCTACAGAGTAATTAAACCATGCTGAATTGTCTTCATTTTGACCTTCACCTGCTAGTTGATCAAAGGGTACTGGAGTATTAATTCCAGTTTGCTTATTGCGTTGGGCTTGAATCCTACATAATTCATGATACTCCTAAAAACCACAACAAGTTTTGTCCCAGTTCTAAACATATCCTTGCATAGATTTCCAATCACTAGGGGTTAAGATTTCATAAGTCAAATTCTCTAGTAACATTTTAACATAAGATGATGTAGCCCCATAAAGAGTGCAATCCTTTTTCAAAGTCTTCATATTTTCCAGATTAAAAGGAGTGTATCTTCTTCATTGTTGATCTGAAGAGTCAAGCTCTTCAATCACAGAATATGCATTTATTAAATCAGATATATCTTGTCCTTTTTTTGCCTTAACCAGTGCCTTTTGTAATCTTGTCATAGGCTGCTTCACAGGTGGTGCTGATTGTGTTACTGCCTCTCCCCCTATGAAGGGTTAATTGAGGGGGAGGGTCATGAGATGGGGAATGCCCTAATGGCTTCTGCTATGAAGCACCACACTCAGAATTGTACTTAATTCTATTCTTATCTGATTCTTCCTCCTTTTCACCTAGTTTGTCTGCATTCTCCCTCTCTTGATCTTTCTTCTTTTTCCTTATTCTATAACTTATATAATTTTCTAAAGCCAGTTGTATTAAGTCATATGCATAAAGTGTTTCTTTGGAAATTGAATCAGGTCCATTATCATTGTAATATTCACATAGTTGCTCTCCCACTAATTTCCATTCATCTGAATCTAATTATTTTTCCTTAAGAGAACCAAGGAGATATATACTGTTTCTAAAAGTTCAATGATCTGCTCCCAAGTTACAATTAAACCTTGATTTTTTATCAGTCTGACCAAGCTTTCCACACATTTTCCTTTAGGTGGAGAAATCTCCTTTCTAAACATTTGTCCCATTTTAACTGGAATACTACTTTAGCCCTTTGCAAAGTTTCCTTCTTGTACTTACCCTAATTTCTGGGTCATACATGAAGGTTCTTGGCCCCATATTGGGCGTCAAAATGTAATGTTCTTATCAGATTTTCTTGGAGGTCTCTGCTTCGGTTTTCTTGGGGTCTCTCCTTGATTCCGAGAGCTTGAGCTCCTGCCGCCAGTCCTTTGCCTTCTCTCTGAGTGTCAATTCTGGCTAAGGCTCTTAGCTTACATGCTGCACACTGAGCATACAGCCATCATTATATCACTAAGAAACCATTATTTGTTGTAGGATTAAATCCATGCTAAACTAGATTTAACCATTGTCTCCTCAATTCCACTTAGTACCTTGTTTCAAGTTCTGGCCCATAACAATAACATTTGCAAAATGCTTTACAAGAATTATATAAATGTTATTTGAAGTTTATTCAAGGAAATTCCAATACACTTGTGATGGAAAGAACCATCCACATCCAAAGAGAAGGCTATAGAGACTGAATATGTATCACAGCATAGTATTTTTACCTTTTTTTGTTGCTATTTGTTTGCTTGGTTTTTTCTTTCTCACTTTTTCCCTTTCTGATCTGATTTTTCTACACAGCATGATAAATGTGGAAATATATTTACAAGAATTGCATTTGTTTAACCTGTATTAGATTACTTGCTGTCCAGAGGAAAAGGAAGTAAGGGAGGGAGAAAAACTTGGAACACAAGGTTTTGCAAGGATGAATGCTGAAAACTATTTTTGCATATATTTTGAAAAACAAAAAGCTGTTTTTATTAAAAATAAATATATAAACATGTTACTGTTAACAAACTTTAGTAGCATTAATAATAGTAATAGCTAACATCTATATAAAGCTTACTATGTGTTATATGCTGTGGCAGGAAGAATATATACCATAATTAAAATTTTCTTGTATAAATAAAGAATTAGATGATTAGATATGAGATATAGATGCTATTATTCAATTAATTTTGCAAATGAGAAAATTAAGGCTGACTTATATGACTTGTCCAGGGCCACAAAACTAATAAGTTTCTGAGGCACTATTTAAATTCAGGTCTTCCTGCCTCAGGTTCAAAGCTCGATTTACTTCATTGCATCTATCTACATTGCATCTAAAGTATGAAAATATGCAAAATGCAAATATTATTGTACAGTAAGAAGCAATGAATATAAGAAATTCAGAGAAACATCGGACAATGTATATGAGGTCTTTTAGGACAAAGAAATATGAACTAGGAGAATTATATATACAATAATTCAACAATGCAAATGAAAACAATATTAAAAAGTAAAGAAACAGATTAATGACCTTTTCTAACACTATTTACTAAGGATAAATAATGAAACACACTTTGTTCCACAAATGCAGATTAAGCTGTCAGCTAAAATTGTCCTGATGTTTCACTTAACTATTTTTCTTTTTGATAAAGAAAGGTTTAATTGGTTGGAGGTGAGGGGAAAAAGATTGACATCAGGAAATGTCGATGGTACTTACAGTCTAAAAAACTAAAAAAGGGGCGGGGGAGAGATACCTCACCTTGCAAGATTTTCCATTTTAAATAAGAATAATGAATATGAAAAGTTTAGAATTCATTTGTGAGAACAAAATTTAAGTCTAATGAAAATGAGCAATCTTCATATAAATTCCCTAATCTACTTAGTATCTAAGTAATGTAGACTATTTTCATCAAAATAATTTAAATGTTTATATACTTGGGGCCCAGTGAAATCTCATATTTGCAATCTTAAAAAATATCATTAGGTTTAAGCTTTGAAAATAGGCTATAGTGTATATTATTTTTAACTTTTTTAAACTTTTTTATTTTAAACAAATATAAAATGGGAAAAGATACACATCTACAAACATAACCTATATAGACATACATATATATGTAGATATAAATGCATATACATACTCACATATATCTATGAAAAAAAACAAACTATGTTTATTTCTGTCTCTCTGAAAGTAGATAGCATTTTCCTTCATAGGTATTTCCATGTTTTTCTAAATCAACCAGCTCATCATTTCCTCCACCAGAGCAATATTCCAACCCAATCACATCCTATCTTGGAAATTGACTACAATAGCTTTTTTCCAATTTTCTATATTTCTTCTTGGCTACACAAGCTTTATTTATACAAGAAAATTTTAATTATGATATATATTCTTCCTGCCACAGTACATAAGGTATCATTTTGGCAAGAGAAACTAAATTATTTGGCTAATCCAGAAACAGTGAATTTATATTAATATTAAGGAATTTGCGTTTTTGGACTTCGAATATTAGAAAAAAAAAGGATCTAAATTTTTGGACTCTAAATCATTTGTTTACTGAGTCAACAGAATAACATTTCTTGAGTTTTGGAATTAAAAAAAATAATTAATATTTGAAATTCTTCATCTTATTTTATCATTTGATCAAAGCCAGTAGGTGACTGTCAGTAAAGTTTAAACTCTGAAGGTTTTTTGAAAAGGTTTCATGTGTGGAACAAATGGAAGACATGTCATTCATGGCTACTGCCCAAGGGCCAGCATAGTTAAGCTCAGGAATTTAGCTACAGGTTCATTGCAGGATGGTGAGATTTGTGGTCACAGCACAAGAATATTGTCTGTAAAATCATAGAACACATTTATCTGAATCTATGGAAGACTATCCATACCAATAAAAATCACAGATCAGATCACTGAAATATAATAGTTTAAAGGTCGTCAGCTTAGAAACTATGAATCCAATGGAAAATCATGGAAATGCCCCAGCCTAAGTCTTTTGGAAGAATGTGTATGTGAGCAAATCTATTATATGCTCAAAAACTTAACTCCTGACTTGTTGACATTTTGAAAAGGTCAAAACTGTAAATTCACAGTCATGACTACATTGCAAAATAAATGACAGTTAATGTTTACTTGTCACTGGAAGATGGACAAGTCTCTTAACTACTCTGAATCTGTTTCCTCCTTTGTGGAATAAGAATGATACACTGATCATTTGCCTTACAATGTTGCAAAAAAGATAAAATGAGATATGAGATAAAGCATGTGAAATACCTTATGAACCGTTAAATATTTCATATACACACACATATATGTATACATACACACACAAACACACACATATACAATTATTATTATTCCTGAGGAATCCAAAGAATCTGTTGTTTCTAAATAGATTTGTCCTTCATTGCTTCATTGTAGCAAAAAAAATCTGAAAGATAGCTTTAACATTATAATATATTCAGAGCTAGCTGAATGGAAATACATTGTAGCTATCGTGTGGGGAGCACATGGGACACCAAAGGGGTTGTACTCTTTGCCAAATACACAAAGGAAAAAAAAAATTAATGTAAGCCAAAGAAGCTTTCCATAGCTGTCTGGCAATACAGCTTCTAAATAAACTATCTTAATTCAATTCATATGTGCAAGGGTGGATAGTTTAAAGCAGGATGTGTTTAAGAAAAAACATTAAGCCAATTCATTAGGTAGATAAAAAGCATAAACCAGTACATCTGGTGGAGAAGGGGAGAAAGGGAGTCACACAAACACAGGTATCAGTTCTAAACAGCATGATATAATGGGTAGAAAACAAACTGAAAATAAAAAAATTTTATTCCAAAAGCTTCATCAAACTTATGTAATCTTAGGCCTAACAAACTCCTCATCCTCCTCATCTGTAAGAAGGGATAAATATACTTGTATTAACAATATAAACAGCATTAATGTGGGGTAAGCACTTTCTAAACTTTTTACCACTATTTTAATGTGTTGTTTTAAAATTATTATTTCATGAGGGGATAAGAGCAGGTCAATTCTTTCAATTAATGAATTTCCACATTCCATTTAAAGTAAATAAGATGTTATTTCAATAATATAGCAATACCTTTATCATGTTAGAATAATTGTCAAATGAAATAATTAATCATAGATTAGAAGTTCTTATATCATTTTGGATGATAGGAAGCTCTGGTAGTGTGGTAAAATCTACTATCTTTGAGAATAATTTTAGAGAATAGTTTTATTTAAATTAATGTCTATTGATACAGAAATAATATCTAATTCTTTGCTCCTATTCTTGAAGCTTAAAGATGAAAAGAGATATCATTTTTAATTCTTCATGATAAAAAAATAGAGGGTGGGAACAATTTTTACTCAGTGAAAAATAAATAATGAACATTATTTCACAATACATGAAATTCTTTCCAAAAGCTGTTGAAAAATTAACATTTTTTAATCCAATTTTTTCTATCTCCCTATCTTGAGGAAGATATGACAACTAAATCAGCAAACATTTATTGCCCACTCACTATGCATAAGATATTGTCCTAGATATCATGAAGGATACAAAAATAAATGAAGCAAAGTATTCATTTTACATGACTGGGGGAAAAAAATGTGACCAAGATATTGACATGTTTACAACTGATCAAAGACATTTGCTTTATTCACATGATAATTTTTAAAGCCTGACATACTAAAAATATATATTATATAGAAGCTGATTTTCATATTTTAATCATTAAGATGTTACATTAAGATTGAATGCCTGATTATGCCACAAAATTTAACTACTGTAATTTATAAAATACGATATTGACTTGTATATATTCCTTTCTTAAAATGGACTGAATTAAGATGAGCAAAAAGGACCTAAAAGATACCATTAATCTGTTAATAAAGTTTTTAAAAGTATAATTTCATCAGTTAGATTTTAATTTCTTTTTTTTAATTTTTTTTAGATTTTAATTTCTAATCAAGCCATTCTCCAATTGATAAATGGTCAAAGGATATGAACAGAAAATTCTCAGACAAAGAAATTGAAACTATTTCTACCATATGAAAAGATGCTCCAAGTCATTATTAATCAGAGAAATGCAAATTAAGAAAACTCTGAAATACCACTACACACCTGTTAGATTGGCTAGAATGACAGGGAAAGGTAATGCACAATGTTGGAGGGGATGTGGGAAAACTGGGACACTGATACATTGTTGGTGGAATTGTGAATACATCCAGCCATTCTAGAGAATGATTTGGAACTATGCTCAAAAAGTTATCAAACTGTGCATACCCTTTGGTCCGGCAGTGTTACTACTGGGCTTATATCCCAAAGAAATCTTAAAGAAAGGAAAGGGACCTGTATGTGCAAGAATGTTTGTGGCAGCCCTCTTTGTAGTGGCCAGAAACTGGAAACTAAGTGGACTGGGGAATGGCTGAATAAATTGTGGTATATGAATACTATGGAATATTATTATTCTATAAGGAATGACCAGCAGGATGATTTCAGAAAGGCCTGGAGAGACTTACATGAACTGATGATGAGTGAAATGAGCAGGACCAGGAGATCATTGTATATTTAAACAACGATATTGTATGAGGCTGTATTCTGATGGATGTGGCCCTCTTCAAAAATGGGATGAACCAAATCAGTTCCAATAGAAGAGTAATGAACTGAACCAGCTACACCCAGCGAAAGAACTCTAGGAAATGACTATGAACCACTACATAGAATTCCCAATCCCTCTATTTTTGTCTGCCTGTATTTTTGATTTCCTTCACAGGCTAATTGTACACTATTTCAAAGTCCGATTCTTTTTGTACAGCAAAATAACTGTTTGAACATGTATACATATGCATGTATTTAACTTATACTTTGACATATTTAACATGTATTGGTCAACCTGCCATCTGGGGGAAGGGATGGGAGGGAAGCAGGGAAAAAGTTGGAACAAAAGGTTTTGCAATTGTCAATGCTGAAAAATTACCTATGCATATATCTTGTAAATAAAAAAGCTATAATGAAAAAATTAAAATTAAAAAAAAGATTTTAATTTCTAGAACTACAGGAGGAAAAAACATCCATTTCAAATATAAATACAAATAAACCAAATACAAATAAACATTCTATACTGAAAATATTTTTTAAGTAGCAAAATACCCTTTTGTAGAAATTAATATACTACCACTAAAGACTTTGATGAAGGGAATACATATGTACAATAAGAGGTATAAAAAGAATAAAAAGCTCACACTTGTGATATATAATAGTTAAAATAATTTGATAATACTTTGTATAGTATTGGTATTCCAATGCTTCTTTAAAAGTTTAAGAGGGTTCTTCAATGAATTTATCAGGGATCTCCTCCCATTGGCAGATACCATGCATATGCAAAGTCCATGAGCTGTTTCTCTGAATGGTGATTGGGGACTGCCTACTGTTCACACGCTGATCACGCTTGCAAAAAATGTATATCAATAAGGCTGTATTGCATAATAAACTGGAGCTCTTTTCACACTTTATGAGTCTCCTGCCTTATTCATCTCACCCCTTAGATCAAAGGGCTCATATGCTTTGAGCTCTTAAGACTTCAGTAACAGCTTTCAGCTATAATTTTTATGCAGGCCAGTAGTGGAATTGGGAGAGTATAGGGCCTAGTTAGTCAGGAGAACTTGAATTCAAATTAAATTTCAAAATCACTTAACCTCATCTGTCTAAAATGGGAATACTAACAGCACCTAATATTTGTACAGTACCTGGTACATAGGAGACATTTAATAAATGCTTGTTTTCTTCCTTTTCCCCACAGTTTGTTAAATTCTATATTTTCCCTTCTTCCTTTCTGTTAATTTTATCTAAAATAGAGAGAGGGACATTAAAATTATTTATTTAAACTTATTATTTTGTTATGCTCTCCTTATGAGTGTTACTTTTTTCCCTTTATAAATTTAGATGCTAATACATTTGGACATATAAATTTAATATAAACATTGATTTACTGTCTATGATTCCTTTCATCATAATGTAGTTTCTTTATTACTAGAGGCATTGTGAATTTCTTTTTTTGTCTTGTCTGACAACATGATTATTGTTAGGTTCTTACTAAGCCTCCCAAGAAACCTGCTCACAGAAGAAAAGATTATACAAAAAAGAAACCTCCTCCCAGAGAAGGATTACAATTGAGAGACAACAGAACTTCACATTTTGGAGCCCAATGTAGGGCTCGTGGTGGTAGATACCTTTTCAGGATTCACTTTTGCAGTGCCAACAGCAAAAGAGACAGTCTGAGTGGTAACTGAATTCCTTATCCAAACATTTGCAATTTGCAATTGTGGGTGTGCCACAAGAAATAAAAACAGATAATGGACCTGCATATACTTCTAAATATTTTGCACACTTTTGTGAGCAGTATAAGATTTTACACACCACTGGCATACCTTTTAATCCTCAAAGTCAAGCAATAGTACAGAGAAGAAACAGAGACATTAAGACACTCCTTCAAAAACAAAAGGGGGAGCCACAGGTAACTCTAGAGAACTTCTAAATTTAGTTCTCCATACCATTAATTTTTAAATTTTTGACAAAGATGCACTGGTTCTAGCAGACAGGTTTTATAACCCACCAGAAGGTCAGTGTTCAGTACAATCAATTCCATTATCTTTAGATAATCGCAAGGTGATGTGGAGAGACCCAGAAAGTGGTGAATGGAAGGGACCAGATAGGTTAACTGCTTGGGAGAGAGGGTTTGCTTGTATTTCTTCAGATGGAGAAGGAAATCAGATGGGTGCCAACAAGTCGTATTCACCTTATCCATCAAAGAGAGACAGAAAAAGAGAAAGACCGCAAAACAAAGGAGAAAATGTAAGAAACATCTGACACTGAAAGAGCATGGCTAATAAGAAGACTGTTAAAGAACTTTAAAACCAGCAGGAATCATTGGATTTCCTAACAAAAGATGAGACTATTGTAGGGCTTTAAAACTTGCAGGAATTATTGGATTTCTGGCACATGAACTAATAGACAATGGACTTATGGACATATATAAATTCTCAATTTATGATTATTTGATCATGTTATTTGTTACATCACTTCTAGCATGTGTTATGTTATTATGTGTTTATGTAATTTATGTAATTATGTGTAATATCTCCTATATTGATGGATTTATGTTTCAAGGTCATGACCACCCTATGTTCTAAATCAAAAGAAAGGGGGAGATGTTAGGTTCTTACCAAGTGCTAAGTAAGTACTTGGCAATTCTCTACCTCAAAGTTCATTCCTTTAGCTCAAATCTTTAAGGGAGTTTACACCTTTGAAGGAATACTTTAAAGGAGCAAATTCATTGATTATAAGTAGTTCCCACAAGCCCCTGCGAGTACCCACAAGCCCATTCTCTGGGAGGATAAAAGGAGGAACATTGAGTCTGAGGAGTCATTTTGGATTGGGTCAAGGAGAACACGTCCCGTGGATTCACAAGTCCAGCAATCCCACATTTTTGGAGGGGAAGAAGAGGATTCGAGTTTCTACCTTCGCTCTGGCTGGAGGCTCCAGAAGCCTCCCAAGAAACCTGCTCACAGAGGAAAAGATTATACAGAAAAGAAACCTCCTCCCAGAGAAGGATTACAATTGAGAGACGACAGAACTTCATAGATTACAAGTACCTCCTTTTCTGGATTCATCTAATGCATAATAAAGTTTATTTCACATCCTCATTTTTATTCTGTATATACTTTTGCATATTAAAAAAAACTATTAGTATAAAAAATTAATTAATTAACTGAGAGGGGGAGTGGAATTTTGACTAGTTAACAATAGAAAAATAAATCAGAGAAAAGGAATTAAAGAAATGCAACTCTAAAGCCAGGGAAAGGAATGCCAGGATTGGTGTCAGAAAGAGAGACTAGTAAGGAGTTAGTGGGAATAAGATGAAAAAGAGGAACAAAAAGCAATTTGAATGAAGGAAAAGCAGGGATAGAGACAAATGGAGGGAAATATAAACATAATATGTATAATTTTAAATGTGAAAAAAATTAAACAGTATAATAAAGTAATAGAGTAAGAAAACAAAATCCTGCAATCTTTAAAATATTTTCTAATATCATCCAATGATCTTGTGATGAAGAGAGTCATCTACATCTAGAAAGAGAACTGTGGGAATGAGTGTGGATTACAACACAGCATTTTCACTCTTTTTGTTGTTTGTTTGCATTTTACTTTCTCATTTTTTTTCCTTTTTGATCTGATTTTTCTGTACAGCAAGATAATTGTATAAATATATATACATATGTTGGGTTTAACATATTTTTAACATGTCTAACGTATATTGGATTAGTTGCTATCTAAGGGAGGGAATAAAAGGAAGGGAAAGGAATTTGGAAGACAAGGTTTTGCAGGAATTAATGTTGAAAATTATCCACGCATATATTTCAAAATAAAAAGCTTTAATAAAAAAAAGAAAAAATAACCTTTTATTTTTATTTGCTCTGAATTTTCCTTTTTTTCCTTTTTTTATCTTGATAATTTGGTTTGCCTCATTTTTTTTTAAACAAATTTGTCTATTGGTTAATATTTCCTTCCTCAACTTCAAAAAAAAAAAAGCTTCTAGTTTCATATATTAATTAATTCAATGGGGGTCAGTCTATTCTCAATTTTGTTGATTTCTTCTTTAATTTTCAGAATTTATATTTAGGGATTAACCTACATTTTTTAAATTTGTTGTTTTCCTAATTTTTCTTTGAATTTTCAATTCATTGATCATGATTTTTTTTTTGTTAATAAAAATGTTTAGAGATAAATTGTTCTTTAATGACAGCTTTGGCTACATCCCAAAAGTTAAGGAATTTTTGGAAAGTTGTGTCTCTTGTTTGTTTTTAATGAAATTTTCTACCATTTTAATGATTTTTTCTTTGATCTAACAACTCCTTAGAATTAAGTTATAATTTCAGTTTATTATTATTTAAAATTCTTATTACATTAAGATCAGCAAGGGATGTATATAACAGTTTTGCTTTTCTGAATTTGTGAGGTTTTCATGTTTGAAGGCATGGTCACTTTTCATAAAGATACAATATGCAGCTGTGAATATATATGTGCCTTTCTATTTCCACTTGATAATCACCAGAAAGCTAACATATCTAATTTTCTAAAATTCTATTCAGATTCTTAAGATTATTTCTTGTTTATTTTTTCATTAAGTTTATCTAAGGCTAACAGGGATACGAGTTTTGAGGGATCTCAAAATAGATCAAAAAAAAGAAGAAAAGGTCCTTTATAAACAAAAATATTAGAGCAGTTTTTTGATTGAGACATGAAATCTGGAAACTAATGGAATGTCCATTAATTGAGGAACTGCTAAATAAAATGTGGCATATGAATATAATGGATGTTAAGAAAGGAGGAAATAGATGATTTTGCAAAATCCTAGAAAAACAGACAGACAGACAATTAATATAACTGAAATAAGCAGGACCAGAAGAATAATTCATATTATAATATTGAAATAATAAAAATGAACAATTTTGAGAACTGCTATAAACTGAAAAATGAAATGAACAGAACTAGAACAATTTATACAATAAATAGACAAAAGCAAACAACTTTGAAAACTAAGAAATGTGATAAAGTAGACTTTCATGATTCTAGAGGCCTGATGGCAAAATATGATAAAGAATACAGATTTGGATGCAAAATGGAAAACATTTTTATATATAGTCATTTAAAGAATGTTTTCCTTGACTATATATATGTATATGTGTAAACATATATATATATATATATATATATATATGTGTGTGTGTGTGTATGCATATATATATATATATATATATATATATATATATATATATATATATATATATATAAAATTTTAAAAATTTCTTTCAGTATATGGAATGAGGATGAAAAGAAAATAGATTTCTGCTGATCAAAGAAGTAGATGGGGGAGGGATTTTAGAAATGTGGTAATATACCTTAAAAATTCCCACATGAAAGGTGTTCTTGTGTCAAAATTTTGAGTAGAAATGGACAAAGTACTTTTATGTAAACCAGAAACAATATCAAATAAGCATTGTGTTCTGTAGCTATGATGGAAGAGTAATATAATTCTCCAATGGATATTTAGAGCTATCAACATGAAAAGTTTGCTTATATAAGCAATATTAGAGTTGTCAGATGCTGGCCTGGATATATTATAATTGGGGAGACATAGCAGAGGCATAAGTTAGGGCATATGATTTGGGACGTGAAAAAAGAGTAAAAATAGGTAAGTATGAAAGTTGTCAATTCTCTTGGATCTCTTATCTACCATGGTGTACAGAAGTGAGTGGATAAGGGGTTTGCTTTCTTGTTGCCAGTACCAGTTTTCAAATATTACCTTTACAAAGCAAGAAGTGATAAGAAAGATTAAATCTGGTTCTAGCTAGAACAGTTTATATGAAGAATGAGTGAAAACTTGGTCCGAATAACATATTTTTTTAGAAATAATCACAGAAAAAATACTTCTGTGATGCAGAGACTAATCTCATGGCATTCTTAGCTATTCATAATGAGTTCTAAACTTATAAATTTGTTAAATCATTTTCCAGTTGTATCCAACTCTTTGTAACTAGGATTTTTTGTTTTTGTTTTTGTTTTTGTTTTTGTTTTTGTTTTTGTTTTTGTTTTTGTTTTTGGCAAAGATACTGGAGCAGTTTGCCACTTCCTTCTCCAGCCCATTTTAAAGATGATGAAACTAAGGAAAAATGGGTTAAGTGATTTGCCCAAAGTCACAGCTAGTAGCTGAGGTCACATTTGAACACAGAAAATGAGTCTTCCTGACTCCAAGTCTGGTACTCTATCTACTATGCCATCTAGCGACCCAACTTAGAAACTACTTCCCCAACAAAAAAAATAAATAAGACAAAAACCCAACCCTTTTCTTTTCTCCTCAAAACTTTTCAATTTCTCCCCACTGCTGAGTGAAGAAAATTCAAACTCCTTAGGCTGGCATTCCTCTTTACTTACAATCACATTATTCTATTCACTCTAAGTCAATATAATTCAAAAAACATTTATTATTAGTCACTTAACTGTGAGTAAGACTCCTTGTGTGGTACTAGGAATACAAAGACACAAAAGAAAATTGTTCTTACCCTCATACATTGTCCAGCAAAGATACAACATTATAAGGGCCTTCCTATATTCTTGAAGTACTACTATCTAACATGCCTTCCTCCTTTACGTTCTTCCTTGTCTAAATAAGATGGGAACCCATCCTGGTTGACAAAGGCCAGACATGGAAGGAGTGTGCCATGACTTTGAAAATGAATTTACAGGGGAATCTCAAGACCAGCTGTATCTATGGCAGCTCCCCAAATCCACAGATGGGAGACTTCACCTTTTACCATAATAAATCCATCTTGAGATAGTTGGAGTGCAAACATGGGCTACATGGGAAGGACACTGAAGAAGATACTTTTTTGGACATGGCAAATGATGAGGTAGAGAACCTTTAAATCAAATATTTGACTCATGAGGAAACAATATATAAAGGAACTCTCTGTTCAACTGAAGTCTTTTGAAACTGAAATTCTGCTGACCCAGAACCAAAAAAGCCGCACTTTCTTCATGAAGGACCACATCTCTTCTTGGATTACAATCTGCTAGAACTGCAATTGATAACTCCTGATTCTCCAGCTGTCTGGATTCCACCTTCTCTCTATGTGCCCTGGCTCTCTTATCATAATACATATTGGTTAAATTACCAAAATATGACATGAGACATGATGTGAGCATATGCTGTTGAAAAAAAATGGAACTTAAATGCAGGGTTGTCTGAAACCTTCACTTTTTAAAGGGAAAAAAACCATAACCACAGACACACAAAAACTTCAACACAGCATCTATGAAGCACAATAAAGTGAAGCTCAATAAAATGAGGTATGCTTGTATAGCATATAGCCCACGAGGAATTTCAAAGAACAAGAATGACATAAATGGCACAATGATAAACAAATAAATGAATGAATAAAAGTGAATAAAATATGTAATGATAAATTTTTAAAATAATAAATAAAAAAATAGATGATGGTGTAAGAAGTCACTATTCAACAAAAATTTATGGGAAAACTAGGAAATGACACGACAGAAATTAAGCTTAGACCAATAACTGATACTAGATACAGCAATAGGTTTCAAATATATGCACAGCCTACATATAAAAAGGTCATATACTAAACAAATCAGAGGAGCAAGAAAGGAGATAACTTTTCCAACTACAGACAGGGTAAGAGTTTTTCATCCAACATGGAAAAAAAGATTACAGAAGCCAAAACATATAATTTTTATTATATCACATCACTGAAGTCAGAATAAGAAGGGAAATAGCTAATTAGGGAAAGAAAGTTTGCAGCAAATTTCTCTAACAAAAGTTTGATATCAGAGATATAGAGGGAATACACACACACACACACACACACACACACACACACACACACACACACACACACACACATATATAAACACCACCTAAGAACAAAAGCCATTCCCCAAGAAATGATCAAAGAATTTGAACAGGCAATTTTCAAATGAAGAAAGTATATAAGCCATCAACAACCAAAAGAAAAAAATTTCTCCAAACTATTAATAAAAGAAAATGGCAAATTAAAATAATTCTAAAATAATTCTCACATGAGAAAAAGTGGTAGAGTTGACAAGAAATAAAAGTAATACTTATTGGAGAATCTATAGGAAGACAGGCACACTAATACACTGTTAATAAACTTGTAAAATGGTATAACCAATTTGGAAATTCTATCAAAAAGGCACTAAATTGTGACTAAACTATGGCCCAATTAGCCTGCTATTAGGTTTATACTCCAAAGAGGTCAAAGACTGAAGGAAGGACCACATATACAAAAACATTTAAAGCAATATTTTTTTTATTATAGCAAAGAACTGGAAAAAAATTGGGATACTTATCAATTGAAGAGTAAGTGAACAGATTAGATTATGATTTATGAATATAAATTAATATTATCACAATGTAAAAAATGACAACAGGAACATATTCAGAGAAAGCCAAGAAGATTGATATGATATGATATAGGATGAAGTGATACCAATAAGACAATCTATACACTGATTTCAACATGAAAACACATAAAAATTTTTATCAAATATATTTTCAGAAGCCTGAAGATGAAGTATGCTTTCCACAACTCTTGGTAGAGGGGTACTGAAACAGAAACACAGAATGAAATTTTCATTTTCTGACACAAACAACAAAGTACAAATGTTTATTTCTGCATAATACGTTTTTGTTATAAGAGAAAGTAGGAATTCTAAGTAGGAATATGGTTTAAAACAAGACAAAAATATTTTTTTAAAAAATGAAAGAGTACAATGAAACAGGTAAAAAAAATACATAATAAAAAGTAGATGGAAGCTTAGAAGAAGACATGGACAAAAACAATGGTTCTTCCCTGTTAAAAAGCTGATGTGTAATTTTTAAAAGCAAACTGAATTTGGTTCCATATATAAACTTCTGTCTTTGTCAACTGAAGTATTAATTCATAGTAAAAAAAAAAAAATTTTTTTTAAAGAAAAAGGCAAAAAAAGAACAGGAGCAGAAGACATTATTAAGAAATACATGACATGGAAAGAAGATGGACTAGTCACATGGAGAGATCAGGCAAGACAAGAGGATGACCATAATTCAGTCCTACTCTCAGAATGTCAGGAGAAAATAAGAAAGACTTCTAATACATTCGGATCTCTTGAAGACATGCATAAGAGTTCCTTAGGATAGGCAAGCATGACAGGGTGAGATTTCCATTGCTGGAGTAAACTTCCAAACAGATAAGATCACAGATCTATTTAAATATTTAAGTATATAAGATAAGGTTGGTAACAAGGATATATTCCTACTTAATAGTAATGTTTATTGTTACTGTCAAGTTGAATACCATTGAAAGTAACATTGGAAGAAAATATATTTTCTGGAGGTTGAGAAAAATCACTAGGAAGAAAGTAACTTAAGCTTTTCATTCACAAATTAGTTTTACAAAAATTCAGACATGGAACACTTGTACTAATGTACATTGTACAAATTTAACTAGAGTTAGAATCATAGGGCTTGACCAATTCCTATTGTTTCTAAATAACTTATCAAAAAATGCCACAAATTACACCATAGCAAATTGTTTAAAAAAAAAAAAAAAAAAAGTTTTAAAGTTATATATAATAAGCATCAGCCATTGGCTTATGCATTTGTGAAGAAAAATAGTTTCTCTATGACACCAAAATGAAAGCAAATAGCTTGCTTAAAGCTGTGTGTTTGGTTTCACCTTACAGATACCAGCCCTGAAGGAAATGAGAATTCTATAAAAGCCTTTGAATAAACATATGCATATTTAATAGGAAGGAACCAGTCCAAAAGTCAGCAAGAGCTAAATGAGGGTTTGTTTTTATTAAATAAAAGATACATATAAATCTGGAAAGTGACTAAAAACAGAGTGAAGAATGATATAGATAGATAGATAGATAGATAGATGGGAAAATTAAGAGAGCCACTTTTGTGTGCCCAAAGAAATGACCCAAAAAGATCTTTTCATCAGTAATAAAGACTGTCCATTTGAAAAGGCAAACAGAAACCTGGCTAAATCTGAGACAAGTAAAAGCATGAAGATTCTCAGAGACTGACCTGATATTATAAGATGTACATGATTCCTGAACTTTGAGACCTGATTCTGTTTGGTGACCCTGTAATTTCTAAAAAGTGCCTCCTGACAACTAACTCTTCCAAACTCTAGCCTGGGAACTCTTAGTATTTCCGATGCGGATTGCAGAGACAAAGATAGAACACTAAAAGCTGCCAAAAGTAAAGAGGATATCATTTTCAAAGGTCAAGAAAGCCCCCACCCCACCCTACCCCTTGACTTTCTCCTTTGACTATAGGTAATTATACAAATCAAGCATGAAAGTTAAGAACAGTGAAAAGGTAACTTTCTATAGATAGCAGAACACCATGCTATAAATAGTAAGTTATACCCGATAATAAAATGTGGTTTCCTAAATACAATCATTGTGGTTGTTATGCTTTAAAAATAATCTGAAAAACATAAAATTAAAACTTGGACACCAGATTTCCCTATTATCTCTTGTAAATCAGAAAAATTTTTCTAGACTTCCAAATAAATTAACATTTCATTTTATTTTTGGAGCTATTCACTGATTTACAAAATATATCTGCTGCTAAAAAGTCTATAAAAAAGAGAAATTTCCCCTTTTTCCTGTGATTTTTCATGGTGAAATTCAAAATGCATTTCTATACAAAAATGAATTTCTTTGTGCACTTTTTTATTAGTTTCTTTATTGACTTAAATTTTTTAGAGACGCCTCTATTTTCTCAAGGACAAAACACACTATCCCCAGACCAGCACTTTACAATCTAGCTCCAATCTGCCTTTTATAGTGAGTCTCCTTTCTGTATACGATTTTCCATCCAAACAGACAGAACTGTTCCTCCAATAAGACATTCTACCTTCTTCCTCCTCCTACAGATTCATTCCCTCATGGATGACCAGAATGTTTTCTCCTTCCTCATTACTAATTCTTGGCATCCCTGATTTCCTTTAAGATCTCACATTACTACATAACCATTTTTCCTGATTCTCTCAGTTTTTATTATTGTCTTTTCAAATTATCTTATATTTACTTCTCCATATATTGTGGTGCCCTCTAAGTCCCTGAACTTCAGGACATTTTAACTTCTTTGAAGGCAGGGATAGTTTTATTTTTATATTTGTATTTCTCTTCATTCCTTGGTAGATATTAGTTTTCACTGAACTGAATTAAACTGTCTCAAAAACATTGTATAAAACAGAATGAGCTTGTTACACTTCATTCCCTTACTCTTCCCCAGATGCCATGACCAATGGCAATTGACTCAAAGTTGTCTAAATCAAATATAAGACTGTGGTGTGGAGAACTGAGCACAGGATATGAAATCAGGGAACTTGGTTTAGCTGTTGGACAATCAAGTTGCTCCCCCTATTTGACACTCAGTAATGCATCTATGAACTGAGGATATTAAAGACATTGGATGATCACAAAGGTTCCTTCTAGGCATGAATCTATGAATCTGTTACTGGGTTATAACATTATTTTTCAATTTTGTCAGGTAGCTATTCTTAAGGTGACACTTTATCAGGAGAGACAACATAACTATATAAGCCTAGCCGCAAGATTTATTCAAAGTTGTTTTTGGAGGAAGGACACTATTGTTTGAGGGAATCAAGACAAGCTTCAAGTAGAGGAGGTATCTGAGATGAATCTTGAAAGAAATCAGGAATTCTAAGATGTGTGGAGAGGAGAGAGAAGAGATGTGATGTGCCATATTTTGTGGAAATTTAAGACCTGAAATTAAATGACTAAAAAAGAGCCTATGACAGTCAGGTAAGTTGAGATGGGGGGTTGGACCAGAATGATAGCTTTGGGAATAGACGGAACAAAACATGCATTTCAAAGATAAAAATGACAAGATTTAGTGACTATATGTGTGGGATCATTAAAAGTAAGAAGCAAAATATAATACTGACATTGAGAACCTGCATGACTGAAAAAATGGTGATACCTTCATTAGAAATGGCAAATTTTGGGGCAATTAGGTGGTACAGAGCACCAGTCCTGAAGTCAGGAGAACATGAGTCCAAATCTGGCCTCAGATACTTAACACTTCCTAACTGTGTGACCCTGGCCAAGTCACTTAATCCCAGTTGCCTCAGGAAAACAAAAAAGGAAAGAAAGAAAAAAAAAAGAAATGGAAAGTTTGAAAAGACATGTGGAGATTGTGGATGTGGAACCCGGTGTATCGCATCTACCTTTGTTTCAAATAATGAAATTGGATGGGATTCCTTCTCCACCCCACTTTTATTCTTTGTTACATTTGTTACATTTTGTTATACATTTGTTATAGGAATTGTTAAAGGAATGGTTATCTAAAGCAAGGGATGAGAAAATAAGTACAGTGGGAATTGTTTGGTTATTGTTGTTCAGTCATTTCAATCGTATCCAACTCTTCGTGACCCCTTTTTGGGCTTTGCTTGGCAGAAATACTTGAATTATTTGCCATTTCCTTCTCTAGTTCATTTTACAGATGAGGAACTGAGGCAAACAGGATTAAAAGACCTACCGAGAGTCACACAGTTAGTAATACCTGAGACCAGATTTGAACTAAGGAATAAAAGTTTTTTCTAATACCAAGCCCATAGTACTCTATCTACTGTGCCACATAACTGCTCTTTAAGAACTATAGATGATAATAAACAAATGAAAACAACAAAATTTACTTTTAAAACTATATGCACTACCCCTTTGACACAGCAGTGTTTCTACTACACTTATATCTCAAAGAGATCTTAAAGGAAGGAAAGAGACCCACATGTGCAAAAATGTTGTGGCAACCCTCTTTGTAGTGGCTAGAAACTGGAAACTGAATGGACAACGGAAACATCAACTGGAGAATGGCTGAATAAATTATAGTATGTGAATGTTATGGAATATTATTGTTCTGTAAGAAAAGACCAGCAGTATGATTTCAGAGAGGCCTAGAGAGACTTACATGAACTGATGCTAAGTAAAATGAGTAGAATCAGGAGATCATTATACATGGCAACAACAAGACTATACAATGATCAATTCTGACAGATGTGGCTCTCTTCAACAATGAAATGATTCAAACTAATTCCAATTGTGCAGTGATGGAGAGAGCCATCTACACCCAGAGAAAGAACCATGGGAACAGAGTGTGGAATATAGCATAGCATTCTTGCTCTCTCTGTTGTTCTTTGCTTACATTTTGTTTTTCTTTCTTAGTTTTGTTTTCCTTCTTGATCTGAATTTTCTGGTGCAGCTAGATAACTGTATAAATATGTATACATATATTGGATTTAATATATATTTTAACATTTTTAACATGTATTGGATCCAACTACCTGCCACCTGGGGGAGGAGGTGGGAGAAAGGAAAGGATAATTTAGAACAGGAGGCTTTGCAAGGGTTAATGTTGAAAAATTACCCATGCATATGTTTTGTAAATAAAAAGTTTTAATAAAAAATAAAAAATTAAAAAAGTGTATGCATATAACAATAATAATTGTTCAGAAACAATCTATAAAAATAGGTTGTTTAATATAATTTTACTGGCTAATTAGAATTCTACACCTAAACATAGTAAAAAATATTATTTATAGTACAACTGAACAACCCACCAGTTTTCAAATTAAAATAAAATTAAAATATAGGTTCTGTAGCAATTTATTAAATGTCTCTATTACGCTTTACCAACTATTTTGACTAACATTCTCTGGAAAATTACAAAAATCTATCACTTAAATATCTAAAAATGTCAAAATGTAATGGCTTTCATCAATTACTATATAGACTTCTGCATGCATATCCATAAATACAATAAACAATAATAAAACATCATAAACAACCAAGGAATCTGTATTCCCAGCAAGCTCAAAACTTGTCTAAATACTTCTAAAGATGATTTTTCTTGTCTGTTGCATAGCAATACTAAGATGCATGTTTTCTCCAAAAATCAATTTTTGTAAACACAAGTAGTAATTCTACTTACCAATTACCAATTCAATGTATAATAAATTGAGTCAACTCAAGTTACTTCTTTCATCAACATAATCAACTACAAAAATAACTAACTGCCACCTATACCTGTTATAATCAAAAAGGAAAAGTTTTTGCAAGTTTTATTTTCATAGCCTGACCTACTTCATCAGCTCAGTGACTCACTCATAAGCTGCAAAGGGAAGGAGAAAAGACTCCTAGAAAATATATTTAGTCACAAGTGTAAGTAGTTTTCAATCAACATTTATTAAGCATCTACTATATGTCAGACACCAACATAGAGAGGATATAAATATAAATAAAAACAAAGACAATCCCTACCTTTGAGGAACTTACAATATAGAGGAGAAAGACAACATATGCAAGGAAAGTAAAAAGAAAGAGCAGGAAGAAAGAAATGACACTGGGAATGGAAACATGTTGACAAATTCCAGAGAAATCCAAAAGCTGGTGAGAAATGGAGAGAAAAACAGTGCTGAACCCCCTCTTTAAATTATGATCTCTTTAGAATAATTTATAGCTAGGCAAATGTTTCTGAAATGTGCTAAGAAAATTTGAACCAGAGGACACTAGCAATATTTTGCAAGTTTATCTTCTCAACTTCACTGTAACTTCATCTCAAATTATCTTAGCCAATTTATTATAATAATTAGACTAAATATATGACTGATAACCTGCATTTCAAAATAAATCTTCTACTAGTAAAAGATGATTTAATACTTATGGCAATAGACTATAAAATGTTTATTATTTTTATATTTTAAATATAAATATTTATGTATGCAAAATAAGATCTGTTCCTAAGTTTTCTAAAATGAAACAAATGAAATTAAAAATATATTCTATTGAAGTAAAAGGAAAAGACTTTAAAACAAAAATCTCTACAAATTAGAAACAGCCCAAAGGGCAGGAAAGTATAAAGTGCTAGCACTGAAAGTTTCAAAAAGCAGTGAAAAATTAGTTAATCTTAAATTTAATACAAAGGTTTATATTGTCATTATTATCAAGTATTAAAAAAAAAAAAATCACAATTTCAAAGACATTGTTCTTTGTTGTTCTAAGCCTCTTCAGTTTTCATTCAGTTAAATAAAGTTACCTAAGTTAGGTGTACAGTTCCATTATAATCATCTTATAATTACTTGTTAATGAAGACAGCAATCTACCAAAATTCTTCAGTTAACTCCACTGTAAAATTTTCAAATAGTCTTTCAAGCAAAAAACTCAGTCTACAAAGTCATTTCTGCAGCAAGGCTGAACTCCAGGTAAGGAAGAAGAGGTTCAAATCCTATCTCTGGCAATGCTTGCTATATGATTCCAGGCAAGTCACTTACTGCTCAGTGTCCCAGACAACTCCCCTAAGATGGTTAGTTACAGACTTAGTTACAGAATACATTGATTTGTATTAGAATTAGAAGTTCCCACAGGAAGAGTTCACTACAATGATGAAATCAGAGGACTACACCAAAAATAAACACACACATCATCATCATCAGCATCATCTTTTCAATCACCCAAGGTTCACAATCTTGGAGCCCTCCACTCTTCATTTTCTCTTATTCTCTCTTACACAATTGGCCTCAACATCTCTCTCATCCATCACTTTCTGTCTACTCAGTCACTTCTCTATTTTAGGCTTTCAAATAGTCTTTTCCCCCTCCAAACTAGATTCTCAAATTTAAGGCTCTCCCCTCTCTAATCTATCTGTCTCTTAACTGTCAAAGCAATAATCTGATAGCAAATGTCTCACTAAGCCACTCTTCTCAAAAATTCCAGAAGCAGTCTACAGCCTCAAATGTAAAATACTGTTTGGTACTTAAAAGTCCCTCAGTCTGGATCTCGACTTATTATTAATTACTACACATTCTACCACCTAACCAAAATAAACTCATAACTGTGACAAAGTATGTGGAATAAAATATATTACCCGGATGCTACATTTATTGCTAATCTGGTTTAGTCAAAGCACAATACTAGTTATGTGCTTTATCTAGAAAGCTAAATAAAATGAGTTGATAGTTTTTGTTTCTTCCAAATTCAGAACTAATGTTGGGCACTAAAAGTCACATGGTGAGACAGGGAAAAAAAATGCCATAAGCAATCAATTTCAATTATGTATATAAGTCAAAATGATTTTTGATAGAGAAAAATTTTGGATTTGTTTAATTATTAAAATCTTTCTCTAAAAGAAGGAGAAAACCAAGAATAGAAAAACATCAGAGAGGATGTCTAATCCAAATCTTTCCTTTTACAAATGAGGAAACTGAGCAAAAAAAAAAAAAAAAAAAAAAAAAAGGAAGGACAAAAAGAAAGAAAAAAGAGCAAAAGGATATCATAATAAGAGAATGGAATCAGGGTCTTAGAGTGACCAAGGCAAGTTGCCTTGCTCACATCACTCATGCATGCTCTTCATACTGACACAATGTTTTACGGACAATACACCATAGGCTATGGGGGAACACGCCACAGCTCCTGTGCTTACTCTACCATTCAAGTAAGTGCCTTTGTTTTGAGCTAATTAGTCTACTGGCAGACTTCTAAGGAGAAGGACTTGTTTCAGGATTATGAAACCACAGAATACCCTGGAATCTGCAGACCACCTCTCTGCAGGCACCTAACCTACAAACCTGTGAATGACAAATTGGGAAAGCAACTCTATGTGAATGTCACTTTAGAAAGGCAGCAGAGTTACACTTTGCATCAGGAAGGGAATTCCCAAACTGATAAAATTAGTTCTTATGCTTTAGATTATTCTAAAGGAATATTTAGAACTGGAAGGCACCCTAGAAAAGCCATCAACTACAGATGAAGGCACAGAAAGATTACATGGCTTGCCAAAAGGTCAGACAACTCATAAAAGTATGAGGCAGACCTTGAGCCCAGTTCTTTCTGACTCTACAGTCTGTGCCCTTTCCAGCAGGCCATGCTAGTGATAATTAAGCTCAAACAACCTAGGAATAAGGTAATTTTCTCAATATCCAAGAATTAAAAAGGATTTCTAAAGGCATTTTAATATAACCCTTACAATTAAGACAAAATCTGCCAATACCAACCTCAATGACTAGTCTTCCAGACTCTGCTTGCAAACTTTCAGAAATTAGAACTGTGACTATAAGCCATAAGGCTTCTTTTAAGGAAGCTGCCTCTTTTCCAAATGTAGGATATGGTCCCACTACCTTCCTGATAGGATTCCTTGCCATTTTTGTAGCAATTTCATACAGCAATATTCCTGGCACTTTCTCAGCTAAATATTCATGTTCCCAAGTATGTTCAAGAGTGTATTATGGCTGAGGAGCAGGCACCTTTCTGGAATTAGGGATATTGAAGACAGCATGATGGAAGACAAGAAAGTGACAAATAAATATTGTTAGGATTACTAAGTGAGAACTCAGGTTGTCTGGACAGTGACAAGGTGAGAATTCAGGTTTTCTGGACAATTACAAGGTGAGAACTCAGGTTGACTTGATAGAGGGGGCAAAGCTCATTGGCTGGGGTGGTTCTTCCCAGAAGCCCTTGCATTATTCCACGCCCATTCTCTGGGAGGATAAAAAGAGACAGCCTGGGCGCAGAGAGCAGATCGGCCTGGAGAAGGATAAGAGCTGGAGGAGATTCAGAGCCAGGATTCAAGAAGGGGACTCTGAATTGCATCAGGCCTGACGGGGCTCTCTGCAGGAAGGGAAGTCACTTCTTTGGACAAGAGTTAACAGCAACTGCCTGGAGACAACGGTTCGTTACAGGAAGAAGAATCTGTCGGAGAGATTTGAGTAGAAGACACAGCAGATCTCTTCCCAGAGAGAGATCCAGCAGCTTCTGGAGACGACAGCTCGTTACAATTGGCGCCCAACGTGGGGCAAGGACTTTTACTTATCCTGACAAGAGGAGCTAGACCAGACCTTTGCAATTTGGCGCCCGAACAGGGACAGACACAGTCCTGATTCCAGTGGAAAAGCTTCCAATCTAGATCTCAGTCTCTCTGACCCAGAACCATGAGTAACGAGGAAACTTTGTTAAAGATTAAGTGAGCGTGCTAATAGATAAATAAGGAACTTAACTTGTTAAGGGCTAAACCAGGAATCTCTTATAGCTGAAATGGGGCAGATGTTAGCTATATTCAATCCCTGGACCTCAGCCGACTCAACCTCAGCCCCAGACGCAACCTCAGCTCCATTCAGGAGTGGTACTATAGAGAGTATAATCAAGATAATTGAGGAGCAGAGTTTACTTGTAACCTGGGTACAGATTGCTAAACTCTTGGCTGCATTAAGACGCACATCCCCTTGGTTCTTAGAGGAAGAAAAGATAGATGTAGATAAATGGAAGCTAGTGGGATATGAAATGAAAGAATTTCAAGCAAAAAATGGGCCTCGTTCAATTTCTGCAGAAGTATTTTATATCTACAACATAGTTCAATTAGCCTTAAACTATCAAGCAAGTTATAGGAAAAGGAAAAGTTCTAAAAATGAACAGAGGAGGAAGTGTGAGGAAAAAAGGAAAGATCAAGATCTTTCCCTAGAGCAAGAGGATTTAAATGAGGAATTATGGTATGATTCTCTTGAAGAAGCTTCAACCCTGCCTAGAGAACAGATTATTGACAGGCCCACATCAACCCCACCTTCAGAGATGGAGGAAGAAAGAGGGGAAGAGGCAGAAACACAAACAGAATTGCCTGTGAAGAAGCCTAAGCCTATGACAAGATTAGAAAAAGCATTGGTTAAAGCTAAGAGAGAAGGACAGGATATAAGTGATTTTATACATGCATATCCTGTGATTGAAAATACTGACTCTGTAGGTAAAAAAAGGAGAAGATATGCACCTTTAGATTTGAATACAATTAAGGATTTGAAAAAAGGTTGTACCCTTTATGGGGCTACATCAGCTTATGTCAAAATGTTACTAGATGGTTTGTCTTATGAAGTCCTAACCCCGAATGATTGGAAATCCATAGCAAGGACATGTCTGGAGCCTGGAGAAAATTTATTATGGCTTGCGGAATTTCATGAATTATGTAAAATTCAAGTCAGATGCAATTTGGAAATAGGAGTTAACACACAATTCACTTTTGAGCACTTAGCTGGTGAAGGTCAATATGGAGAGAATTCGGAACAGATTAATTATACCATGACAATATATGAACAAATTGCTAAGGCTGCAATAAAAGCTTGGGGTGTCCTTCCTGGACAGAAAGATCGTGGAGAGGCTTTCACTAAAATACAGCAAGGTCCCAATGAACCTTTTGCAGATTTTGTGGGACGTTTGCAAACTGCTGTTAAAAGAACTATTGGAGAAAATTCAGCTACAGAAATAATGACCAGACATCTGGCTAAGGAAAATGCCAATGAGATTTGCAAAAGAATTATATGGGGATTAGACAAAGATGCTCCTTTAGAGGAGATCATAAGACGCTGTGCTACAGTGGGAACAAATGCTTTTTACACCCGGACAATGATGAATGTGGAAAGACAGGGTCCCTCATGGCAAGGGCCTTCTAGAGAAACTCGGCAATGTTTTCAATGTGGAAAAATTGGGCATCTAAGAGCTCAGTGTAGATATGGAGATACAGTGAGAAGACAGGGTGAGAGAAGACCTAAAACTCCATGTCCAAAATGTCACAAGGGCCTCCACTGGGCCTCCGAATGTAGATTGACACAGGGAAATGACAGGTGGGGCCCAGCTTCAGCCCCCCAAGTGGGGCATGATGGCAGCCGAGGTTACATCCAGAGAATATTAAGACACGATCAATCAGCCAAAAGGCAATCAGATGGAAGAAAGGGATTGAAATTAGGAAAAATAGAGTTGTGTGCAGTAGAGACTACCGAGATACTCCCTGGAGAAGTGAAATCTGTTCCTGTTGAGCCTATGGATCCTTTGCCTCCAGGCACAGTAGGCTTGACCATTTCACCTTCTGAGAGTGCCTACAAAACAGTGTCCATCCATACACTGATGTGGGAGACTGGAGAACGTGTATCTAATATCCCAGTCACTAACACAGGCAGACAACGTGTGATTTATCAACCAGGAGAAGTAGTAGCATCAGGCTTATTGTTACGGACCCCTAATAAGCAACCTAGTGATAGTCGCCTAGATTTTGACTCCAATGAACAAAATCCAGGAATATATTGGACAGCAGCTGTGACAGATGACCGACCTATGCTTACTATTTATATAAACGGAATACCATTTGAAGGATTGGTAGACACGGGTGCAGATCGTACAGTTATTAGAGGTGCCAATTGGCCCGGTCACTGGCCAAAGATTAAAGCAGACACCTATATGTCTGGGGTGGGAGGATCAATAGCAGCAGAGGTTAGTGCTAGGCCTTTGAGATGGGTATTTGAAGGAGAAACAGGAGCTTTTACTCCTTTTGTGGTTGAAAAAATCCCCATCAATCTGTGGGGAAGAGACATTTTACAGCAGATAGGATTACAAATAAGCACTTCGGCTTTTTAGGCAGGGCTGCTGTTGAAGGCCTACCTGCACTTTCACCAGTTCCTATTCAGTGGAAGACTGATTCACCAGTGTGGGTAGAACAGTGGCCCTTAAGAAGTGATAAAATTCAGGCCTTATTAGACATAGTGCAAGAACAACTTGACCAAGGACACTTGCGGCCTTCTCTAAGTCCTTGGAATTCCCCAGTATTTGTGGTGAAAAAGAAATCTGGAAAATGGAGGATGATAACTGATCTAAGAAGAGTAAATGAACAGATGGAAACTATGGGAACTCTTCAGCCTGGACTTCCATCTCCTACTCAGTTGCCAAGAGAATGGCCTCTATGGGTTATAGACATTAAGGATTGTTTCTATTCTATTCCTCTAGATAAGGAGGATATGAAAAGATTTGCTTTTTCAGTGCCTAGTGTTAATTTGGCTGAGCCTTATAAAAGATATGAATGGACAGTTTTGCCACAGGGAATGAAAAACAGCCCTACTATGTGCCAAATGTATGTTGCAGCTGCTCTTGCTCCAGTAAGAAAAGCCTTTCCAAAAGTAATATTGTTACATTATATGGATGATATTTTGGGATGTGCACCTGAGGAACAAATGTTAGAGGCATGTCTACAAAGGACCATGGAAACATTAAAGTACTACAAACTGCATATAGCTACAGAAAAAATTCAAAGACATGCTCCTTTTCAATATTTAGGATATGAAGTATATCCTAAGGTGCTTACAGTACAAAAACTCTCCTTAAGAACAGAGAAGCTAAACACCTTAAATGACTTCCAGAAATTGATAGGAGATATCCAATGGATGCGTCCCGTGCTAGGCTTGACTACCTGTCAATTGCAACCACTATATGATATTTTAAGGGGAGACAGTGCTTTAAATTCACCACGCCAGCTTACAAAAGAAGCACAAAAGGCTTTGAGAGAAGTTGAACTGGCTTTATCCAATGTGGTTGAAAGAGTCACTCAAAAACCCTTGGAAATATCAGTTTTTGCTACAAAAGAGGCACCCACAGCAGTCCTTCATCAAGGAGACAGAGTGATTGAGTGGGTGAACCTCCCAGCACAACCAGAACAAAGCCTTACACCTTACCCAGTGCTTGTGGCTAGGATTTTATTAAAGGCTATTAAGAGAGTAATACAATTATCTGGGATAAGTCCTGAAAAAATATACACATTCTATACTAACGCACAGATTAATGTATGCTGTGAGACCATCCCAGAATGGCAAATTTTATTGGCCACCGCTCCAAATTTTGCACATGGATCTCCATTAAAGATTACCCGGCTACTACATAATTGGCGATGGATTTTTGAAGAAAAGGTTTCTAAGGTTCCTCTTAAAGGACCAACAATCTTTACAGATGCCTCCAAAGAAAATATTTGTGCCATATACTCTCATGATTTAACCATAAAGAGAGTAATCAGGACTCCTTTTCAATCCACTCAACAGAATGAATTATTTGCTATCATGCTAGCTCTCACTTATTACCCAGGAGACGTAAATATAATTACTGATTCAGCCTATTCAGTAGGTGTAGTACAAAGAATTGCCACAGCCCAAATAAAATTTGCAGCCTCCAATATTTATCAGCTCTTTAAGGAACTTCAAGAGCAAGTGAGAAAACATCCAGGCAAGATTTATATCTTGCATGTCCACTCACATAGTGGACTTCCAGGTCCCATTTTTGATGGAAATTCAAAGGCAGATAGCCTTCTAACCATGTTAGCCAGTAGTCCTTTATTTCAGGAAGCGCAAGAATCTCATTCTAAATATCATCAGGCTGCTCGAGCTTTACGTTTACAATTTGGAATCACGAGAGAGGAAGCTAGGAGCATAGTAAAAAGCTGTACAGCTTGTCTTCCTTTCCATGCTCCCTCACTCCCTCCAGGGAAGAATCCTCGTGGTTTGAGACCCAATGAAATCTGGCAAATGGATGTGACCCATTATAAATCTTTTGGTCGTCTATCTTTTATTCATGTCGTGGTAGACACCTTTTCAGGATTCACATTTGCAATGCCAGCAGCAAAAGAGACAGCCCGAGTGGTCACTGAATTCCTTATACAAGCTTTTGCAATTATGGGTGTGCCACAAGCAATAAAAACAGACAATGGACCTGCATATACGTCCAAACATTTTACACACTTTTGTGCACAGTATAAGATTTTACATACCACGGGCATACCCTTTAATCCTCAAGGGCAGGCAATAGTAGAGAGAAGAAACAGAGATATTAAGACACTCCTCCAAAAACAAAAGAAAGGGGGAGCCACAGGTAGCCCTAGGGAACTTCTAAATTTAGTTCTCTATACCATTAATTTTCTAATTTTTGACAAAGATGCACTGGCTCCAGCAGACAGGTTTTATAACCCACCAGAAGGGCAGTGTCCAGTGAGAGCATCTCCACTGTCCTTAGATAATCGCCAGGTGATGTGGAGAGATCCAGAAAGTGGTGAATGGAAGGGACCAGATAGGTTAACTGCCTGGGGGAGAGGGTTTGCTTGTATTTCTTCAGCAGGAGAAGGAATCAGATGGGTGCCAACGAGTCATATTCGCCTTGTCCACCAGAGAGAGACAGAAAAAGAGAAAGACCTCAAAATAAAGGAGAAGATCTAAGAAACATCTTACACCGAAAGAGCATGGATAATAAAAAGACTGTTAAAGAACTTTAAAATCAGCAGGAATCATTGGACTTCCTCACACAAGATGAGACTAATGGACAATGGACTTATGGACATTTATAAATTTTCAATTTATGATTATTTGATTATGATTATGTTATATACTTCTAGCATGTGTTACGTTACTATGTTACTATGTACTTATGTAATTTATGTAATTATCTGTAATACTTCCCATATTGATGGATTTATGTTTCAAGGTCATTTATGTAATTATGTGTAATACCTTCCATATTGATGGATTTATGTTTCAAGGTCATGACTGTCCTATGTTCTAAATCAAAAGAAAGGGGGAGATGTTAGGATTACTAAGTGAGAACTCAGGTTGTCTGGACAGTGACAAGGTGAGAATTCAGGTTTTCTGGACAATTACAAGGTGAGAACTCAGGTTGACTTGATAGAGGGGGCAAAGCTCATTGGCTGGGGTGGTTCTTCCCAGAAGCCCTTGCATTATTCCACGCCCATTCTCTGGGAGGATAAAAAGAGACAGCCTGGGCGCAGAGAGCAGATCGGCCTGGAGAAGGATAAGAGCTGGAGGAGATTCAGAGCCAGGATTCAAGAAGGGGACTCTGAATTGCATCAGGCCTGACGGGGCTCTCTGCAGGAAGGGAAGTCACTTCTTTGGACAAGAGTTAACAGCAACTGCCTGGAGACAACGGTTCGTTACAGGAAGAAGAATCTGTCGGAGAGATTTGAGTAGAAGACACAGCAGATATCTTCCCAGAGAGAGATCCAGCAGCTTCTGGAGACGACAGCTCGTTACAAAATATCTTTTCCTTATCAGTCAATTAATAAATATTTATTATTGAGCCTGTAATATTCCTGACTTTTCGTGAAATCCCATCAAAATACCTTACTACTCCATGCTTATATCTTTCATTACCTCACATTAATCATTTGACTGACATCAAAAAATGAAAAACTAATCAAATGAGTGGGTGTCAGAGTCACAATAGGAATGCCTTGCTAATTCCTTACTTCTTTCATACTTTATAGACATCAAATTCTGTCTCCTATAGAAATGTCTCCATTGTTAGTGCAAAAATTTCTTTTTATCTCCAAAATTTTATTTGTATCTACTTTGAATATATCCTATTTTGTATTTACTTTTATATTTATATACTGTTTCCCTTCAATGGAATTTTTTTATCTATTCCTTGAACAATATCTGGCACATAAGAAGAATCTATTTAATATATGTTAGTTGAATGAATGAATATCAATGAATGAAATTATAGATCCTTTTGGAATGGGTCCTCCAGCAATATTCCTGAGATCTTTTCAACTAAATAGTCCTGTTCTCAATTATACTCAAGAATGCTTCATGCAAGGAATTAGGGATCCTGAGAAAAACCATGACAGAAGACAGGAAAGTGAAAAATACAGAAGATATCTTTTCCTTATTAGTCAATTAATAAATATTTATTATTGAGTCTATGATGTTCCTGACTTTTGGTGAAATCTCACCAAAGTTCCATAATTGCTGTTATGAATTTGCTAAGAAATTAGTACTTCAGGAAAGATAAAGGACAATTTAAATAAAATCCTAAGACATATTTGCCTGGAAAACAATTTACTCTTCTGTACCAGTAAAACTTCTATACAGCTATAAAATGAGCTGGAGAAGAAAATGGCAAATCTTTCCAATATCTCAGCCAAGAAAAACCTAAATGGGGTCACAAAGAGTTGGACATGACTGAAATGACAGAACAAAAAACAACAACCAGGAAGAATCATGTATATTGGATTGAATCATCTTAATAGCCTATCACCTATGTTTTTCTTTTAAGGCAAATTGGCCAATACTGGAGTACATCAATCCACTCCTAAACCTTTCACTTGTATATTCAAACCATCAAAATGTCCTTGTTTTCCTATGTTTGCACACATTTTACAAATAAGATATATTTATGATCTTTCTCTATATACTTTGATGACAAACAACTGGTCAAATCCAATCTAACTCTGACACCAGTGAGAAAAGAATGATATAAATAATGCCTGGAAATACAGGAAGGGAAGGTTGGCTTTTTCTCAAGGCTAAATCAGATGGGGGGAAGGGGACAAGGAGGGAGAGAATTTAAGAAATCTGAAAGAGAAACATGTCCAATAAATAGACACTGAAAAGAAACATGTGGCAGTAGCTTCTTACTGTGCCAAAGTAGCTATCCTCTAAAACAAAATGGTGACAGTTAGGAAGACAATTTTAAAAATCAGGAGATTACTTCACAATGTGGGGTTATCCTCCTTGTCTCTCTAATGTCCACTATAGGAATGATAGCAAGCTAGGCACCACTTGCCTAGGTGAGGAAAGAACTGCAAAAGAAAAAGAGAAGTTAAAGATGCTTACAGTGACCAAAATTGGCTGAACTATGGTAACTAGATACAAGAACTGATCCTGATTTTGATCAACCTTTAGACCATGAACCACATCTTGCATAAGAAATAAAGGCAATGCTTTGTTTCAGGATAGTTCATTATCTCACTCAAACTCAACTAACACATTCCTATTCCTCTGCTATTTCTCCCCCAAGCTGACCTATCTAATTTAACCCATTCTTCAAGATTCAGCTTAGGATCTTCATCCTTCATGTCATCTTCAATGATCAACTAAACTCACAGTGATGTCTTTCATCTCTGAACTCATACAGCATGCAATGTTCATGTCAAATCACTTGAAATGTAATGTCTAAGTATAGCTATTTATATTCATGTCTTGATTTTTCAATACATTACAAATTCCTGGAAGGCAAGTATTATTCCCCCCCCCCTTTGTTTTTTTTTAATACATGAGGTATCTGAAACTCATGAAAATGAAATAACTTGCCCAAAGTGATACAACTAGCAACTAATGGAGGAAAGATAAAGATTCTTTACACTACAAGGTAGCATGGCTTAGTTTAGTGAAATCAGTAGGGAGCAGGATGATTTATTATGCCACAAAACCAGGAGGAGGAGTCAGAGGTACAGTTTAAATTTAGGTCTTCCTGTTTCAGAAACCAGATTATCTACTATTCTCTTTTTCGTCTAAATTAAAGAAAAATCTATACATTTTTATGCTTAAAAAAAACAAAAAACAAAAAAAACCCAGGCACTATGCTGGATTTAATAAATCACAGTTGAAAGACATCTATTATTCTAAATTTTTAACTTTCTAGGTCACTGTCCAAATACTTTCCATACCTGTTTGTAGGTATGGAGTTTTGTCTTCATATATGCTCTACTTTTTGGTTTTTAAAAATCAACTTTTTTATTTTAAATTGAATGCTTGGTTTTGCCAAGAGAGTATCCAAAGCCTATTTGAAATATGTATGTATACACATACACACACACACACACACACACACACACACACACTATTAAAACTATTTCTGAGTACAGAGATGAATCTAGTTGAGGTAGGAAGAATCTTTGAGAAATGAGCTTTAAAAAAAAAAATATATATATATATATATATACACACACATATATATAAAATCTCTTCCATTTTAAAGCTTTGAAAAATTTTTTGTCATCACTATAGTTTTGAAGTATGATAATGACATACCTGGATGAGTTCAGTTTTTTTGTTTGTTTTTTGTTTTGTTGGGTTTTTTTTACTAATTCCTTGCTACAATTTTATAGATTCCACTGACAGTGGATGCTTATTTTCTATAATTCTAGGAAATGGTCTCAAAAATATCTCAAAATATGACAGTAAGATTCTTTTCTACCTCTGTGTTTTCAAGGGTATCAATAATTCTGAGGTTTTGTCTTTTCCTAATGACTAACTTTCACCTTCATTACTTTCAATTTTTTCCCCCCAGTGGAACTTAATTTTCTGGACTTTTCTGATAAACTGTATTATTTATGATTCCAACGTCCAAACTACTAATTCTATTTTTAAATATGTTCAAATTCTTTATTTTTACTACAGTATAGGTGAGAATTGCCATTATTTCCTATCAAGTCTTCCTTAGAAACATTCTATTTTGCTGAATCCAATTTTCTCACTATTTTTATAAATTCCTTTCATGATTTTAAAATTTGACTTTATTCTTTTCTTTAACTTATGTGGTATGTTTATTATTCACATCTATAAAATTATATATATAAAAACAAAGTTATATAAAACTACATAAAGTTTTATTTATAAAATATATAAAAGTACAAGGATATATAAAAAGTTTAAAGTTAATAAATACAAATATACACAAAGTAGTTAAACATAGGGTGGCTTAGAAGAAAAGTATTAGCACCTGGGGAAATCAGAAAAATCTTTATGTAGAAGATGCGTTTGAACTAAATCTTATAGTAAAAAAAGAATTCCATGAAGCAGAAGGAAGGGATCACATTCCGGGCATGGGGGAATGGCTAATGTAAAGACAGAAATAGGAAATAATGTCTAAGAAGCAGAGAGAATGCTAGGATAGTTGGATCACAGAATGCTATGAAGGAAGCAATATCCCAGGAAGTCCACCTTTAGAAGACTATGTTGTATATGGCTTTAGATTAAACAGGAAATTTCAATTTTATCCTAGAGGAAACAAAAAAACTACTAGAATTGACGGAGGAAGGGTGTAACAGGGTCAAAATTACTTTGACAGCAATATATAATTATATAGAATGACTATAGTCAGGTTAGAATTTAGGAAGAGATATTAACTGCGAAGCTTGTTGCAATAATGTAGGCAAGAGGTGATGAGGGTATGAAGTAAAGTGAGTGAAGGAAAAGGGTTAAATATGAGATATTATGAAGCATGATTTGGGAACTTAGGTAATATATGGCATGAAAGAGATATCTCAGAATTATCTGCATAAAAATAAGTATTAAAACCTACAGGAACAAATGAGGTTACCAAGAGAAAGAGTATAGAGGGAGAAGAAAACCTAGGTCAATATTCACAATTGTGCCGTATTATACAGATGATAAACCAGTAAAGGAAAATGAAAAGGAGTGGTCGGCCAGCAATAGGAAGCAAACCTATCTTCATTGTCATTCTGTTTATTAGCCTGGGACTTCTCAAGCCAGAAAATCCCTCGATGATTACAATTCCCTTTGTGTTGTTTCATCTTTAAATATGTTTCTTTATGACAAAGACAACAGATTCTCTTTTGAATCTGTATCCCCAGAACTTAACAGTGCTCCATTAATAACATCTATTATCCTCCCTTGGATTCTATGACACTATTTTCTGATTCTTCTTTGACTTGTTTCCCCCTTCTCATTTTAAGTCTCCTCTGATCAGAATGTTTCTTATCTCCTAAGCTGGAAAATTCCTCAAGGCTTTTGCCTGGACCCTCTTCTAGCACTAGACTTTCTCCTTTAACAGTCTTATTCAATTCCCTTGTGAAAATCTTTATATTCTTCACTAATCTCTCTCCTAAACCCTGATTATTAAGCATCTCTACCTGGATATACCTTTAGTATCTCAAATTCAACCCACATCCCCTAACTCCATTCATACAGCTTCTCACCTCAGCTTAGGCTCTTTCATAACCTCTTGCTAGAAATAACTGTTTGGACACGTATACATATACTTATACTTTAACATATTTAACATGTATTGGTCAACCTGCCATTTGGGGGAAGGGGTGGGGGGAAGGAGGGGAAAAGTTCAAACAAAAGGTTTTGCAATTGTCAGTTGAAAAATTACCTATGCATATAAAAAAAAAATTTAAAAAAAAAAAAAAAAGAAACTGGAAAGGGGGGAAAATTTTTTTTTAAAAAAGGGAAAAAAATAACCTCTTGGTAGAACTGCAACAATGTCCTCATGACCAGTGCCCCTGACTTCAGCCTCTTTTCTCACCAAATCTTGAGGATCTTTTAGTAGCCAGTGAAGATGTTTAGAAGCTCCAAAAGTTTCCAAGGTCCACATATGACCATATCCCTCTCCTTCTGCAGCTTCTAACAAAAGATAATGCTATTCAACCCAAATTTTTAAAACACTCCACAATCTGGTCTTAACTAATCTTTCCAGCTTTGTTGCATATGACTATTCCTTCTATATTCTACATACCATCTAAGCTGGATGACTCAAGTGTCGCCCATGGCCTGTATGTATCCCCTCCTTTACTATACCTCTGAGAAGCATTATTTTACTTCAAGATTCAGACCAGGTATTCAGACCCTGGTGAACCTTTCTTTCATTTCTCACCTACAATCTTTACCTTTCTAAATATTAATGTTCTTTTCCTCATCAACTTACATTACTCATCTTAGTAATAAAGTGAAGCTCCATAAGATCAAGTGTTACTTTATTAATTTACTTTTAGTCCCCAATGATTAGTACAGAATCTTGCACATAGTAAAAGATTAGATTAATAAAGATCTGTTGAATTCAATTGAGATTCTGGGTGGATCTCTGAGGAGAATGTTGTTAAACAGTATTTACATGACCATTCTAAGTATATAGGTATAATATATCATAATAGGGTAATACACCTTCCAAAAATATGTTACTTGCTCCCTTCTGGACAGAAGGAAAAGGTCCATTAAGAAACAACAAATCCACTAATTAGAAAAAGAAGTTTAATGAACAAATAGAGGTTCTATGATAGCTATGATTTTATGACTTGTAAAATATAGGAAAGCATTTATCAAGGATGAGTTATTAGAGTTTTTTTTCAAGAAGCAGGAAAAGTTAACATTTTAACCAAGACAAACTTTAGAAAATATTAATAACAAGGAAGTATAGTTTATTTTTTTAAATAGCTTTCCTTGAAACTTACATAGCTATAAAGCATTTAGAAAGAGGGGGGAAAAAAAGATAGGTGATACACTCTTCTTTTTCTCTTTCTCTGATAAGTTACTACTCAATCTTCATCATCTCTGTTAATAAGTAAGAAGAAGAAGTAGAGGAAAAACTCTTCTCCATCATAGAAATACATAAAAGGTACACAAAAGGTAAGGGAGTGAAGTTAAATCAGTATTTCTCTGACTATCAGTACAGTCAGAATAAACACTAAAAAGAAGACTAAAAAAGATAAAAGTTTTTCTGTCTAATCTTTTGGTAAAAGTTGAAAGGCCAAACAAGAAGGAATATTTCTGTTTCAAATTATGAGTTCTAACAGTCCACACAGACTATGTCACGGATAGTTTTATTTTATTCTCTACTTTGAGGCCAATTCTTGAATTTTCACATGGAAGACATTCTTCTTCCTATAATCACTTTCCATAAACGAGCGGCAGGCTGACCACACACCACAAGAGCACTGATCTATTAGTCACACATACAGATTTATTTAGTCATACACTGAAATTGTACTAATTGTACTAATGCTACCTTGATTGACCTAGAAATCGCTATGCCCCACGCCAAAAGTAACTTAAGTAAGTTAGCTTAAACATTGCAGTGAGCAACCAATTTATAGGATCTTCCTCCTTAACACTGCCCATCATCCTTTTCTTTAAAAAAAAAAAAAAAAAAAAAAGTCTTATGAGACTCCAACTATGCCAATGATAGAATTCAAGATGACTCTCAAGTAAAAAGATATATTAGGAAGGCAAAGACAATAACAGATATACTATAGATTACTATACTATCCTGCTACCCAATAGCCTATATCACTATACCCAACAGAATCAGAGCTATAATAAGTTACTGATCAGTAAATGTGAAAGTTAACAAACATTAACTGAACAACTATTATGCAAAATGCACTAAAGAGAACAAAAATGAGAATTCCTCATCTCTTCTCTAGCCATACTGGGAGAAGAGATAACACATACATATACATAACTATACAACATTATTTGGATACAACTCTAATGTAATATGATATAATAATATAAATAGGCAATCAAAAAAGTAAAGAGTTCAAAGGAAAGTAGAGAGAGTGCTTCTGGCTAGGGCATCAGGGAATATTTCATGAAAAGGATGGCATTTCACTTTGCCTCTGAAGGTGAAATAGAATACTAAAAGGAATATTGGACTAAGAGTAGGAAGCAACTTAGATAAAAGTTCCACCTTTAAGTTTTATAAGACATGTGACCATGGAAAAAACTACCTTATATTTCTAAGCCACTTACAAATTATTTTATTTGTAAAATAGGAATGATAGCAATATTTGTAATACCAACAACATAGAGGGAGATAAAAAGGAAAAGGGGAAGGAAGAGAAGGGAGAAGAGGTAGACAGACAGAAACAGAAAAAGGCTTAAAGACAGACACTTAGGAAATACTATCTGAGGTGTGGTATGAATGATAATTCAGAAAAAGAGACAGAGAAGGGAGAGGAGGAAAAAGGGAAAATGTCATGAAAACCCAGAGAAGAAAGAAAATTTAAAAGGAAAGGTCGGTCAACAGTATCATTTGCTGCATAAAAGCTAAAGAAGTTGAAAACTGAAAAAAAGCCAGCATGTGCAAGAGTAGAGAAAAAGACTATCAGGAATGACAACTGTACAATAACAGAACACAGTAATAAAACTATTACAAAACAAAGAAGAGTCAGAAGAAAGAAAATATTTCAGAGGAAACTGTGGAATACACATATACTTACAGGACAGGACTTTAAATTCATGTACATAAAGGACAAACAGGAAATATAGGAGGCAATTGGATTAGTGAGAGTGTGCTAATTTTTGAGAAATCTACTATTACATTACTGGTCTCCAACTGTAAATTAAAGAAATAAAGATCTTTCATTCTAGAAGAAAATACAATTTTCCAAGGTTTGGGGTTTCTTAGTTTTATTATGTCCTAAGAATAAAGAATATTCTTTTTTTTTTTCCCACTTACCAAACACATTAGTTTACAAAATGGGCATTGGGAATGAAGGAATAAAGTCAGAGAAGCAACACTAAATATGTTCTTTAACATTTTGCAATTAAAAAAAAAAAAGTTTAATACCCACTACATTAAAAACAAAAAAAAAAAGGTATTCCCATAGCAATAAAATATTTTTTAAAGTGACATAACAAACAAACAAATAAATAAATAAAGCAGTATAGCAAATTTTTATGCTGGATTGTGAGGAAGCACTCATAACTGCGATATTGTCACAAACTATATTGTAGAAATTGGCAATGATAATCATAAGCATAGAATTTAATTCTAAAATCACTTTCCAAATTAAGATTCTGCCACACTTAAATGGAACATTTATATAACATTACCAGCCATATATGTTCATGGCGAGTAGAGTTTAGTAAAATCTAGAGATTGCATAATGTGATATGATGAGCCAAGTACAGGGAAACAAAGGCTGTCCATCCATTTTTTCTTGCTCACACCATAGAAACAGCCCTTACCTCTTTTTCTGCTAAATAGCTTATTTATATGTTTTATGCTATAGTTCTTGCACATGTTTGTTTTTTTTTTTTTTTTTTACAATTTGCTATAATTGATTCACATTACAATGTGCTTTTCATTTGACCTTTGGACAATCTATACTTACTTTTAATTAAACTTTAGTGCTTTTAAGATTGTGGTATTCCAGAGGTTCCAAATTTTTTATAGACTTTGTACCTCTTGGCTTTCAGCAAACCTTTATATTCCTACTATTCAATATGAAAAGAAATAAATTTTGGAATTTATAACATGCATGTACACATAAGTAGATAATGGAATAATTATTCAAAAAGAAAGTTTTACTTGATGCACAGCAAAAAATCCTTAGTGTTGTAAAAGTGGTAAAATGTTTATCAAAACAAAATCAAAAAAATTAGTAAGATCCTTAAATTCTTTTTCTTTTTGACCAAAGTTTTGTTCTCAGCACAGTTTTTTTAAAGAGGTGCTCACACAGCATGTTCAGTTTACAGTTTATTTCTTGCTTTGGATTTAATTGAGATTAAAATTAAGAAATCTTCTAAATATATTAGTAAGAATGGGATATGATATTTCAATGGTACAGCAACAATTGTGTAACTTCAATTATTGGAAATCAATTGAGATTTTCTGATTATTGCAGAAATTAATTACCGCATCTTTCATAGAGTTATCACTTTTTTTTCTAGTTCAATATGAAAAACTTTCAATTTCAAATTTAATTACTCTCAATAGGAATTATTCCATCAATTGCCTCTTAAAATTTTCAAATGTACTCCCTTGGTTTCTCACCCCAATAGTTGTCCCTTACATCAGAGATAGTTGTTGTTTTTCAGTAGCATTACTTTTTTCAATATTTCAATTTTATAATACAGATATTAAGCAATATTCTTGATGCCCTATGACAAGCTAAAAACCTCTGAAGGCACTCATGCTAGAGAAATACTCCATGAAGAATTTAAAAGAAAACAAAGACGAGATATGCACAATGTATAAATGAACTGTGATCTTTAATGAAATTCTTTCAAATACAAAAATAACTAACAGTGGCTTGTAATCATCATAGAGATGAATTCACTAGCTGCTATCTTACTATATTCTTGCTTATCTTATCTCTGTTTGTCATTTTTGTTGCCATTTTCAATATGCAAAACCAAAAGTCACTTATCTTTCTGCTTCATCCCTTCTTTGGGCCTCCTTTTTAGTAGCAATTAAGAAAACTACTTCTTCACTGTCCTTAATTTACCTTTTCAGTCTCAATTCATTCCAAGCTTCAGAATTCTTGATACTGCTTTTACATATCTGTGTTATGCTCTTAAATTCATCTCTTGTTACTTAGCTTTGGTTTCCTCTTCTTCTTGGTGAATTACACAACACAATCATTTATACAAATAACACGTTTTGTTCCTCATTGGAATTTTTTCCTTAGAATATTGTGACATCAGAATTTCATTCTCAAACTTCTCCAATACCCCCTCGGTTGGCTTAACCTGTACCATCCAAGTGATCTTGTCTATTCTTCCTCCAAACTTTTTGAAATCCACTTTCCCAAAATCTAGAGGACTAGATAAATTTGGCATGGATTTTATTACTTCTTTTATAAACTAGGGGCAGGAATGGTCATCACTTACCCTTAAGATTCTCTAATCATATCAACTCCATCAATTATTCCTTATTAGTGGAAAAAAACAGATCCAAAATAGAATTCCCCTTGCTATTTCCTCTCCCTCTTGAATCTTATTCAGTCTAAACCAATGCTACTTTTAAACCTCAAGACACCACTGGACCCCCTACCTTATTGTCTCTGCCTAGTCCTTAATATCCAATGCCAGTTATGTCTTCCTTTTCTTTGGTTGAATCATTCCTCTTTTCCAGGCCACACAGTAGACTCTTTCCTATATAATTCACACTGAAGATCCCATTTTGCATCAAATCCTTTACTAAGCTTTCCCAGGCAAAATTACTTTTTTACATATAATTCTCTTAGGTTAATTTATTCATTCACTTTCTTCTTTTTTGCATTGGAAAAAAAAATTTTTTTTTGCATTGCATTTTCTAAAAGTGCACCTAAAAGTGCCTAAAAACTTCATAATGGTTCATGAAGTACATTCTGAAAATGATGGGAGACACCAAACAGTTATTTAGGCTTCGGGATCAATTGGTAATCCCCATTAGCCCCCAATGTAAGAGTTATATTTTGAGAGAAGATTAAAGAGTTTAAGTGACAGGGAGTGAAAAATTAGAGTGAATATAAACTTCGTCAAAGATTTATTTCCAGGTGAAGCAAATAAGAAATGTTACAATGATCAATCTGATTAGGTTTTTGTTTGTTTGTTTGTTTTAAGTCAGAATGATCTGCAGGAAAAAAACACAGGAAAATTAATTTACCCTATCACCAAAAACAACAATAAAAAGTTTTGTCCAGTCAATTAAATAAATTAAAGAGCTTAAATAGAATTTTTACAATGTTGAGTAAAATCATTTTAATTGGAGTAAAATGTGATGTTAATAGTAGTTCTAGAACTGAATTCAAGCAACTATTTCTACTGCGTCTGCTTAATTTAGATCAAATAATGAAGAAAATTACTATCCTGATTCCTCAAGGTGAGAAAATTTAAAACAGTAGGACTGAGTTTAAGGGAAAAAATAAAAGATAGTCTAATTCCCAAGATTCTTTCCAATTCTTAAAAACCCAAGGATGATGTTTGTACTTTCATTTCAGTTAGTGAGTTCTTTAATGGCTTACACTAAGTAGGTATTCAACAAATAGTAAACACAACAGATTTTAAGTAAAATAAAATATGCTAAGATGGCAATAATATTCACATTTCAATAACTGGGAAAATTATTTCTGTCTTATATAAGCTCATAAAATTCTGTAGAATTCTTAGAAGTTTATATGATTTGCCTATGACCATAAAGTATGTATCAGAGACAGAATCTAAATCCAAAGCTTCCAATTCCAAGGCTGGAGGCTTGCCCACTATGCCATGTTACATCCTATCTTCCACGAAGTGTTTTATAAATATCTGAATTTAACAGAATTGTATCATCAGCAAGAAGTTTCACACTGTATAGTCACCTTCTTGTTAATAACAAAGGTGGTTGACAGAAATGGATACATAATCTGTGGCATGGTAAAGTGTTTATGTATTCTCTATTTCAAGATACAAGCCTGTCATATCACATTTATAAGACTTCCCCTGTTATGTGAGCAAGAAGATGGAAGACTAGGCATTTTTTTCTGATCCTTACAACTTCCCAAACCTCTCCAAACAGAAATAATGCATCAAAAATAAAGCAACACTAACTATCCTGATGGTTCCTGACACTCCAAATCCAAAAAATAGTTAGAAACAAACAAACCTATAAATTGACCCTCACTCAGCACCCCTCCCCCACTTCTCATGTTATAGGTAAGAAGGCTATACTAGCAGTCTTAGGATGCAACAAATCCAACATCCAGACCACACCTCCATCCCTCTTTCCTGTATTGGGGAGACACTGGCTCACAGCTTCAGAAGTCTGTTCAGGGGTGAGGAGGTTTGTGGGGATGTAACAGACAGCCACAAGGCCATAGCCCTTCAGGAGCAAAAACCTTCCTGGGACCACAATCCCATAGCACCACCACTACAAACTCTGAAGTGCCAGTGGGAAGAGTTTAAGATGCTTTTAGAACCAGCCCCAAACCACCATCTTAAGGAACAAAGTCATAAGTGTTCAAGAGGGGGAAACCAGAAAGAGGAAAAAGAATCCCTGAAATTGTCAAAGATCTCCGGGGGGGAGGGGGGGAAAGAGACCCTGAGCACAAGCAGATATGTCAACTGGGAAAACACTAATAATTGAAATATGGCTCCAGATCTAGTAAACAGGTTCCAGTACTTACGAATAAATGCTACAAAACAAAGAAAAATGATCTTACACTTGAGACAGAGGAGCTGTGAAATTTGAAGAGAACATGGAACCACAACATGTTGTTCCTGAGTGATTAAAAAAGAAAATGAGAATTATGACAGCAGAATTAATGCAAAGAATACTAAAACTGTGATCTGCATGTTGAGGGCGGTAGCCCTTTGGTATTTCTTGTTTGATCTCCAACTTCCTTTGGGACTTGGACCTTTGATACAAGATCTGGTCAAACTAGTTTGGGCTATCTGAACTGCCCAGGGTTTTACAGCCCCCCATTCTAATCTGCTCAGATAGACCAAATGGCATCAGGAAATTCCTTTTTGGGAAGAGACTTCTGTCTGTCCCCAAAAGATAACAAGAGAGTCCTTATCTTATTTACATCACTGCATAAAAGAGAGAACTCAAAAATCTTCTCTTTGCAAAAATGGCCTTGTACCATGCAGCCATTTTGCCCACCATCTCTCCGGTGTTTCCATTCTAATCAATAAAGACTATGTTTCCATACAGCATTAAGTAGCAAATTCCTTTGCTGCCGAACCAGCCCTTGGTTACTTTGGGGAAGGAAGGAGAGAGAGAAAAGGAACTGACCCATCTCTGTTTAGACCACAGTTTACTCCTCATCATTTACTCCTCATCATGCACACTAAAGAAACAAAAGAGAGAACAACAGGCTAGGAATGAAAACGTAGAATAATAAAAGCAAGAAGTTAGGAAGGGAGGAAGGGAAGAAGAAAGGGAGGAAGGGAGAGAGGGAAGAAAGGAGGGAGGGATGGAGGAAGGAAGGAAGGAAGGAAGGGAGGAAGGGAGGAAGGGAGGAGGAAGTTATGCCCATTACTTAAGAAAAACATAGTGAACTCAAAAAACAGGATATGTAGAGACAGCCTAAGCACCATAGATCTCCCAGAAGAATACAACAGAACAAAAACCTTTAAATCATAATATAGGAAATAATGGAAGAGAACTATGCAGAATTTCTGAACACAGAAAATGCAATACTAATTAAAAGAATTCATAGATCACCTACAGAAAAAAATTCAGGAAAGCAAACTCCATCAAACATAGCTGTTAAATTTAGCAGTTCAATTCAGAAGCAATAAGAAATTCTTCAAGCAATCCAAAAAAAGAACTTTAAACACAAAGTCAAGGAAACTCTAGTAATATTCAACTATTCTGCAAGTATCAAAAAATGTAGAAAGAATTTGAATGTGTTCCAAAGAGTTTAGCGTTTAGAATGAGGCCCAATAAGACCTATCCTGAAAATATGAGTTTAACCATAAGTGAAAAAAGACCAAAAAGGTATTTTATACATTTTTAGAAAGAAAACCAGATCTGAAGAGATTTGTTTCTTGAACATCCCAAAAAAGAGAAATGCAGCAATCAAGGAAAGCAAAGTAACAGAGTGACAGGAGAGACAAGAAAGAAACTTCCTTCATATTGATGTGGGTTGAGGTCCCTTTAAGATTCTTTTCTGATTCCCAACCCCCCTATGGCTGAAGAAGCTAGGATCTTTGATTCACAAATCCTGGTCAAAAGCACCCTTTTGAATTCCAATGATATCCAGGCTTTCCCAGCCTCCACGGGATCTGAGCTGACTTGCGCTTCCCAGCCCCCCACTATTGCTCAGATTTCCCCAACCCCCACAAAGAGCTTCCTCCTTATCTAAAAAACCCATTGAATACTATTCAATTCTAACCCTGGCCGAAATTGCCAGGAGCCTGGGACTCCTCTCACCTTCAAGATCACCAAGAGCCCCCATTATAAAAAGGGAACCCTGGAGCCCATTCTTTGCAGGAGCCCTAAACATGGTATCCTTCCGGCCATGTAAGGGTTCCTGTCCACCCAGCAACCAGCTCTGGCCCTGGCGTCTTTCTACCTTTACCCTTACTTTCAAACCCCTACAATAAACCTTTTTTATCAATCTAGGTTTTCGGGCCTGTAAATTCCTTTAGAGGGGACTCTGCCACATCACTAGACTACATTTAACTATGTATCCTTGAGCCGAATCAACCCCTTACCTAACTCTCATCAATATGGCATAAACAAATAATTGCTTATGCATTAAACTACTGGAGCTATCACAGGTTAAGTAATGTCACAGCCTACTTTACTCCTCTGTGAAATTTATCAACCTTAGAAGTACCAGTCACTTCATTTAGTGCAAAAATTTCCCTCACCTTATAAGTTATTCTTAAGTTCTAGTCCTTAAACACATTTGTAATACTTAATAGCTGAGATCAATGCCGCCTATTTTATTTCTATTGAGGTAGTCATAAATTTAACATTTCTTGTTTTTATTTGTGGAAATAAGAATGAGCAGTGAAAATAATCAAGAAAGAAGAGCACATACTGCATAAAAGCACAAAATTTTACATAGGAATCTGTAGGACAAATAGTAAATCTACAGTTTCTTTTACAACAAGGATTTTGTTTTTCCTCCCCTGAAACCATCTCATTACCTAATTCAAAGCTACTGAAACTAGTAAAGTCTCATCACAATCTAATCTCTGCCCAAGAATGAGCAAACATCAGAAAAGGAAAGGGAACTAAGCCTCACAAAAATCACCTCCTCTCTTTTGAGAACCAAATTCTAATGCACTATTACCAAGGCACGAAAAGAATAGGAAAATCATACTAGATATTTTGATGTTGTTGGGGTTTTTGAGATACTAGTTAAAAAGATTTGTTACTAAATTTAGAACTCTTGATCTAATCAGTGTTACTGTGAAAAATCAAACAAATAAAAGCTGTTAATTCTTTGTTTTCTTTACTGGTTTATGTGAAGGTGTTGGCAGATTAAGTAGATTACAATGGTTCAAAACTATTCTTTCTTTTAGCCATTTAGAATTTAGATATAAATCTACATGAAACTATCTCTGGGCTTTACATTCAGCAAATAATTGATGTTTGGTTATAAAGAACAAACTGAGGATAAAACATCATAAAATGTTTTAGGGATGTCATGATGGATATCATACAGCACAAAACAAATATACATGTTGCTGAGTGAATGAAAGAAAATGTGTGTGGCCCTGTTATTTTTTCTCATCCACATAGCATGCCAGCTCATTTCTAAAATTCAATCCAAGAAAAAGAAAGCCATCCCATATAAATAAGAACATCCAATTGTGCACATGACTGTTTGGTAGTGAGATTTGAAGGCTTTTCAGATCAACACTCAAACTAAGGAGATGCACTCAGACTGTTTGATGGACTACATGCTTTTACCAACAATACAACAAAGTAGTATCAAGTTAAAATGTATGAAAGGGGGAAGGAGAAGGGAAAAAGCAGCAGTTGTTTAATAACCTACTACATGCCAGAAATAGTGTTAAGTGCTTTACAGATATTATTTACAAATATTATTTGATAATAGAAAACATTGTACATATCAACAAAATAGGGTTACCTTATTTTCTGTCAACTAAGCATATTCTGCTCTATGGATTTTGTTCATTGTGACTGATTCTTCCCCGTTAGGTTTTTTTTGGAAAAATAATGGAGTATTTTGCCATTTCTTTCGCCAGCTCATTTTCAGATGAGTAAACTGAGACAAACAGTGTCAAGTGAGGGTCACACAGCTAATACATGTCTAACACCAGATTTGAAGATAAGTCTTCTTGACTTCAGGCTCAGGGCTGATTCCATTGTGCCACCTAGCTGCTACATGATTAGTATCACCTAAAAAACAGAATTGGTAGCTCTCAAAGTAGAAAGGGATGCATTTGTAACCATGCAGTAAATAGAGAATATTCTGAAATATAAATTATAGTACTTTATTATTAATATTTATAAATAAAAAGCTTTGGTACAAATAAAAGAAATGAAAATATAATCAGAAGTAAAGGTGATAAGAGGCACATATTTGCACAAAGATATCTGATGAGCTTTAACCTCTCAAATATTTAGGGAACTGACACAAATGTAAATGATTAAGAATCACATCTAAGGGGGAATCTGACACATAAACTACAATTACTTTCATTGTGAACTTTTGGAAAATAATTATAATAAATAGTACACTTCAAGATGACCAAATATCTCATGAAATAATCTTTCTTGTTTCCCTTGGGTAGGATAAAAATAATTTGAGTCCTGAGCAAATAGAAATATTGGTTGGTTTTTCAGGAACCAAACATATTTCTGGAGGAAATAAATAAAATTAAATAGACATTCTCACAACAAATGAAGCCAGAAAAAGGAAGTTGCAGATAAATGAAAACTTAGCATTCTCACTATTTCTTTTAAAAGTTTGCACACTATCTCCCTTATTAGACTGTGAACTTATTGAAAGCAATCTATCTTTTATCTTTGTATGTATCCTCAGTATTTAGAACAGTGCCTGGCACATAGTAGGCCCTCAATAAAGCTTGCTGACTAACTGATTCAAGCAGCTTTGAAATTTGGCTTTTTGAGTGATCATAACATTTAACCCCCAAATAGAAATGATTCTCTAGCTAAAAGTACTCGGGATAGTGCTGTTGTCCTTGGCCCAATATTCCTAAAAGTAGTGAAAATTGTAACCTGGCAACATTAACTCAATATTAAGCAAAAAGTGTTTGCAAAATATCATGTCAGTTTTCTGATGAATAACATTTATGCAATAACTTCCTAAAATATAATCATCTTATCCAGAAAATGTTTGTATCTATGTGTGCAAATGACTATTTTTATTTTGATAACTACAAGTAAAGCTTATTCAAGTGTCCTAGCTCTAAATTCTACAACATTCACAGAGAAATTTCAAGAAGTGGCCACAAGGTACATGTTAATTTCCTAGACAAAAACACAGGATCAGAAAAAAAAAAAAAAAGGATTTTTAAAAAAAAGGTTGGGAAAATGTGAAGCACATCACCCTTCCCTAAATTCAACCTGGATGAACTCTGCTCAATCAAAAGCATATTTCCTAAATCTAATCAGAAAAAAAAATTAGCAGTACCAGTGAGTACATTATAGATGTTTGTTCTCACTAAATGCTAAAATCACATGTCAATACCAGGAAAAAAAAAAATGTTAGTAATATCTAAATATACATATAACACTCTACATAAGTAAAACAGATTATATTTCACAATTCATTTTGCTTCCCAGAAACTCTCATAATTTTAAAAATGTGTCTATTCATTGATAATTTCACTTAAATATATTTGTTTATTTTCACTATCAGCAATTTCAAAATTTTCATCTTAATTATTAATATTGAGGATTCGGAAGGAGGAAATACTAGGATTTTTTTTTCTTTTTTCTGAGGCTGGGGTTAAGTGACTTGCCCAGGGTCACACAGCTAGGAAGTATTAAGTGTCTGAGACCACATTTGAACTCAGGTCCTCCTGAATTCAGGGCTGGTGCTCTATCCACTGCACCACCTAGCTGCCCCCAATACTAGGATTTTAAAAACAAAAGATAACAATAAAATAAAATCTGTTATTTTAAAAAAAAGAAAGTTTACCAAGTATTGAATGATTTCAAGAAATTCCTAATAAAGAATGAAAAGAATTAGCTATAGCTTTCATCTTATCATCTTAGAAATAAGCTTTATATTTACCTAAGGAAGCCAAAAGTGTCTTATTTCTTGTAGTGTGTTATTTCTTTAGTTCAAATACAAGTACTTTCATCTTATTCCCAAACATGCAAATCTTAAATTCTTGATCCTAAAGACAAAAAAAAAAAAAAAATCCCATAACAATTTGGATGGATTTGTGATCTCATTAATGTGTGTACTAACTCAAAAAGAGAAGAGTGCAATTCATTCTATGTATATCCAAATAAATTACACTTAAGAATAAGAGAAAGAATTACTACTTTTTCCTACCTTAATATGAAGCCATTAATGATCAGTTTATTCAAGAGTATTGAAATCAAAACTGAAAAACTAAGTCACAGGACAAAGGCCCTCTTCAGTGTCCATTAGATGCAAACTTTGCAGAGTTTTCATTGATATGAAAGGTTAAAAAAAAAAAAAATAGGACAATGGAGACTCTCTTGAGGGTTTATATAAAAATAAATATATTCACTGAAAAGGAAGGCAGTGAAAATCCAGAAAAAGCAGAAGTGCTAGTTTTCAGGAGCAGTCACTTTAAGAGCAAAAAAGCTGATGGACTATATAAATAGATGGTTATAAATCCAATACCCTGTAGCTGCAGGTGTGAATCAAGTACAGGAGACAATGGACCAAAGCAAAACTTCTCTTGCTGGATTTTGCTACCTTAATACAAGTAAGTTGTACTTGGGGAGAAGGAAGATAGAAAGAAACCACTTTTAGCAGAAGAATTTCTAAAAAGCATATACACACTCTATATTAGCCAATATTTTTTTAAAATATTACTCATGTTGATGATATTCCTGGTAACCTGACCATAGAATTCCTCAACCCATATGATGGTCATTTTTCATCTTTTATCTTTTCATCACAAAATAAAAAGGCATTAATTCCAATTCTAAAGATGTCATCAGACTGCAGAAGGTTAACTATGCCTTATAGCTGGCAGACTTTAGGCACACACTATTTGGTTAAAAAAAAAAAAAATTAAACAAAAGCTTCTGACAAAATATAGTGTTCTTTTATGATAAAAAACTCTAAAAGGTAAAAGTATAGAGAGTCAAAATTAATGCATGTAGGATAAGAAGGAAAAGCAGTAGAAAGGGAAAAAAAACACTTCATATATCAACTTTCTTTGAAAAGTTTGGTATCTAAAAATATGTAAACAATTAATAAATATAAAAGATTAATAACTATTTCCCAACAGGTAGTAAAGGATATGAACTGCTCTGGGAAAAAAAAATTGCAAAGTATTCACAACCATATGAAAGAATGTTCCAAATCATTAATAGCACGAGAAATGCAAAACAAAAACTCCCTGAGTTTTTGCACTGACCTTGCAAATAAAGTGATTAAATCTTACAAACCCTCTGAATCAAAGACTATTTACTGGGCTCATATCCCAAGGAAGCCATTGACGAGAAAAAATTCTCCAAATACAACAAAAAAATTTTACCATCACTTTTTGTAATAGCAAAGAACTAGGAACAAAGTAGATCAAGCAGCATTCAATGAAGATACGAGGACATTCCTATAATTTTCCCACATTCGGAAAGTTAAATTTTTTTATTCCATCTTCTCAATAATTGTAAAAAACTACCACCTTTCCTATTTATGGTACTACTATCGTGGTACAGACTCAAATTACTATGAAATCAGTTTTTTTCAACAGTTTTCCTTTTTTTTAATAGTATTTTTTCCAATTACATGTAAAGATAGTTTTCAATATTCATTTTTGTAAGACTTTAAGTTCTCAAATCTTTTCTCTCTGTACCCCCTATCTTCCCCCCTCTCCAAGAAAGCAAGCAATCTGATATAGGTTATACATACAACCGTTTGTTTTTTTGTTTTTGTTTTTTTTTTTTTGGGGGGGGGGTTTGTTTTGTTTTTTTTAACCTCTCTGGATGTTGATGCATTTTCTGTCTAAAGTTTTTGGAATTGCTTTAGATCAATGAATTGCTGAGAAGTCCTAAGCCTATTATAATTGATCACATAATCTTGCTTTTGCTCTGTACTATGTTTTCCTGGTTCTAAACAAAGTTTTCTTAAAGGCCTTCCTCACTATAGTCTTCCCTTTTCATCCTTCTTCATACCAATGCCAGAATTATTCTTCTTTACACATAGTTCCAAAGAAGTAATAGCACAAAGAGCAATGGTTTTAGAGTCAAAGAAACAGGGCGTGAATCCCCTTAGTGTATATAGATAGATAGATAGATAGATAGATAGATAGATAGATAGATAGATAGATATAGATATAGATATATAGATATAGATATATAGATATATATCTATATCTGTGTATATATATATATATATATATATATATATATATATATATATATATATATATATATATATATATATATCTTTGGGCAAATCACTTAAACTATCTGGACTGTTTTCTCTGCTATAAAATGCTATAAAATGAGATCATATCCCTTCTGATTGTACTTTCTAATTCTAAATTCATGAACTTATTGTCTGGGCATGTCATTTTCTTATGTTTCCATCAGTTATGCACTAACACTCAAGTAAAATGCAGTTTTTTTTGCTTGGAATTCAAGATTATTCACAAGTTGGCACCACTCAGTGTCTTCAATCTTATCTTATTAATCACTGACTATTTCCAACTTACCTCACATTAATTATTGCTTTCACACATTTGTGAAGAAGTCACTCTCTAACTGTAAAGGTACTCTCTATCTGCACTCTATACCCTGTATTTTTATATCTTTAAACAAGCCATCTACACCCAGAACCGTGGGAACAAAGTGTGGAACACAACATAGCATTTTCACTCTCTCTGTTGTTATTTACTTGCATTGTGTTTTCTCTTTCTCAGTTTTTCTTTTTCTTCCTTCTTAATCTGATTTTTCTTGTGCAACAAGATAACTATATAAATATATAGACACATATTGGATCTAACATGTATTTCAACATATTTAACATGTATTGGACTACCTGCCAGCTAGGAGAGGGGGTGGGAGAAAAGAGAGGAAAATTTGCAACAAAAGGTTATGCAAGGATCAATGTTGGAAAAATTACCTATGCATATGCTTTATAAATAAAAAGCTTCAATTTTTTAAAAAAGGATTTCTTTGTATAATTTATTTTTATTATTTAAATTTTATAATTAGGACTGCTTTTTAGCTTAAAGATGTATTTAAATTCAACAATAAGAAAGGTAATAAAATGAAGCAAAACACACAAAAAAAAAAAATTGAATGAGTTTATGCTACCAATATGGCAGTAAGGAAAATAGATGATCTGGGAACCATGGAGATTTCTAAGGGATTGTTAAAATGACCCATTTCAAAACATTTTATGTATAGTATATAATTAATCTGATGCACTAAAATTTATGTAGATCAGACATGTAATAAGTTAACTTGTTATTACTCCATTTTTCTGTTATGTTTATAAATCAATGATATACAAAAAGTCTTAATTGAATACAATTCATACCATTTGCTCTGAAGATAAACAATTCTATTGTTATTCCACTTCAAGCAAACTTACCTTAATATTGAGAACAGCAACCTCAAAAGTAAATGAATAAACCTGACACAGGAAAAATGGACACAGCCTCATTACCTAATAAAATAATCACAAATATGATTTGACCACCAGCAGGACCAAAATGTATGCTAAGTGACTTATTTATGTCATTCCCCAGTGGAGAGTAGTTACCAGACTCAAAGATATTATTTTAATGTTGAACTGGGAAAGGAAGGCTTTTGGTGGAAGAAAGGTTAAAAGTATGAATTATGACAGGAATGTTTTAAGAGTAAAGCAAATGTAAAAAATAACCTTGGTCCTAGCCATAATGATAAACCACAAAATGAAGGACTGCTAAATTTCAAGACTGGTTGTAATTCTGTTTAAGAAAAAGAAAAAAAATGAGACAAGGGACAAAGAACACCTGTTGCTAAAGAATTTAATATCATTCAGACCTGTTTGCTCACATGAAAATACCCCCAAAAGTGTGGTAAGAAAACTTCCAGATAATGGATGGTTTGAATAATTCTTTTTATTCTTTGTATTCTTAAGCATCACAAATCTCTTGCAATAATACTAATAGTAAATATCACTATATTATAAACAATAAGAAATGGTAACATTTAACAAATGTAAAAATAATGAAAAAATTTAATGGCTCCTAATTTTAAACTACCATTGGCTGTTCATTTGTTTTTTTTTTTCAACAAGCAATTATTAATCCTATGGCCCAGATGGGGCAGGTAAGTGGAGTAGTGGACAGAGTACTGAAGTACTGACCCTGGAATCAGGAAGATTTATTTTCATAAGTTCAAATCTGGCCTCGAACACTAACTTAATTGTGTGAACTTAGGAAATCACTTCACCCCATTGGACTTAGCTTCTTCATTTGTAAAAATATGCTGGAGAATAAAATGGCAAACTACTCCAGTACTTGTGCCAAGAAAACCCCAAATGGGATCATGAAGAGTTGGATATAACTGCAATTACTCAACAATAACAAATGTAGATCAGATATTCTAAAAACAATAAACTAATTTTAACTATGTGTTCATACAAATGGAAAACCTCAAATGCCCAAGGAGATGCAAATACTTTAAACATTCAAACATATATCATAATGGGCTCTAATCATATAAAGAACATATTCCCCTACTCTTCTCTTCGTTTTTCTGTGTTCTTACTTACCTTCAAGGGAATGCACACTCTTCCCTCCAACTTGCTATATTATATTACTATTCCTGACCTCACTGTCCTGCAATCAAAAAACATTTCTAATTATTTTATTTCCTTCTTTAACTCCATGAATTCTCTTTTCACTCCAAGAAGTACAAAACAGCATTTAATGAGTTAATTTCCACTTTGCTCTTGAAATCATTCTAAAAATATATATATTTCTAAGTCTAAATTCAATCCCTAGGATTCAAAAGAATCAAAATTGGTCCCCACACAAGACTATCCTAGAAGAAATTAAAAAGGATCTTAAAAGAGAGCTAGAAGAAAAATGGGGAAAGGAAATGAAAACTTTGAAAAAGGGTTTGAAAAAGGCATATAACTCATTAAAAGATATACTTGACAAAATGTAAAAAGTAAACAACTCCCTGAAAAACAGAATTTGTGAAATGGAAAAGCAAAATAACTCCCAGGAAAACAGAATGTGTGAAATGGAAAAAGAAAATAACACCTAAAAAAACAGAATGTGTGAAATGGAAAAAAAATTCTGCAGAAGGCAGGAACTCTGGAGAAGTTTATTTGAAACAAGCCGTTAACTCAGTGGAATTGATGAGATAATGGTTCTCTACTTCACATATATCTAGTATGATATAATGATACAATCATTCTAGTTTGATATAATGATATAATCACTTTAGATTGGCTTATACTCAGTATACTGTGATGATGTAACTGTAATAGGGTATTTAAGGACTGAGAAAACTGGGGACAAAGTCAGATTGAGACTGAGACTGGTTGAGACTGTCAGACTGTCAGCCTATTGGAGGAGACTGGGTCAGACTATGACAGACATAGACTGAAGGAGATAGACTGTGAAGGAAACAAAGACTCTAGACTCTATTCCTGACCATTATCGTGGTCTCTATCCAGCTGAGATCATGCCCCATCTGAAGGACCTCCAGAAAGCTAGCCTAAACATTACATTTTGGTGTATAAACATGGAGTAAAGACCTGTATTCAGGAATTCAACTGACATGATCATAAGTTCAGTGGAGAAGTCCCTGTGACTAGGAAATAGAATGATTAAACTAGTCACTTTCATTTTTCAACTAAAATGGGGCAAATACAAAGAAAAGAGCCTTCCCCATCCCAAGGGAAGTGTGTAGAAAGCATAATGAGGTTAATAAATAAGCAAGGTTTGATTGTAACTTGGGAGCAAATCTTTGAACTCTTAAAAATATTAGAGTACACTTTGACTTGATTCTCTAAGGAAGAAAAATTAGAGCCAGATAAGTGGAAACTAGTGGGAGAGCAACTAATTGAATGTTACAATAATAATGATCCTGATTCAATTCCTAAGGAAACATTCTATATATACAGCATAACACAATTTGATTAAGGAATCCCACAAGTTTTAAATTAAGGAAAAAGGAGAAAGAGCAGGAGGGAGATGGTACTAACAAAGCAGCTGAAAAGCATGAAGAAATAGACAAGAAAGGAGTTAAGTAAAGTGCTAATGAAATTAAGCAGTATGGTGCTTCTCAATCAGCACCACGTACACAGCAGCTTTGTTTATCCCCTATGACAGGATTACAAAAGGCATTAATTATAAAGATGAAGGGCAGGATCTGATTTAAAAATAGAAGCATACCCTGTGATTGAAGAGTTTGACTCTTCAGGTCAAAAAAAAAGAAAAAAAGAAAAAGAAAGAAAGAAAAAAGAAAATACAGTCCGTTTAATCTAGAAATTATCAAAGATCTGAAAAAGGCTTCTTTATGGGTCTACATCATCTTATGTTAAAATGTTATTAGAGAATTTGGTTTTTGAAATTTTAACCCCTAATGACTGGAAATCTATAGCAAGGACATGTTTAGAAACTGGACAAAACTTGTGGCTTTCTGAGTATAATGAATCCTGTAGAATACAAGTCTAACAAAATAGCAACCTGGAATTAATATACCAGTCACCTTTGATCAACTAGCAGGTGTAGGTTTTTATGCAGATACTTTATCACAGCTTAATTACCTTACAGCAGCATATGAGCAAATTGCTTCTGCGGCTATAAAAGCATAGTGCACCCTCCCAGAAAACAAGATAGAGGAGAATTCTTCACGAAAATACCACAAGGTCCAAATGAACCCTTTGCTGTTTTCATGGGATGTCTGCAAACAGCTGTGATACAAACTATTGGTGAAAATGTAGCAACACAAATTATGATAAGACAACTTGCTAAAGAAAATGCTGAGGTTTGTAGAAGAATTATATTAGGACTACACAAGGATACTCCTTTAGAGGAGATCATAAGACACTGTGCCACAGTGAGCACAAATACCTTTTATAGCCAGGCTATGATGCAGACTTCCCAAGATCTGAGCATGGGAAGACAAGATCCTTTTTCTGAAGGGCCTTTCAGAGAGACTTGTCAATGCTTTCAATGTGGTAAACTAAGGCATTTGATAGAGTGAAAAAACAGGGAGAAAAGACCCAAAACCCCATGTCCAAAATGCAACAGAGGCTTGCATTGGGTATCAAAATGTAGAATCAGTGGTCCTCCAACTTTTAAATAGGGGGCCAATTCACTATCCCTCAGACTGTTGGAGCGCCTCACACGCTGTCTCCACCACATCAGCCCAGTGCCAGAAGTGTGCATTGCTAACACAAGCTTAGGTCAAACGTCACTTCAGGTCTGATTTTGCCATAGGCGGGCCACATAAACATTCTCAGCGGGCCGCATCTGGCTCATGGGCCATGGTTTGAGGACCCCTAATGTAGATTGATTCAGGGAAATAGGAAGTGAGGCATATAACTCATTCTTACTAATTACTAATAAAAAACTGGATATTATGTTTTTAAAAAAATTATAAATTGAAAATTCCCAGGAATGTCATAAACTAAATTGAAAGCTTCTAGATCAAAGCAGTAAGAAAAAAAGTATTCAGGGGCAGCTAGGTGGCGCAGTGGATAGTGCACCAGCCCTGAATTCAGGAGGACCCAAGTTCAAATCTGGTCTCAGACACTTAACACCTCCTAGCTGTGTGACCCTGGGCAAGTCACTTAACCCCAGCCTCAGAGAAAAAAAGAAAGAGTTACTCAAAAAGCCTTAGAAATATAATAAAATTTCAAGAGAATGACAATAATGAGACAATATACTTAAATTTGTGGGATGCAGCCAAAGTGATAATAAGAGGAAATTTTATATCTCTAGATATTTACTTGCATAGAGAAAGAGAAGATCAATGAATTGGGCTTGCAATCAAAAAAAAAAAAAAAAAAAAGCTAGAAAAAGAGCAAATTAAAACCCCCCAATTAAATACCAAACTTGAAATTCTAAAAATAAAAGGAGAGATTGATAAAATTGAAGGTAAAAAAAAATATTGAATTAATAAATAAAACAGATTTGGTTTTATGAAAAAAACCAACAAAATAGATAAACCTTCAGTAAATTTGATTAGAAAAAGGGAAGAGGAAAATCAAATTCTTAGTCTCAAAATGGAAAGGGAGAACTTTCCACCAATGAAGAGGAAATCAGAGCAATTATTATGAGTTACTTTGCCCAACTTTATGCCAATAAATTTGATAATCTAAATGAAGTAGAAGAATACCTTTAAAAATATAGATTGCCCAGATTAACAGAGGAGAAAATAAATTACTTAAATAGTCCATAGGACTATTTAATTTATTACTTAAATCCCCAGAACCAGATGGATTTACATGTGAATTCTACTAAACATTTAAAGAACAATTAAATCCAATGCTATATAAACTATTTGAAAAAATAGGGAATGAAGGGCTCTTACTAAATTCCTTTTATGACACAGACATGATAATGATACATAAATCAGGTAGGACAAAAACAGAGAAAAAATATATAGACCAATTTCCCTAATGAATATTGATGCAAAAATCTTAAATAAAATAATAGCAAAGAGATTACCGAAAATAATCTCCAGGATAATATACAAAAGACCAAGTAGGATTCATACCAGTAATGCAGGGATGGTTCGATATTAGAAAAACTATTAGTATAATTGAATATATCAATAACCAAGTTAACAAAAACCATATGATCATCTCAATAGATGCAGAAAAAGCATTTGATAAAACCCAACACCCATTCCTATTATAAACACTAGAGAGTATAGGAATGGACTTTTCCTTAGTCAGTAGCATCTATTTAAAACTATCAGTAAGCATCATATGTAATGGGGATAAAGTGAAACCATTCCCAATAAGATCAGGGATGAAAGAAGGTTGCCCACTATTCAATATTATATTAGAAATGCTGGCTTTGACACTAAGAGAAGAAAAAAATAGAAAGGAATTAGAGTAAGATGAGATGATGGTATACTTAAAAAACTCCAAAAAATCAATTAAAAAGCTATTAGAAATAATCCACAACTTTAGCAAAGTTGCAAGATACAAAATAAATCCACATAAATCATCAGCATTTTTATACATCACCAACAAAATCCAACAGCAAGAGATTCAAAAGGAAATTCCATTTAAAATAATTGTTGATAGTATAAAATATACTATCTGCCAAGGGAAAGTCAGGAACTTTATAAGCAAAATTACAAAATATTTTCCACACAAATAAAGTCAGATCTAAATAATTGGAAAAATATCAAATGCTCTTGGATAGATCAAGCAAATATAATAAAGATGACAGTACTACATAAACTAATCTATTTATTTAGTGCTACACCAATCAAACTCTCAAGAAATTATTTTACTGACCTAGAAAAAATATCAACAAAATTCACCTGGAAGAACAGTCAAGAATTTCAAGGGAACTAGTGAAAAAAAAAAAAAAAAGATCAAATGAAGGTGGCCTAACTGTACCAGACGTAAAATTATATTATAAAGCAGCAGTCATCAAAACCATTTGGTATTGGCTAAGAAATAGACTAGTTGATCAGTGAATAGGTTCACAGGACAAAACAGTCCATAATTATAACAATCTAGTGTTTGACAAACCCAAAGATCCCAATTTTTGGGATAAAAATTCACTATTTGACAAAAATTGCTAGGAAAATTATAAACTAGTATGGCACTGACCAAGCCTCATTTCCAAAATATATAGAGAATTGACTCAAATTTATAAGAAATCAAGCTATTCTCCAATTGACAAATGGTCAAAAGATATGAACAGACAATTTTCAGATGAAAAAATTGAAACTATTTCTAGTTATATGAAAAGGTGCTCCAAATAACTATTGATTAAAGAAATACAAATTAAGATAACTCTGAGATACCACTACACACCTCTCAGGTTGGCTAAAATGACAGAAAAAGATAATGATGAATGTTGGAGGGGATGTAGGAAAACTGGGACACTGATACATTGTTGGTGGAACTATGAACGAATCCAACCATTCTGGAGAGCAATTTGGAACTGTGCTCAAAAAGTTATCAAACTGTGCATACCCTTTGATCCAGCAGTGTTACTACTAGGCTTATATCCCAAAGAGATCTTAAAAGAGGAAAAGGGACTCACATGTGCAAAAATGTTTGTGGCAGCCCTTTTTGTAGTAGCTAGAAAATGGAAACTGAATGGATGCCCATCATTTAGAAAATGGCTGAATAATTTGTGATATATGAATGTTATGGAATATTATTGTTCTGTAAGAAAATCACCAGGATAACTTCAGAGAGGCCTGGAGAGATTTACATGAACTGATGCTAAGTGAAATGAACAGAATCAGGAGATTATACACAGCAACAACAAGACTATATGATGATAAATTCTGATGGACTTGGCTCTCTTCAACAATGAGTTGATTCAAACCAGTTCCATATGTCCAGTAATGAAGAGAGTCATCTACACGCAGAGAGAGGAATATGGGAACTGAGTGTGGATTACATCATAGTATTTTCGCTCTTTCTATTATTGTTTGCTTGAATTTTTGTTTTCCTCCTCAGGGTTTGTTTTTTTTTCCTTTCTAGATCCAATTTTTCTTGTACAAGATAATATATTTAATATGTATTGGACTACCTACCATCTAAGGGAGGGGTGGGGGTAAGAAGGGAAAAATGTGGAACAGGTTTTGCAAGGGTCAATGTTGAAAAATTACTCATACATATGTTTTGTAAATAAAAAGCTATTTAATAAAATAACTTCAAAAAAAATTTTAAATTGGGCAAGGCTAAAAGTCAATGAAGCCATAATAGACCAACAAATAATGAAACAGAGTATAAAGAATGAGAAAATAGAACAAAATATGAAACATCTTATGTAAGTAAAAAACAGATTTGAAGAACAGATGAAGAGAAAATATTGAACTGCCAGAAAATTGTAACCAAAAAGAGAACCTTGACACAATACTGCAGGAAATAATCCAAGAAAATTGTCCTAGAGTGATAGAACAGGAGACAGTAAAAATATTTAAAATATCCATCAATAATCACCTCAAAAAGATCCTTTGAGGAAAACACAAAGGAATATTATTGTCAAATTTCAAAACTTTAGATCAAAGACAATATTTGGCAAGAAACAAGGAAAAAATAATCTAAATATGGTGATGCTACAATTAGAATCATACAGGCAATACCCATAATAAAAGACCACAGAATCAAATCTATAGGCAATCAAAAGAACTAGGTCTGCAACCAAAAATATCATTATTTAACTAAATTATGCATAATATTGAATGAAGAAAATGGACATTAAATGAACTTGCAGATTTTCAGAACTTTCTTTCAACCAAACTCGAATTCAACAGAAAATTTAACATATAATACTAATAATATCCAAGTTCAATTTCAAAGAACTTAACATGGACAAATTGTTTCATGTTTTTTACACAAAATATACAATACATATTTAAGATTAACATTAGCAATTGGATAGTTCAAAAGGAAGATTGGAACAGAGTTAAGATAAAAATAGTAATTATGTTATACAAATGAGGTACAGAGGAAGAATAGAAAAGAGGCATTAGAGGGAGGAGGAGAGGTCATAGTTCTGAAAACCTACTCATATCAGGAATGGGTAGATATGTGCTTGTCGCTCTATGTATGTGTATATATAGATATATGTATATGTGTGTGAGTTTATGGATGAGTATTATTATATATGTATGTGTATATGGGGAGGCGAGTGTGTGTGGGAAGTAAAAGTGTGTGTGTATGTGTGTACATGTGAATGTATATACATTTTATATATATATATATGTGTGTGTGTGTGTGTGTGTGTGTGTGCTTAACTAGAGCTTATCTGAGGGAAGTAGAGGGGATGAAAGAGGAAAAAAATAATTAAGTAAAAAAATGTGCATCAGGGAACAAAAGAAAAACCTACAAGAAAGCAAAGAAAAGGTGGATCCTTATGAATATAATTTCTTCTACTATTATGTATCCTTTCTTGAATTGAAAATTTTTTATTATATATTTTGAATTCTCCCTGATGTTCTGCTGGGCACATGATAGTGTTCTATTTTTTTTGTTTGTTTTATTTTCCTTTTCTGTCTTTCTTTTTTCTATTCTATTGTTTTGTTTTTTAACAGAAATTTTAATTTAAAAAAAAGTTATCTTTCCCTCATGCTAAGGGCTATTTTCTAGAAGGTTGAGGTTGTGTTCAGTCTACAAATAAGTAGACTATTTTATTACATTTTTCTGATCATTTGTGCTATATTAATATCCTCTCCCCTTGCTCATTTCTTTACTTGCCTTACCTAAGCTTGGCTGGTATCACTGACTAATTCTGTTGCTAGTACATGACAAAGGAAATGACAGCAGGCAGTGAGTAAGTGGTGTCCAGAGTTGGCATATCTTTTTTTTTTTTTTGCCACACTGTGCTTTAATTTATGGCCTACTTTCATGAAGGTCTATTCAATCAAAAAGAAATCTTCATATAACTAAGGATAATTGTTCTAATTTTAAAGTTATAAAAACACAGCCTGGGTTTTGCTTTCTTCTTTGGCATAACACATTAGTCCTAAAGTTATGCTTTAATATATTTCTTTATAAGTAAAAGCTTTATGAACATGTAAGGATTAAAAAGATTTCAAGAATTATAGTTCCATTAAAGCATTTTGGATTTTATATATTTGTATTAAATTATGTGGGCATTTTCTCCTCCAGTGCAGTCAGTTTTTATGTGTTTCCATCTTGTTTAATAATCATCCATTAAATGGTCAAGGGATATGAACAGACAATTCTTAGATGATTAAATTGAAACTATTTCTACTCATATGAAAGAGTGTTCCAAATCATTACTGATCAGAGAAATGCAAATTAAGACAACTCTGAGATACCACTACACACCTGTCAGATTGGCTAAGATGACAGGAACTAATAATGATGAATGTTGGAGGGCCTGTGGGAAAACTGGGACACTAATACATTGTTGGTGGAGTTGTGAAAGAATCCAGCCATTCTGGAGAGCAATTTCGAACTATGCCCAAAAAGTTATCAAACTGTGCATACCCTTTGACCCAGCATTGCTGTTATTGGGATTATATCCCAAAGAAATACTAAAGAGCGGAAAGGGACCTGTATGTGCCAAAATGTTTGTGGCAGCTCTTTTTGTTGTAGCTAGAAACTGGAAGATGAATGGATGTCCATCAATTGGAGAATGGTTGGGTAAATTGTGGTATATGAAGGTTATGGAATATTATTGCTTTGTAAGAAATGACCAGCAGGAGGAATAATAATCATCCATGCAGAAAGGAAGCACTAGAAATTTCAGCATTAAAAATATTACAAAATCAATGTTACAAAATCAAGTAGAAAAAAAATCTTAAAGAACATGAATATTTCAATCACCCAAATCATCACCACATTCAATAGTTACAGTTCTGAAACTTCTTGATGTTTGTGCAACATTTACAGAATGTCTGTTTTATCTTCTTCCTTCTCGATACACTTCTCTCTTTACTTTCATTATCATAATTCTTTGACAGCCTCTTTTCTGGTTCTTACTCTTCTCTACAATACTTTAATATAGTCATTTCTCCAGGTTATTATTGACTCTACATTGGTTCCTTCATAATTCTCATATTAAATATCACTGCTACTTAAGTGAGAGTTTCAGAACCACAATTCCAACATTTTACTGCATATGTGAATCCAATCTTATCACAAAGAATGTGAATTTTGCCCCTGCTATCATTATATCAATTCTCAGAACTATCACTTCAGGTCATACCCCTATTATCAATACAATAGTTACCTAGCAAGTTTCTTCTCCTACCTAAACATTGCAGTCAAATTAACTGCCCTAATACAAATCTTAGATGATATGATTATAGTATAAAAATATCTTCTCAAATTCTCTAATCATGCTACTACCCAGTCATCTTCTCCCCTAAACTAAAAACCAATCTTTTTAACTCAGGAACTTCTGTCCTGGGGTCTACTCTTAGGTCATTTACCTAACTGGTAAATGCTTCAACAACAGTACAACATATTTAGATTAGCTCCAGCTATGGGGCAATTTATATTCTGTGAATCTTCTCATAAACTACCTTGAGACAAAGTGAAAAATAAACTCTATTCTTATTCTTACTTTCTAGTTTTGAAATCATGATCAAATCAACTTTTTTTGCAACTGATGCTAGAAAGGATGTGCCTGCTTCATTCCTGAAACTTTCCAAGTCAAAATATCCCTCCCTGGCTATTACTCTCCTATTTGTGCTTTAAAGTATAAAAAAAAAAACAGAAGAAGAAAATCATAAGTAATGTAACCTCCTCGAAGGAGTGATTATTTCACTTTTATCTATGCATTCCCAAGTCTTAGCCTAGTATTTACTATGGGTTACACACTTATGAAATGCATGCTTTTTTGTTTCTCTTCCCAGGTTATTTTTACCTTCTAAATCCAATTCTTCTGTGCAACAAGAGAACTGTATGGTTCTGCACACATACATTGTATCTAGGATATTCTATAACATATTTAACATATATAAGACTGCTTGCCATCTAGGGGAGGGGGTGGAGGGAGGGAAGGGAAAAATCAGAACAGAAGTTGAGTGCAAGGGATAATGTTGTAAAAAATTACCCATGCATATGTACTGTCAATAAAAAGTTATAATTATTTCAATAAAAAAAGAAATGCATGCTTGATGGACTGATTTCTCAATTGCTATCAATATTGTTTATGGATCTCTTCATTAAAAATAATAAAGCAACATTAAAAACCCAAGATTTTTATTTTTAAAAATAACATTCACTGGCAAACATATATAGAAACACAAACAAAAAATTATTGTATATAAAAACTGATGGGTCTATCTATACCTCAATAAAATTAGGATTGAGGTCTAGTGGCAGATTTGGGGTACAGGGAGTCAAGTGGAGCTCCCCTGCAACTCCTTTGGATTCGGTGCAAGGACACAAAGTTAAATGAGGTCTAGTGGTGCCGAGAGTCCCCTGTAAATGAATTTACAAGCCTGAAAACCTAGATTGATAAAAAGAGGTTTATTGTAGGGTTTGGTAGTAAGGTTAAAGTCTGGTTAGTAAAAGGTATTAGATAGAGGAAGAAATACACCAAAAGTGGCAGGACAGAGAGTCTGTGATGCAAAGCATGGTTGCCTGCATGTTTCAACTCTATCAAGAGATGATTCCAGCTTGGCTCTTTTATTTGCTTGAAGGAGCATATGGGTGGAGCCCAGGTTGATTCCTTGATAGCCAGAACCCACCAGGTAGGGGTTGGGCGACCTCAGCAGATCATTAGAATGGGGGCTGGGTACAGCCCAAACTGGCTCAGATCCAGATCTCTCCCCTTGGAATACAAAAGGGTGGTTTTAACCAGATCTTGTAAATCAAAGGTCAGTCCCAAAGGAAGTTGGAGATCAGGAAAGGAATCTTAAAAGGGCCACAGCCCCCATCAAAAACTATACATTTTGGGGAGTTGTTTTCTAAAAAGGTGAATATTAGCTTAAAATATAAGTTAAAGAAAATCTTGCAATGTTGTTGCACATGCCTCATATTAAGAATATTCACTCACCCATCGTTGGAACAAGTCAAAAATTCTTCCTTTATTTTGGGATGCCAGCAGCCAGTATTAAGCATTGCTGTGTGACCCTAAATAAATGAAAATAAATTTATGTTAAAAATGCAATAAGGCAATTGGCAAAGATATTAAAAGGTAGGGAAAGTCAGTGTTGTAAAATGAGAAGCATATCTATGTAACATAATGAAGTCAATATAATAATCTTTATTAACAATTTGGAATTACAATAATAAAGTGATTAAAATATCTCTTTTCTTTTATACATATTCTAGTAGTGTTTATATCCCAAGAAGAAATTTGACAAGAAAATTGACAAGAAGAAACTCCCAATATACACTAAGATATTAAAAAGAGCACTTCTTTAGAAAACAAAGAATTGAAAACAAGAAGGAAAACTGGGGAATGGCTAAATAAATTAAGAGACATGAATATAATGGAATATCACTATGTTGTAAGAAATTACACATATGATGAAATTAGTGAAACATGAAGAGATCTACATGTAAACAGAGGTAAGAAAATGATACGTACAATAATCACAATAATGAAAATATTTTTTAAACAAATAAAGTTAATGTTTCAAAATTATAAAGAAGTAGCATGGCTTTATCCCACCTGTTTGCAGAGGTACAAAATTGTATATTGCAAATTATTTTCGAACTTTTGCTATGTATTTATCAACTTTACTAATTTTTTTTCTTTAAAAATATTATTTTTATACAGGATAGTTCTCTGAAAGCAAAACTGTGGAAAACTAGCAATTTTTAAAAAGATATCAATTTTTAAAATTACTTAAAACAACAATGAATGAAAGAGAAAATTTCCATGCCTTTTGATCCAGAGATTCTACTACTAGACATTCAATTAAAAAGAAAAGCCCGAGACTTCCGGCTAAGATGGCGGCGTGGAGGCAGACAGCTGCTTGAGCTCCTCGCTTTCTCTCAGAACTTACTTCATGACAAGCCTCTGACTTAATGCTTGACCCAGAAAGAAATCCACAAATTATCACCAAGAGAAGACATCCTTGAAAGTCGCCAGAAAAGGTCTGTGTTTGTTGGGGGAGGGTCAATCAGACTGGGCGCAGACTGAGGGCAGACAGCCAGAGCAAGACAGGCAGCTCACACAGCTCAGACCGGAGGGGGAGGGGTGTGATCTCTGCAGTTTCTGCGAAAGGGCTTTTGCCCCAGTGTGGATGCTCCGTCTTGGCAGCAAGCCAGGAGCAGCAGAGAGGGTGTAAACACCGGAGGTGAAGATTAAAACCCCAGAAAGCCAGCGTCTCTCAGAGCCCGGCCACCCCCAACCCCCACCTGGACTGACTCGGTGCGTTCTCGGAGCCTCAGAGCGCAGACTCAGTACAGTCATTGCTGTTCTGTTAGTGGCTCTCTGCTGCCCTATCCCCAGTCTGTAGAGGAAGCCCATTAATAACATCCAGCCCTATCCCCCGCAAAACAGACCAATTGCTTCTCTTGTCAGTTTGTTTTCTTTGATTCTGACAAAATGAATAAAAAATTCAAAAGGGCTCTAACCATTGACAGCTTTTGTGTGGAGAGGGAGCAGACTTCAAATGCTGAGGAGACTAGGAACAGAATGTCCCCAGATGTATCCCCTGGGAGGGATATAAGCTGCTCCTCAATACAAAAGAACCTCATAGAGGAAATAAAAAAGGCTCTCACAAGAGAGCTGGAAGAGAAATGGGAAAAGGAAAGGGAAGCTTGGCAAGAGAGCCTGGAGAAGTCATCCCATGCATTCAAAGACAGAATGGATAAAGAAATCAAATCATTGAGAAACAAGATTAGTGAGCTGGAAAAGGTAAACAACTCCAAGGAAAACAGGATTAGTGAACTGGAAAAAGAAATCAGCTCTCTAAAAAATAAAATGGATAAAATGGAAAAAAATTCCATAGAAGATAAAAACTCAATTGGACAATTACAAAGAGATATAAAAAAAGTGAGTGAAGAAAATACATCATTGAAAATTAGACTGGAACAAGTAGAAATGAATGACTCAAGGAGAAACCAAGAGGGAGTCAAGCAAAACCAGAGAAATGAGACAATTGAAAAGACTGTCAAGTACCTTACCAGAAAGACAACAGACCTGGAAAACAGATCCAGGAGAGACAATTTGAGAATAATCGGACTCCCTGAAAAATGGGAGGAAAAAAAGAGCTTGGACACCATTTTCGAGGAAATTATCAAAGAGAACTGCCCAGACGTTTTGGAAACAGAGGGTAAAATAGACATTGAGAAAATTCATCGATCACCTACTGAAAGGGACCCTAAAATCAAAACGCCAAGAAATATAGTGGCCAAGTTCAAGAACCATCAGACAAAGGAAAAGATATTGGAAGCTGCTAGAAAAAAACAATTCAGATATGGAGGATCCACAATAAGGATAACACAGGATCTAGCAGCGTCCACATTAAAAGAACGCAGGGCCTGGAACATGATATTCCGAAAGGCTAAGGAACTTGGTATGCAGCCAAGAATAACTTACCCAGCAAGAATGAGCATCGTTTTCCAGGGAAGAAGATGGACATTTAACGAAATAAATGAATTCCATCTATTTTTGATGAAAAAACCAGACCTACATAAGAGGTTTGATCTTCAAATACAGAACTCAAGAGACTTCTAAAAAAGGTAAAAAGAAACCTTGAGAACTATACTTCTGTCAAAAAAATATGTAAAGAACATATGTACAATTTGTCTTAGAAAATAGAGGTGGAAAGGAGATTATATCATAAAAAAGTACAAAGTGGTGGTACTACATCTCATGAAGAGGCAAAGGTAACCTATTATATCTGAGAGAAAGAAAGGAGGGAGATGAACATAGCGTGTATCAATAGACATATTCGATTTATGGTGAAACTTCTTCCACTTCATTGAAAAGTGAAAGGGAAGGAGTAAGCTAAGGGGAAGGGAATACAGTAATTTCGAGGAAAAGGGGTAAAATAAGGGGAGGATCTTTAAGGTGGGGGAGGGATCCTAAAAAGGGAGGGCTGTGAAAAGCAAGTGGTGTTTACCAGTTTAATACTGGATAGGAGGGTAAAAGGTAAGGAAAGGGGAAAAGCATAAGCAGGGGTTAATAGGATGGCAAGCAATATAGAATTAGTCCTTCTAACCATAAATGTGAATGGGGCAAACTGCCTCATAAAGAGGAAGCAGTTAGCAGACTGGATTAAAAGTCAGAATCCTACTATATGTTGTTTACAGGAAACACACCTGAAACAGGATGAGACATTCAAACTAAAAGTAAAAGGGTGGAGCAGAATCTATTATGCTTCAGGCAAAACCAAAAAAGCAGGAGTAGCCATCCTCATCTCAGATCAAGCAAAAACAAAAATTGATCTAATTAAAAGAGATAAGGAAGGGCATTATATCCTGCTAAAGGGAAGCATCAATAGTGAAGCAGTATCAATATTAAACATGTATGCACCAAGTGGTGCAGCATCTAAATTCTTAAAAGAGAAATTAAGAGAGCTGCAAGAGGAAATAGATAGCAAAACTATAATAGCGGGAGATCTCAACCTTGCACTCTCAGAATTAGATAAATCAAACCACAAAATAAATAAGAAAGAAGTCAAAGAGGTAAATAGAATACTAGAAAAGTTTGATATGATAGATCTTTGGCGAAAGCTAAATGGAGACAGAAAGGAATATACTTTCTTCTCAGCAGTTCATGGAACCTATACAAAAATTGATCATATACTAGGGCATAAAAACCTCAAAATCAAATGCAGTAAGGCAGAAATAGTAAATGCATCCTTTTCAGACCATAATGCAATCAAAATAACATTTAATAAAAAGCCAGGGGAAAATAGACCAAAAAATAATTGGAAACTAAATAATCTTATACTAAAGAATGATTGGGTAAAACAGCAAATCATAGACATAATTAATAACTTCACCCAAGAAAATGACAATAATGAGACATCATACCAAAATGTGTGGGATACAGCCAAAGCAGTAATTAGGGGAAGTTTTATATCTCTACAGGCCTACCCGCATAAAATAGAGAAAGAGAGGGCCAACGAATTGGGTTTACAACTAAAATTGCTAGAAAAGGAACAAATTAAAAACCCCCAGACAAACACAAAACTTGAAATTCAAAAAATAAAAGGTGAGATTAATAAAATTGAAAGTAAAAAAACTATTGAATTAATTAATAAAACTAAGAGTTGGTTTTATGAAAAAACCAACAAAATAGACAAACCCTTAGTAAACCTGATTAAAAAAAGGAAAGAGAAAAAGCAAATTGATAGTCTTGAAAATGAAAAGGGTGAACTCACCACTAATGAAGAGGAAATTAGAACAATAGTTAGGAGCTACTTTGCTCAACTTTATGCCGATAAATTCGATAACTTAAATGAAATGGAAGAATACCTTCAAAAATATAGCTTGCCCAGATTAACAGAGGAAGAAGTAAGTAGTTTAAATAGTCCCATCTCAGAAAAAGAAATAGACCAAGCTATTAACCAACTTCCTAAGAAAAAGTCCCCAGGACCAGATGGATTTACAGGTGAATTCTACCAAACATTTAAAGAACAACTAACTCCAATGCTATGTAAACTATTTGAAAAAATAGGGATTGAAGGAGTCCTACCAAATTCCTTCTATGACACAGACATGGTACTGATACCTAAACCAGGTAGATCGAAAACTGAGAAAGAAAACTATAGACCAATTTCCTTAATGAATATTGATGCTAAAATCTTAAATAAGATATTAGCAAATAGACTTCAGAAAATCATCCCCAGGATAATACACTATGACCAAGTGGGATTTATACCAGGAATGCAGGGATGGTTTAATATTAGGAAAACTATTAGTATAATTGACCATATTAATAATCAAATTAATAAAAACCATATGATCATCTCAATAGATGCAGAAAAGGCATTTGATAAAATCCAACATCCATTCCTACTAAAAACGCTTGAGAGTATAGGAATAAATGGACTATTCCTTAAAATAATAAGGAGCATATATTTAAAACCTTCAGTAAACATCATATGTAATGGTGATAAACTAGAACCTTTCCCTGTAAGATCAGGAGTGAAACAAGGTTGCCCACTATCACCATTACTATTCAATATAGTACTAGAAACTCTAGCCTTGGCAATAAGAGCCGAGAAAGAGATCCAAGGAATTAGAGTAGGAAATGAAGAAATCAAATTGTCACTTTTCGCAGATGACATGATGGTATACTTAGAGAACCCCAAAGACTCTGCTAAAAAGCTATTAGAAATAATTCAGAATTTTAGCAAAGTCGCAGGATACAAAATAAATCCACATAAATCCTCAGGATTTTTATACATTACCAACACAATCCAACAGCAAGAGATACAAAGAGAAATTCCATTCAAAATAACAGTCGATAGTATCAAATATTTGGGAATATATCTACCAAAGGAGAGTCAGGAATTATATGAGCAAAATTACAAAACACTTGCCACAAAAATAAAGTCAGATTTAAATAATTGGAAAGACATTCAATGTTCTTGGATAGGCCGAGCGAATATAATAAAGATGACAATACTCCCCAAACTAATCTATTTATTTAGTGCTATACCAATCAGACTCCCAAGAAACTATTTTAATGACCTAGAAAAAATAACAACAAAATTCATATGGAAGAATAAAAGGTCGAGAATTGCAAGGGAACTAATGAAAAAAAAGTCAGAGGAAGGTGGTCTAAGTGTACCTGATTTAAAGCTATATTATAAAGCAACAGTCACCAAAACCATTTGGTATTGGCTAAGAAATAGACTAGTTGATCAGTGGCATAGGTTAGGTTCACAGGACAAGATAGTGAATAAAAATAGCAATCTAATCTTTGACAAACCCAAAGATCCCAAATTTTGGGATAAGAATTCATTATTTAACAAAAACTGCTGGGAAAACTGGAAATTAGTATGGCAGAAACTAGGCATGGACCCACATTTAACACCACATACTAAGATTAGATCAAAATGGGTCCAAGATTTAGGCATAAAGAACGAAATCATAAATAAATTGGAGGAACATGGGATGGTTTACCTCTCAGACTTGTGGAGGAGGAAGGAGTTTGTGTCCAAGGGAGAACTAGAGACCATTATTGATCACAAAATAGAACATTTTGATTACACCAAATTAAAAAGTTTCTGCACAAACAAAACTAATGCAAACAAGATTAGAAGGGAAGTAACAAATTGGGAAAAAATTTTTACAGTTAAAGGTTCTGATAAAGGCCTCATCTCCAAAATATACAGAGAATTGACTTTAATTTATAAGAAATCAAGCCATTCTCCAATTGATAAATGGTCAAAGGATATGAACAGACAATTTTCAGATGATGAAATTAAAACTATTTCCACTCATATGAAAGAGTGTTCCAAATCACTATTGATCAGAGAAATGCAAATTAAGGCAACTCTGAGGTATCATTACACACCTGTCAGATTGGCTAAAATGACAGGAACAAATAACGATGAATGTTGGAGGGGCTGTGGGAAAACTGGGACACTGATGCATTGTTGGTGGAGTTGTGAAAGAATCCAACCATTCTGGAGAGCAATCTGGAATTATGCCCAAAAAGTTATCAAAATGTGCATACCCTTTGACCCAGCCATACTACTACTGGGCTTATACCCCAAGGAACTACTAGAGAAGGGAAAGGGTCCTGTATGTGCCAAAATGTTTGTGGCAGCCCTTTTCATAGTGGCTAGAAGCTGGAAGATGAATGGATGTCCATCAATTGGAGAATGGTTGGGTAAACTATGGTATATGAATGTTATGGAATATTACTGTTCTATAAGAAATGACCAACAGGAGAAATACAGAGAGGCTTGGAGAGACTTACATCAACTGATGCTGAGTGAAACGAGCAGAACCAGAAGATCATTATACACTTCAACAATGATACTGTACGAGGATGTATGCTGATGGAAGTGGATTTCTTCAACATAGAGAAGAGCTAATCCAATTCCAATTGATTAATGATGGACAGAACCAGCTACATCCAGAAAAGGACTGGGAAATGAATGTAAACTGTTATTTTTACCTTCTGAATCCAATTCTTCCTGTGCAACAAAAAATTCGGTTCTACACACATATATTGTATCTAAATTATACTGTAATATATTTAACATATATAAGACTGCTTGCCATCAGGGGGAGGGGGTTGGGGGAGGAAGGGAAAAAATCTGAATAGAAGTAAGTGCAAGGGATAATGTTGTAAAAAATTACCCATGCATATGTACTGTCAAAAAATGTTATAATTATAAAATAAAATAAAAAATTAAAAAAAAATAAAATAAAATAAAACAAGAAAAAAAAAAAACAAAAAACAAAAAACAAAACAAAAAAAAAAAACAAAAAAAAAAAAAAAAGAAAAGCCCTATAGATAACAAAATATTTATAGCAGCCCTTTGATACTCATCAATCTGGAAAATAGCTAAGTAACTTCTGGTACATGAATGTAATGTAATATTACTATGCTATAAAAAACAACAAATGCGATTAACATAGTTAAGCATGAAAATATCGATATGAAACAATACCAAATGAAGAGAGTCAAGAACAACCATTAAACAAGGGAAAATAAATGTTACAAAATTCTAAGAATAAGCATGCTACAAAAATAATATATGAAACGATTCTTATCCTTTCTCTCTGCAGAGCTGAGAGATGCAAGGGAAAGTGAAATTTTCCATGGATATAGAACATTGCAAATACTGTCATATTTTTAAATGAACTGATAGGTTTTCATCAATTTTTTCCTCTTCATTCTCTATCTTTTAAAAGAAATTCATTTTTATATGGAAGGTTTCCTTAAAAGGGAAAAGGGGGACACAAGGAAATTTAGGGCCTATAAAATAAAAGATATAAATATAACTGATTTTTGATATATGAAAGCAATGGTATATTAATATTCTATTTAAAATGATGAACAGGCTTTTTTAGGCTGTCCAAGCAGAGACTTCCAGTTTGAGTGCAGGGGCTTTTCACACGTCAGCTGCTAATATCCATGGCCCCACAGAAGGCTTTGGCTGGGGTTTGTGACCCTTTTACTGTTCAGCCCCTAGCCTCAGGACAGTCACTAGGCCACACAGCAGAGGTCCTTCACTGGGCACTCCTCACAATGCAGCCATGCTAATCACCTCTGAATCATTTCAGAGGGGGGAGGGGGAAAGAAGGGAACCCTCTCCCAGAGCTCTCTCTTTGCCCAGTCACAATTTTTGCTCCTTTCCAGCCTATCTGGAAGGAAGCTGGTAAATTTCCTGCCCAAAGGGCTGACTCCACCAAGTTTTAACCATCAGTAAAAAACTGAAGAGAATGATTGACATCTTCTATACAGAGAAAGAACAAGTATCCAACCCTGAGGAGACTAACAGCAGACAGTCTCCAGATAATACCCTAAAGGGGAATGATACCTGCCCCCCATCACATAACTCCCTCCTAGAAGACACTATTAAAAAGTTAAGAGAATTTGAAGAAAAATGGGGAAAGGAAAGAGAAGCTATGATAGAGAATAACAACATCCTCAAATTTGAGTTGGAAAAATAAAGAATTCACAGGAGGTGCAGGGAAACAAAATTTGTGAATTAGAAAAGGTCAAAACATAACAGGAAAGTAGGATTTCTGAATTAGAAAAGCTAAAAAATTCCCAAGAAAATAGGATTTGTGATTTGGAAAAAGAAAATAACTCACTTAAAAAAAATTAGTGAAATAGAAAAAAATTCAACAGAACAAAATAATTCATTTAAAAACTCAATTGGACATATACAAAAAGAACTAAAAAATGTGAATGAAGAAAATAACTTATTAAAAATCAGGACTGAACAAATAGAAATGAATGATTCATTGAGAAACCAAGAATCAGTCAAACAAAACAAAACAAAACAAAAAAAAATAATAATATCAAATATTTACTGGGAAAATCGAGACCTGGAAAATAGATCTAAAAGAGAGAATCTGAGAATCATTGGACTTCCCGAAAATTATAATAAAAAAAGAGCCTAGATTCTATTTTACAGGAAATCATCAAAGAGAACTGTCCAGAGATAATAGAAACTCCACAGAACATTGTGGCTAAATTGCAGAACTACCATACTAAGGAAAAAATATTGCAAGCAGTGAGGAAAAAACAATTCAAATATCAAGGGACCACAATAAGGGTCACTCAAGATCTGGCAGCCTCCACATTAAAGGATCAAAGGGCCTAGAACCTAATATTCCGAAAGTCAAAAGAACTAGGAATGCAACCAAGAATAAACTACCCAGATAAGTTTAGCATTTTCTTCTATGGAAGAAGGTGGACATTTAATGAAACAGAGGAATTCCATTTGTTTCTAAGAAAAAAACCAGACTTAAAAAATTTGATCTAAATCCACATGATTCAAGAGAAGCAGAAAAAGGTAAAAAGAACTCTTGAGAACTGTATTTCTGTTGTTGATATACAGAAAGTCCAATTTGATTTTACTGATATAACATAAAAAAGGGAAAGGAAAGAGGATAGTATCCGAAAATAGAAAAGGAGGGATAAAAAGAGGGAAACTACATCCCAGGAAGAGGCAAAGAAAATTTACCACATCTGAAGAGGGGAAGAAACATTGTGTGAATCTTACTCTCATCAGAGTAGGCTCAAAGATTAAATAATTGACCTATTTGTTTTTCAGAGAATTCTCTCTCACCACATTATTAGGGTGGGGTGGAAGGAAAAGGGAAAATAAAAAGAGGAATAAGGGAAGGGTACAAGAAAGGGGAAGGGACTTAAAAGGTGTGGGGAAGGATAATAAAAAAGGAGGGCTGTGCTTCACGAGTGGGGTCCATAAATTCCATACTGGGGAAAAGGTTCAGGGTGGACAAGGGGGAAAAAAAGCATAATCAGGGGATAATATGATGGCAGGAAATACAGAATTAGTCATTTTAACTGTAAATGTGAATGGGATGAACTCTCCCATTAAACAGAGGCGAATAGCAAACTGGATCAAAAGTCAGAACCCTACAATATGTTGTTTACAGGAAACACATTTAAAGCAGGGAGATACATACAGAGTAAAGGTAAAAGGCTGGAACAGAATCTATTATGCTTCAGGTGAAGCCAAAAAAGCAGGAGTAGACATCCTCATCTCAGATCAAGCAAAAGTAGAAATTGGTTAAATTAAAAGAGATAAGGAAAGAAACTATATCCTGCTAAAAGGTAGCATAGACAATGAAACCATATAAATACTAAACATATATGCACCAAGTGGTATAGCATCTAACTTCCTAAAGGAAAAGTTAAAAGAGTTGCAAGAAGAAATAGACAGCAAAACTATAATAGTGGGAGATCTCAACCATGTACTCTCAGAATTAGATAAATCAAACCACAAAACAAATAAGAAAGAAATTAAAGAGGCAAATAGAACATTAGAAAAACTAGGTATGATAGATCTTTGGAGAAAACTGAGTGTTTCAAATCACTACTGATCAGAGAAATGCAAATAAAGACAGCTCTGAGATACCACTACACACCTGTCAGATTGGCTAAGATGAAGGAAAAGATAATGATGAATGTTGGAGGGGATGTGGGAAAACTGGGACACTGATACATTGTTGGTGGAGTTGTGAAAGAATCCAGCCATTCTGGAAAGCAATTTGGAACTATGCCCAAAAAGTTATCAAACTGTGCATACCCTTTGATCCAGCAGTGCTACTACTGGGCTTATATCCCAAAGAAATACTAAAGACGGGAAAGGGACCTGTGTATGCCAAAATGTTTGTAGCAGCTCTTTTCATACTGGCTAGAAACTGGAAGATGAATGGATGTACATCAATTGGAGAATGGTTGGGTAAATTATGGTATATGAATGTTATGGAATATTATTGCTGTATAAGAAATGACCAGCAGGATGAATACAGAGAGGTTTGGAGAGACTCGCATGAACTGATGCTGAGTGAAATGAGCAGAACCAGAAGATCAGTATACACTTCAACAACAATAGTGTATGAAGATGTATTTGGACAGAAGTGGATATCTTCAACATAAAAAAGATCCAACTCACTTCCACCTGATCAATGATGGACAGAAACAACTACACCCAGAGAAGGAACACTGGGAATTGAATGTAAAATATTAGCACTACTGTCTTCAGAATCCAATACTTAACATGCAACAAGAAAATTGGATTTACACACATATATTGTATCTAGGTTATACTATAACACATGTAAAATGTATGGGATTGCCTGTCATGTAGGGGAGGGAGTAGAGGGAGGGAGGGGAAATTTTGGAAAAATGAATACAAGGGATAATGTTATAAAAAAAATTACCCATGCATGTATACTGTCAAAAAAATTATAATTATAAAATTAATTTTAAAAATAAAAAAATTTTTTTTAAATTTTTTTAGAAATTTAAAAAAAAGAAAGAAAGAAAACTGAATGATGATAGAAAGGAGTATACTTTCTTCTCAGCAGTTCATGGAACCTATACAAAAATTGACTATATATTGGGACATAAAGATCTCAAAATTAAATGCAGGAAGGCAGAAATAGTAAATACTTTCTTCTCAGATCACAATGCAATAAAAACTACATTCAACAAGAAGTTAGGGGTAAATAGACCAAAAAGTAATTGGAAACTAAATAGTCTCATCTTAAAGAATGACTGGGTGAAATAGCAAATTATAGAAACAATTAATAATTTCACCCAAGATAATGACAACGATGAGACATCATAACAAAATTTGTGGGATGTAGCTAAAGCAGTAATAAGGGGAAATTTTATATCTTTAGGGATTTACTTGAATAAAATAGAGAAAGAGAAGATCAATGAATTGGGCCTGCAACTTAAAAAGCTAGAAAAAGACCAAAGTAAAAATCCCCAACCAAAAACTAAACTTGAAATTCTAAAATTAAAAGGAGAAATCAATAATATTGAAAGTAAGAAAACTATTGAATTAATAAATAAAACTAAGAGTTGGTTTTATGAAAAAGCCAATAAAATAGATAAACCTTTGGTAAATCTGATCAGAAAAAGGAAAGAGGAAAATCAAATTGTGAGTCTTACAAATGAAAAGGGGGATCTTTCTACCAATGAAGAGGAAATTAAAGAAATAATAAGGAGTTACTTTGCCCAACTTTATGCCAATAAATTTGATAACTTAAGTGAAATGGATGACTACCTCAAAAAATATAGGCTTCATAGATTAACAGAGGAGGAGGTAAACTGCTTAAATAGTTCCATTTCAGAAAAAGAAATAGAACAAGCTATTAATCAACTCCCCAGGAAAAAATCCCCATGACCAAATGGATTTACATGTGAATTCTACCAAACATTTAAAGAACAATTAGCCCCAATGTTATATAAACTACTTGAAAAAATAGGGGATGAAGGAGTCCTACCAAACTCCTTTTATGACACAGACATGGTACTGATACTTAAACCAGGTAGGTTGAAAATGGAGAAAGAAAACTATAGACCAATCTCCTTAATGAATATTGATGCTGAAATCTTAAATAAGATATTAGCAAAAAGGCTTCAGAAAATCATCCCCAGGATAATACACTATGCAAAGGCTGGTTTAATATTAGGAAAACTATTAATATAATTGACCATATTAATAATCAAATTAATAAAAACCATATGATCATCTCAATAGATGCAGAAAAAACATTTGATAAAATAGAACATCCATTCCTACTAAAAACACTGAGAGTGTAGGAATAAATGGACTATTCCTTAAAATAGTCAGGAATATATATTTAAGACCGTCAGTAAGCATAATATGTAATGGAGATAAACTGGAACCGTTTCCAGTAAGATCAGGAGTGAAACAAGGTTGCCCACTATCACCATTACTATTCAATATTGTATTAGAAATGCTAGCCTCAGCCCTTTTTATAGTGGCTAGAAACTGAAAAATGACAACACGGGAAACCTCACCCGACCCGGACACGGAAAGGATTGACAGATTGATAGCTCTTTCTCTATTCTGTGGGTGGTGGTGCATGGCCGTTCTTAGTTGGTGGAGCGATTTGTCTGGTTAATTCCAATAAAAAACGAGACTCTGGCATGCTAACTAGTTACGCGACCCCCGAGTGGTCGGCGTCCCAACTTCTTAGAGGGACAAGTGGCGTTCAGCCACCTGAGATTGAGCAATAACAGGTCTATGATGCCCTTAGATGTCCGGGGCTGCACACGCGCAACACTGACTGGCTCAGTGTGTGCCTACCCTACGCCGGCAGGCGCGGGTAACCCGTTGAACCCCATTCGTGATGGGGATCGGGGATTACAATTATTCCCCAAGAACGAGGAATTCCCAGTAAGTGTGGGTCATAAGCTTGCGTTGATTAAGTCACTGCCCTTTGTACACACCGCCTGTCGCTACTACCGATTGGATGGTTTAGTGAGGTCCTCGGATCGGCTAGGAGCTCATTATACACTTCAACAATGATACTGTATGAGGATGTATTCTGATGGAAGTGGATATCTTCAACAAAAAGAAGAGCTAATCCAATTCCAATTGATCAATGATGGACAGAATCAGCCACACTCAGAAAAGGAACCCTGGGAAATGAGTGTAAACTGGGAGCATTTTTTTTCTTCCGAGATTATTTTTACCTTCCGAATACAATTCTTCCTTTGCAACAACAACAACAACAAAATTCGGTTTTGCACATAATACATATATATATATATATATTGTACCTAGGATATACTATAAGATATTTAATATGTATGGGAATGCCTACCATATAGGGGAGGGGGTGAAGGGAAGGAGGGGAAAAATTCGGAACAAAAGGGAGTACAAGAGATAATATTGTAAAAAAAAGAATTACCTATGCATATGTACTATCAAAAAAAAGGTCATAATTATAAAATTAATTAAAAAAAGAAAAAGAAAAGAAATGCTAGCCTCGACAATAAGAATCGAGAAAGAGATTAAAGGAATAAGTGTAGGAAATGAGGAAATCAAACCATCACTCTTTGCAGATGATTTGATGATATACTTAGAGAACCCCAGAGATTATAATAAAAAGTTATTAGAAATAATTCACAACTTTAGCAAAGTTGCTGGATACAAAATAAATCCCCATAAATCCTCAGCATTTTTAAAGGAAGGAAGGAAGGAAGGAAGGGAGGGAGGGAGGGAGGAAGGGAGGGAGGGAGGGAGGGAGGAAGGGAGGGAGGGAGGGAGGGAGGGAGGGAGGGAGGGAGGGAGGAAGGGAGGGAGGGAGGGAGGGAGGGAGGGAGGGAGGGAGGGAGGAAGGAAGGAAGGAAGGAAGGAAGGAAGGAAGGAAGGAAGGAAGGAAGGAAGGAAGGAAGGAAGGAAGGAAGGAAGGAAGGAACCAGCTTAAAAAACAAAATTGCCCAAATGGAAAAAATAGGTACAAAACTTCATCAAAGAAAATAATTCCTTAAAAATTAGGATTAGACAAGTAGAGGCTAATTACTCCATGACACATCAAGAATGATAAATTGAGGGGCAGCTAGGTGGCGCAGTGGATAGTGCACCAGCCCTGAATTCAGGAGGACCCGAGTTCAAATTTGGTCTCAGACACTTAACACTTCCTAGCTGTGTGACCCTGGCAAGTCATTTAACCCCAGCCTCAAGGGAAAAAAAAAAAAAAAAAAAAAAGAATAATAAATTGAAAAGAATGAAAAACATAAGAAAATATGAAATGTCTCATTGGAAAAACCACTAATACAATCAAAGATAATTTAAGAATAATTGAACTATCTGAAAGTCATGCCAAGAAAAGCCTAGACATCATATTTCAAGAAATTAACTTAGATCTAAAGGGTAAAATAGAAATTGAAAGAATCTATCAGTCACCTCCTGAAAGAGATCCTAAAATGAAAAGTCCCAGGAAAAATTCCAGATCAAAGAGACAATAACTTCAAGCAGTTAAAAAGAACTAAATCCAGTATCACAGAACCACAATCAGAATCAGAGAAGCCACAAACTTCCCTGTAAATGAAAAGGAAGTATTGGAATATGATATTTTAAAAGGCTAAGGACTAGGTTACAATCAAAAATCACCTATCCAGAAAAACTCAGTGTAATTTTTCAGGGGGAAAATGGATATTTAATGAAACAGAGAATTTTTGAGCATTCATGATGAAATACCAGAGCTCAACAGAAATCTGATATTCACATAAAATAGTCAAAAGAATCATAAAAAGGCAAACATGAAATAGTAATCATAAGCAACTCAATAAACTGTTTATATTCCTATAAGGGAATTTAATACAACTTCTAAGAATTTTATCTTTATTGCAGCAGTTAAAAGGAGTTTACATAAGTGTAAGTTTATTATATTGAAATGATCGCTAAAAATAAAGAAAGAAAGAACAAAGGGCTGAGAAAGAAGGATGCAACCAAAGCATTTCTCAACCCTTTCAGCAATTAAAGACCAAAAATAAAAAAATTTCCTTGATGCTATACATTGCACATTGCTGTCTGCTAAATACCCACTGTCTCATTAATTCTTCAGATACCATGTTATTCCAAGTTTCACTGCCACAGAGCAATACCAAGAAAATGTACTGAAGAAATGATATAATTAGGAAAAATAATGCAATTTTTGTACTATAAAGAACATCTGAACACACATGAGGAGAAAAGGAGATGCCTATCACATGCTAGACACTCTTCTAAACATGTAAAAATCTCATCTCATTTGATACAATTTTTTTCATTTTGCAGATGAAGAAACTAAAGCATAAAGTAATTAGATGGCTTTCCCAAAGTAACACAGTGAATTAGATGTAAGACCACAACTAAAACACAAGTCTTCAGTTTTGTAGTTTAGAACAGTTACTATTGTACCATGCTGTTATCAGAGATTCACAAACCAGTTAGAAAAATACTCAATTGTAGAGGGCAGGAACTCTGGAGAAATATACTTGAAACAAGGATACTTAAAACAAGGTGTTAAAACTCAGTGGAATTGATGACATAACGGTTCTCTAGTTCACATATATCTAGTTTCACATAATGATATAATCACTCTAGTTGGCATATACTCAGTATACTATAATGATATAATTGTAATAGGATATTTAAGGGCTGAGAGAACTGAGGTGGGTCAGTCAGTCACAGTGAACAGACTGTGAAGGACACAGACTGAGTCAGACTGGGACAAACTTGAGAATAAAGACTTTAGACTCTATTCCTGACTATCCTGCTGAGACCAAAGCCTGTCCAAAAGACCTCCAGAAAGCTAGCCTGGACAATACATTTTGGTGCCAATATGAGGCACTGAAAGAAGCACACTACACTTAAGGACCTACACTCAGCAATTCAACAGGATCATAAGTTCAGTGGGAAAGTCCCTGTGAAGTCACAGGGACCAGGATATAGGGTGAGTACAAAAACAGACAAGCAGGAAACTTTGGTAAAGGCTAAACTAGTCACTTTCCTTTTTCAGCTGAAATGGGGAAAATACTGAGAAAAGAGCCTTCCCCACTCTAAGGGAAGTATGTAGAATGCATAGTTAGGTTAATAAAGGAGCAATGTTTGTTGGTAACTTGAGAGCAGATCATTGGACTCTTAGAAATATTAGAATGCACGTCTCCTTGGTTCTCTAAGGAAAAAAAATTAGAGCCAGATAAATGGAAACTAGTGGGAGAGCAATTATTTGAATATTATGAAGATAATGATCCTGATTCAGTTCCTCAGAAAACATTCTACATATATATATATACAACATAATACAATTGGCTTTAAGGAATCCCACAAGTTTTAAAATAAAGAAAAAAGAGAAACAGCAGGAGGGGGGTGGTACTAACAAAGCAGCTGAAAAGCGTGAAGAATTTGACAAAAGAGTTAAACAGAGTCTGATGAAATTAAGGAGTATGGTGCTTCTCAGCAGGAGCATTGCATTCTCCATCTCATGACCCTCCTCCCTCAATTCCCCTTCCCAGGTGAAAGGAGGAGGGAGAATGAGAGGGACAGTGACACCATCGGTACCACCCATGAAGCAGCTTTGTCCACCTATGACAAGATTACAAAAGGCACTAGTTAAAGCTAAAAATGAAAGACAGGATACATCTGATTTTAAAATAGAAGCATACCCTGTGATTGAAGAGTTTGACTCTTCAGGTCAAGAAAAAAGAAGATTCACTCCTTTTAATATGGAAATTATCAAAGATGTAGAAAAGGCTTGCACTCTTTATGGGTCTATGTTGTCTTATGTTTGTGATTAGAGAATTTGGTTATGAAAATTTTAACCCTTAGTGATTAGAAATCTATAGCAAAGACATGTTTAGACCCTGTCCAGAAAGACATATTTAGACCAAGGCCTGTCCAGAGGACCTCCAGAAAGCTAGGCCAGACATTACAATCAATAACTAGTTTATTTAACTATGAGAAGCACTAGGGTGGAGTGTCTAGAGAGGTCCCTTCAAAGTCAAGAAGACCTGGGTTCAAATTCTACTTTTGACAATACTAACTATAGGACCCAGAACAAGCTACTTCATGTGTCAGAGGTCCAAGCATTAAGAAGACACCTATTAAAATGTCTATCTACATTACTAAATGGTTTTCCTCACCAGGCACTCCCTATGGTACTGAAATCAGGTTTGTTTTAAAAAGTCTGTTATTGCTTTTTTCTTAAAGCCTATAAAAACACATTATTGTATGCAAAGTCTCATTACTATGAATATATAGCAATTCCATAATATAAAGTTGGCAATATTTTTGTCCATTACAAAATATTTTGAAGATATGTTTAAATTACCCATAGTTATCAATTTACTCTCACACACACACACACACATATATATATTTTTTTTTTGGGGGGGGGGGGAATGGATGAGCTTGTATTCATTTGGAAAGGGAATTATCACTGAATAAATTCCCTCTCCCAATGAAAATCAGCAACTGCTTTGCAGTTTAGAGTCTTCAGAAAGTTGTTTAGGCAACTAAGAGATAAAGTGATTGGCCCAGGATCCCATAGGAATTCTAGTTTTTGCCAAAAACTAGACTTGAACCCTGGTTTTCCTAACTAAAGACAGCTCTCTATTTATTTTGCCACATTGCCTTAAAAAAATTTATCATAGCAACCAGTCTTACTACTAAAATTTATAGAAAATCTTTAGACATGCTCATCAATTCAACAACCAAAAATACTTTAAAAATAATAAAAAGATATCATAAGAGCAAATATATACACACAGTAAAAATACATGTAACATATTCATTAGGCCTTTTAAAAAATAAAAGACTGAATAAACACAGAGATAATGACTCAACAAAATAGTGTCCTTTAAGAAAAAATGCAATTGTTGCTTTCTCTTAAACTTAAATTGATGGCTGATTAGACTGAGAAGAAAATGGAAGATCAGGTTAAAATTAGCAACTTAAAACTGGAGTCTTTCACTAACTTCTAAGATTAATGTGGAAAAGATGAGGCTTGGTCCTGGGAAAATTTGGTCTTATGCTGTCAGTGTGTACTATTTTTCTAGAAAAATAGTTTTCAAATTTACTTGAAATTTCAAAACTATTTGCTAAATTAATGAAAAATCAGAGGTTCCATATACTAGTGTTATAGATAAAGAAGATACTTTTCATTTCAATCATCACATTTAAGAAAATAGGGTGCTCTTCATGTCTATCAAATACTTAACTTGGCTCATAATAGGGACTTGAATATTTATAGATTTGATTTGAAAAAGTTTTCTAGAAAACTTAATGTAGAAGATAAATTCAAATGTATAAATGATTTAGAAATAAAGGTTCACATCAAAACAATAAAGCAAGGAAGGAAATATCTAGAATAATTATGGATATGAGAAGGTTATATGACCAAATACAGGTAAAAAATACCCACAGTAAAAATACATGTAACATGCTCATTAGGCCTTTTAAAAAATAAAAGACTGAATAAACACAGAGATTATGACTCAACAAAATAGTGAACTTTAAGAAAAAAATGCAATTGTTGCTTTCTCTTAAATACTGATGGCTGAATAGACTGAGAAGAAAGAAAATGGAAGATCAGGTTAAAATTAGCAACTTAAAACTGGAGTCTTTCACTAACTTCTAAGATTAATGTGGAAAGGATGAGGCTTGGTCCTGGGAAAATTTTGGTCTTATGCTGTCAGTGTGTTCTAGTTTTCTAGGAAAATAGCTTTCAAATTTACTTGAAATTTCAAAACTATTTGCTAAATTAATGAAAAATCAGAGGTTCCATATACTAGCGTTATAGATAAAGAAGATACTTTCATTTCAATCGTCACATTTAAGAAAATAGGGTGCTCTTCATGTCTATCAAATACTTAACTTGGCTCATAAGAGGGACTTGAATATTTATAGATTTGATTTGAAAAAGTTTCTAGAAAACTTAATGTACAAGATAAATTCCAAATGTATAAATGATTTAGAAGTAAAGGTTCACATCAAAACAATAAAGCAAGGAAGGAAATATCTAGAATAAATTATGGGTATGAGAAGGTTATATGACCAAATACAGAATAAAAAATATCATAGTATTTTAAATACATAAAACTGAAAAACTTTTACATAAAGAAAACAAAAAGTAGTTTAAAATTAGAAGTAAATGAGTTAACTGACCCCCCCCAAAAAAAACTTGAAAGCAAATTTCTCCAATAAATATTTAATAATTAAGCTACATTAAAAAAATGAACCAAATATAAAATGAAAGCCATTTCCTGATAATGTTTTCCTTATTTTGTTTTTTCAATAATAATCTCTTTAATTTTTTTCAAAATATATGCAAAGATAATTTTCAACAAAATGTATCCTTACAAAAACCTATGTTCTAAATCTTTTGCCTTCCTTTCCCTTAATTCCTCACCAGATAGCAACTAATCTAAGTTAAATATGTTCAATTTTTCTAAACATATTTCCACATTTACCGTGCTGCGTAAGAAAAATCAGATCAAAAGAGGAAAAAAAGAGGGAAAAAAAAAAAACACCAAGCATCCAAACAATAAAAACAGTGAAAATATTATGCTGCAATTCAATCTTCATAGTCTTCTCCCTAGATGCAGATGGTTCTTTCCATCCCAAGACTATTGGAAATGCTTTGAATCATTTGTTGAAAAGAGTCAAATCCATTACAGTTGTTCATCACATATTCTTATTGTTTCTGTACACAGTATTATTTTGGTTCTAGCCATCTTAAAATCAGTGCATATAAGTCTCTCCAGGTTTTTCTGAAATCATCCTGCTGATCATTTCTTACACAACAATAATATTGCATTACATTCACATACCGTAATTTATTCAAACATTCCCCAACTGATGAGCATCCACTCATTTTCTAGTCCCTTGCCATTGCAAAAAGGGTTGCTACAAATATTCTTGCACATATAGGTCCTTTTCCCTTTTTTATGATCTCTTTGGGATACAGACTTAGTAGAGACACTGCTGAATCAAATTTTGATATGTCCTTTGGACATAGTTCCAAATTACTCTCCAGAATGGTTGGTTCAGTTCACAACTCCACCAACAATGTATTAGTGTTCCAGTTTTACCACATCCCCTCCAAAATTTATCATTATCTTTTCCTATCATGTTAGCCAATCTGTGTGAAGTGGTAACTCAGAATTATCCTAATTTGTATTTCTCATTGACTAGAAATAATTTTCAATTTCTTCATCTAAAAATTATCTGCTCATATCCATTGATCATTTATCAATTGGGGAATAACTTGTATTCTTATAAATTTGGGCCAATTCTCTACATATTTTTAAAATAAGGCTTCTATCAGAAACATTGGATGTAAAATTTTTTAATCAGTTTTTTTTCTTCCCTTCTAATGTAGGCTGCCCAATAGATAAATTGACAAAGGACAGGAACAGGTAGTTCACAAAGGAAGAAATCTAAGTTATCAACAAATGTGAAAAATTTCTCCAAAACCTTAATTTTATTAAAATGATTCCAAGTTTCTATCTTATTGAATAGTGTGAGGGTATCAGCTCAACTAAAAAACGAATCCATAACTGAAGCCTCATCAATGTGCTATTTTAACTTTTAAAACTATACAGACATAGTTCTCTCTTAATCAGACTGGCAAAAATGAGGGGAAAAAATGACAGTGGTTGAAAAATTTGCAGGGAAACAGGCATACTTGACTAATACATTTTCAGACATGTCCAATGTGTAAATTATTTTTTTTCTTTTCTTTTTTTTTTCTCCCAATAGCAATAAGGTTACCAAAAGTAGAAAAAAGAAATAAGGAGAGGAGGTTACCAAGACATTTTCTGGAAAGAAACAGCAGGAAAGTCAATAAGAAACACAGAGTAGGATAGCTTTGAAAATAACGAGTTTATTATATACTTAAAAAGAAAAGTAAGCAGATTCACTGTTTCATATATAATTCTCTTTTTATGTTCAACTTTGTATGTGGAAATATCTCTTATTAGGCATTTGTATTCAGAATAAAACACATTTTTTAAAAATTACAACAAAAATGTTTAAAAAGGAAGTATATTTAGTCACTGACAGTAACAACTATGTAGTACATAGGGTCAAGAACACTAAGCTGGTTATTATACAACAATTATCTGGGATCTTCCCACCACGAATGATGACACTATCTGGTAAAGGTAGGTGCAAGAATGATACCAAAGCATGGGAATGTTAAGTGCCTCTCTGTTTAAACAGTGACTAAAAATGAGTCATGAAGACAAGCAAGTTCAGCCAAAGATTCTCAAAGAGATATAAATGGAGGCATGCCTCATATTAGTGGGAAAAAAATTTAAAGTGAAAATTAGAAAGTCAATCCACTCATTGATCAAAGTAACTGGCTTGTCTAGCTTTTCATTTAATCTTACTAGATGTCCTCATTTAAGAGTCTCTCTTTATACTAAGTATCCTTTTAGTATCAAGAGCTTAATCTGAAATTCTTACAGAGACAGAGTAACATTTTATTATGGCATTGCTTTCTTCAAAGAAAGGAGCTTTTAAAGTTATTTTTCCAAAAGTTATCAGATCCAATTGGAGTCATTTTTGGTCAACATAATTGACTTGAAAGGTTGCCCTCTGGGACCACTGAACAGGATGAGGCTAACTGGCTCAAGTAAGAAATTAATTCATAACTGTGGTCTCGTTAATGTGCTCTTCTAATTTTAAAAACCAAATATACAGATACAGGCCTCTCTTAATCAGAATTAATAAATAAAAACAAAATTTATTATAAGATTACCGCCAGTTCCTAATAAAAACCAAGCAAAAATCTGAAGAAACAAAAGCCAGATCTGGGCAAGGAAGCAGGCCAGTCAGATTCTGGGTAAATCAAAAAATAACAATAATCAATAGATCTGCTGGGTCCTGAGGTTTGCAGATGGTATGCCAACATGAATCAACATCAACAAAGGAATTCTGATGCTGGGCTTTGGATACCCCTGAAACTAATACCATACTTCTTTCATAACTAGCCATAAGAAAAAACTATGGATGAAAATTTTAAGTTCTCTCTCTCCTTAATTATCATTTTTAACTTAGTGAAGGCATCTTAAATTATCAGGAGTGGACCAAAAAAATGTCTTGCAAATTTTCTGGAAATAAGTAAGACTACCAAAGTAAGACTTTATTTAAGAAATAGAATTTTTGCAGAAATTAAGTGGCTACTCTGTAAGTATGAGTGAGACACATATTTCATATTTATCTTATATTCTTTATGTAAGAAACTCATTGTTTTATCTTCAAAATAACAGTAATATGTTCAAAATAATGTACTCAACTTTTTTTCTCTTCTTTTCCTTTTTTCAATAATGTCCCCAAATTCAAAGAAAATCATCTTATAAAAGTGCATAATTTTAAAATCCCTATCCATCCATTGAACTCTTTCCAAGAAAGAAAGAAAGAGCAAGGGGGGGGGGGGGGGGAGAGGAAAATAAAACATTTAAGCAAAGTCAATAGTATGTAATTTTAAGGAATTTGATTTATCTAGTCATTCTCTGTATTGATTGGAAGTACTCAAGAAAATTCTTGTCACTTATCTCTTGACATTGACAGACTAGTTTTCAAGACAATTATACTCACTTGTAGCAACAAATTCATTTTCAGTTCAGTTATTTTCAGCTATATCCAACTCGTTATGATCTCATTTTTTAAGCAAAGATACTGGAATGGTTTGCGATTTCTTTCTCTAGCTATTTTACTGAGGAGGAAACTGAGGCAAACAGGAATAAGTGACTTGCCCAGAATCACACTGCTGGTTAGTATCTGAGAGCAGATTTGAATTCAAAATGAGTTGTTTTGACTGCAGGCCCAATAGTTTTCTAGCTGCCCAAGATAATTGTACACATTATCCACGTAGAATTTCATTCTTTGGAAAGGTCAAACAATACAAGTTAAAAGTTATCTCCTTAAAGGTGACTTACATAAAGGTGCTCACTTCAAAAAATTAAAGGATGGGAGTTTTGTCCCATAGAAAAGAGCATAGAGTGCAAATACTCTCACTATCAGAACATGTATTCAAAGCTGTTTTCTTAGTAGAGGTGATAGACCACTTGTATAAAACCATTTTATGCTGTAACAAATGGAATGGAAGATGACTTGCCAAGGTTGGCAAGATAAAATTTAATTTCAGAAGTTTTAGTCCTCTTTGAAACTAAGTGGGCTATCTAGTTATTTCATTTATCACTTATCTCCTCTTTTAAAAAATGTTGCCTAATCAACTCCTGATTCTAATTCTCTTTCAGTTATCTCATCAAATAATTAAAATCCAAGCTTCCTGCTTTCTCCAAAGTCTAAGAACTTGATTATGGCTTTGTACCCCTCATTACCAAAACAACTGTCTCATTGTCAGACTCCCAACTTCCAATCTTTCTCCTTTTTAAACATTTTTGTTGTAATTTTTAAAAATGTTTTATTCTGAATACAAATGCCTAATAAGAGATATTTCCACATACAAAGTTGAACATAAAAAGAGAATTATATATGAAACAGTGAATCTGCTTACTTTTCTTTTTAAGTATATAATAAACTCGTTATTTTCAAAGCTATCCTACTCTGTGTTTCTTATTGACTTTCCTGCTGTTTCTTTCCAGAAAATGTCTTGGTAACCTCCTCTCCTTATTTCTTTTTTCTACTTTTGGTAACCTTATTGCTATTGGGAGAAAAAAAAAAGAAAAGAAAAAAAATAATTTACACATTGGACATGTCTGAAAATGTATTAGTCAAGTATGCCTGTTTCCCTGCAAATTTTTCAACCACTGTCATTTTTTCCCCTCATTTTTGCCAGTCTGATTAAGAGAGAACTATGTCTGTATAGTTTTAAAAGTTAAAATAGCACATTGATGAGGCTTCAGTTATGGATTCGTTTTTTAGTTGAGCTGATACCCTCACACTATTCAATAAGATAGAAACTTGGAATCATTTTAATAAAATTAAGGTTTTGGAGAAATTTTTCACATTTGTTGATAACTTAGATTTCTTCCTTTGTGAACTACCTGTTCCTGTCCTTTGTCAATTTATCTATTGGGCAGCCTACATTAGAAGGGAAGAAAAAAAACTGATTAAAAAATTTTACATCCAATGTTTCTGATAGAAGCCTTATTTTAAAAATATGTAGAGAATTGGCCCAAATTTATAAGAATACAAGTTATTCCCCAATTGATAAATGATCAATGGATATGAGCAGATAATTTTTAGATGAAGAAATTGAAAATTATTTCTAGTCAATGAGAAATACAAATTAGGATAATTCTGAGTTACCACTTCACACAGATTGGCTAACATGATAGGAAAAGATAATGATAAATTTTGGAGGGGATGTGGTAAAACTGGAACACTAATACATTGTTGGTGGAGTTGTGAACTGAACCAACCATTCTGGAGAGTAATTTGGAACTATGTCCAAAGGACATATCAAAATTTGATTCAGCAGTGTCTCTACTAAGTCTGTATCCCAAAGAGATCACACAATCAAAAAATATTACCAAAGGGAAAGAAAGGCATTATCTTACATGAAAAAGTGCTATGTAAAATGACAATATAAAAACTTTTAATAAGCATGCATCTATTTATCCTAAATGTATATGCATTAATGAAAATTTCATAATCTCGAAAGAAGAAACCATTATAACAGCAATAATAATGGAAGCTCTTAACACCTCCTTTATAAGAAGATGACAAATTACTGAATTTAATAGAGCAGTTGGTAGGATTGGAACAAATATAAACATTTTGAAGAGCGATATGGCAATACAAAAACCAGTTGTCTAAGCAATCATACCTTCTGACCTAACAAACAGTATTAATATTTTATCCTAATAGGATCACAAAAAGTAAAAAAGGGATCTATCTATACAAAAATCCTTTTAGCCACTTTATTTCAAATGGGGGGAAATATAGAATCAAACCATATATACAATAAATAGAGAATGGCTAAACATATGATAGTACATTAATACCATGCAATGAAATACTATAATACCTCAAAAATTTATAATAAAAAATACAATGAAATATGGAAAAACCTACAGGACATGAGTAGAAGTGAAATCAGTTGAACTAGACCTGACCACAATTATTAAAATTTATAAGGAAACAAAATAGAAAGTAGCATAACTTAAAGTAGACATTTAAAAAGTAATAATAATATAAGTAACAATAATAACATATTCATAAAGTACTTTAAGGCTTACAATTCATTTTACAAATATAATATCATTTTATCCTTATCATAAACCTAGAAAGTAATTGCTATTATTATCCACATTTATCAGATGAAAAAACTTGGGTAGGCAGAGATTAAATGCCTTGCTCAAAGTCACAAAGCTAGTATGTGAGGCTGGATTTGAACTGAGGTCTTTCTGATTCCAGGTCCAAGGCTGAACAAATATTTTGGGATCGAGAATTCATTTTAATATGAATTTTTGTGCATCTATTTTGCTAAAAATAAATAAATAAATAAGGTTTTTGTAATTTTTCCTATCACCTTTGCCACCCTTATGGGTATTGGGTGAAATTTCACATTCATTTTAATTTGAGTTCCTCAAATTATTGGTAATTTGGAGTATTTTTTCATGTGGTTATAAATAAGTTGGATTTCTTCTCTTGATAACCATTTGTTCATGCGCTCATATCATTATTAAACAACTGGGAGATGGTTCTTTTTCTTATAAATTCAATCAGTTCCTTACATATCACAGAAATAAAATCTTTATTAGACAAACACTGTGAAGATATTTTTCTTTCAATTATTTCCCTTTTAATCTTAGCTTTATTTAAACATGTGTAAAACTCACTTTAATGTTACATATTCAAAATTAGTCATTCTGTTTTCTATGATCCTCTATTCCTTGTTTGGTCGTGAACTGTCCTCATATTCATGAATTATAAATCATTTTTTTCCACAATTCTTTAATTTATGATGTGACATTTTATATATAAATCATATAACCATTTGAAATTTTTTGTCACTAAGTCACTTCAGTCATATCTGATTCTTCAGGACCTCATTTGAGGTTTTCTTGATAAATACATTGGAGTGGTTTCCCATTTCCTTTTATAACTTACTTATAAAGTTATAAAACTTTGTTTTATAAAGATACAAGGTTAAAGGACTTGCCCAGGATCAAACAGATAGTGCCTGAAGTCAGATTTGAACTCATAAAAATAGGTCTTCCTAACTCCCAAGCTTGATGTTCTATCTGCTGCACCACTGAGCTGCCTATTTGAAACTTATCTTTGTATAAAGTATGAGGAAAGAAGGTATATTAATAAAATGTTAGTGAATTTGTAAGAGGGTACAACCTTACAGGAAAACAATTTTGGAATTACATACAAAAAGCTGCTAAATACCATGTGTGCCCTTTCACCAATGTTCAAAAGAAATCAAAGTAAAAAGAAGTTTTTTATGTTTAAAAATACTTTCACCAGTTCTTTTTTATGATGCAAACATGCTCATACACACCCGATGTCTTTAAGTTGAAAAATGGCTAAAGAAGTTGTGGCATGTGAATGTGGAAAACTACGTTATAAAAATTGAGGAAACAAATTATTTCAAAATGATGCGGAAAGACATATGAACTAATACAGAATGAAGTAAACAAAACCAAAATATATTTATGCTTTTACAACATTTATATAAATTGGAAATATTGAGGACTTTTATGTTCACTTATAAGCTGACAAAGAATGAAATGAGAGCCAAGAGAAAAATTCATACAATAGCAACAACATAGCAAAAACAAATAATTTTAAAAACTAGAACAACTATGATCAATATAATGAACATTCATGAGTCCATTTTTGTTAAAATATTCTATCTATAACAAGATGATAAATTTGGGAAACACTATGAAATATATGCATTTTTGAACATAGTAATTGAAGATATCTGTAAAGGCTGCATTTTAATACCGCACTATATGCACTAGTTTTACTTAATTGTTTTACTTTATTATAAAAGATATATTGTCTTACTTTATTACAAAAGATATCTCATGAAGTAGATTTACAAATGTAATAATAAACTACACTGATAAAATTTAAAACAAAAAGCTAATTTTGATGTATTATTTTATTCTTTATTATGCATATTTATTTCATAATTTCTCTGCTGACTATTATCAAATTTATAATTTTGAAAAATACAAATAATAATGATTAATATTCACTAAGTGAGTGGTTTTAACAAATAGATGTTTTTAAAACCAACCAATATATGTATTTAATTTATACTCTAACATATTTAACATGTATTGGTCAACCTGCTATCTGGGAGGGGAGGGAGGGGAAAGGAGGAGAAAAATTAGAACAAAAAGTTTGGCAATTGTCAATGTTGTAAAATTACCCATGCATATATCTAGTAAATAAAAACTATTAAAAAAAAAAAAACACAACCAATATAGAAAGGTCAAGGTTACAAATCTAAGTACTTTGGAAAAGATAAACCTATCTGAATCCCAAGGAAAGCAAGCCTACTTCAAAATTTACTAGATGGTATAGGAGTGTGTGTGTGTGTGTGTGTGTATATACATGTATATTCACATACATATTTCATTTTGTCATTTGTTACTTTATTCAGCTTTGCAAATCTTTGTGAATACATAAGCATAAAAAACTTAAAAGAAAAATGCAATTTCAAGCCAGGTTCACTGGTTGAGATCACATGACTGGTGTGTCTCTGCCACCCAGTGGCAACATCCCAAAACTTCAAGTATATAACCAAGGAATAAAAAGGAGCAAGTGCAACAGAGTGTGCATTGTTTTAAAAGCTTTATTTAAAGACTTATTTTTCAAATTTGAAGATATGAAGCATTAGCTTTGTCACAAACCCCATGAAAGGATTACAATAACAGAACCTATATAACTATATGCATAGCAAAAAATAAAATCCTATGTTATTCAGAAATGCAATGAAAAGAAGGCTGGGCCCAGAATCTAAAAATCCTGGACTTGAAGTCTAGTTTGGCCATTTATTCCTCTTATAACTTTGAGCTCATTCTCTCCCTGGCCTGTTTGCTCCTCAGTAAAATAAAAACTGGATCAGATGATAGCTTACTCTTTAACCCTGTGATTCTCCTAAAGGGGAACCAAAAAAGTATGATTTCTCATTTAGAATAGCTGTACCTTTGACATGACTATACACACACACACAAAGCACATCTATACATACATATAATATATACACACATATACATTTTGAATTTTAAAAACTATAAGAAATATAAACTTGATTCATACAAAATTATGAGCTAATTAGGAAAACTTTATATGCAAAGCATGTTCTACTTAGATTTTAATAGGGCACATATATTCTTTTAAAGTCCTATTTCCTAAATTTTATAATAAATTCAGGAGTTGTTAATTATTTCTGGACTCGGAAAAGAGATTAAAATTACAGATTTGCCTCATTTAGGCACCTATTTCTGAAAAAATCATTCTTTACTTATCAAATCTAACTACTCAAGCCAGAAACTGTAATACAAATATCAGTAAAAATAAACATAAAAATGGCCTTTTAACTATATTTCCCTCTGGGCAAAACCAAAGAAAACAGGAACTGCTGTTTCTATTATAGGTTCCTATCAGTACAGAAATAACATTTTAAGGAAAATTATAGTATAATCATAATTATTTTGTAATCTGATAATTACCCTAATATTTCCTTCAAGATTTCTCCATCACAATTCATCTCTTCTAATCTCATCAGGACTGTGATCAAAAAGCCACTAGAAAATCAGCCATCAGAAATTCAGGTTCTATATGAAGCAAACTATGGGAATTTTGTGAAGTCACCTCCTTTAAACTTCAGTTTCCTCATTTTTAAACGCCCTATGGGATGACTATAGGAAGTTCATGATATTCAATGCTCAGTGTAACCTTTTTTTTTTTTTTTTTAAATTGGAATGGCATGGAAATTCTCTTCTCTAATTATCATCAACATCTCATTTGTTGTTGTGTCCTGCTTTCTAGATCCCCCAAGTTGGGGGTGACAAAACATACCGTTGCTTTCTAGAGCCCCCACACTGGGGTGATTAAAATATGCCATCAAAGTGGAGAAGTGATGAGAGGTGAGGCTCCTGAGGATGGTGGGAAAATGGAGTCCATTTATTACAAAGTCTTTCCCCCTTTTATACCCTCATATTTTTGTGCAACAAAAACACTGGGCATGCGCCCAGTATATACTGCACACATGAGACCACATAAACAACTTGCTATTGTATGTAGTTTGCCACCTGGTATCACTTAGACCTGGTATCACTCTGCTTCAATCACAACACCGGTTGTCACTGCCCCGACTTCTTAGGAAGGCCGAGAGCCTTTAGAGGAGATGGGGAGTGGAACCAGACATTGTTAGCAGGTTCCCTCTGGGCTGACCTTCTACAATTTGTAAGTGTAGTCTGAAAGAATGATTTGAGGATTTAAAGAAGTCCTGTTCACACAGTCAGCAATATCAAAGGCAGAACCTGAGTCTAGGTTTTCCTGACATTGAGCAACCTTCCACCACCTACATATACCACACCAGTCTCTCTATATAACTAACACTCATGTGAAAGAGAATATAATAGTTCAAGATGAATTTAATATTCATTTCAAAACAGCAAGCATTTCAAAGAAAGGTTCCATAACCTAGTCCATATCCCATATAAACCACTCATTTGTTCACAACAAATTATACAACAGTGAATGTTACCCTATGAGAAATCAGAGGATGATAGGAGTGGAGCCAGCTGGGACTTTAGTTTTCATAGAGATCCTCCCTAAAAATCATGCTTTATTTTTGTTTTGTTTTATTTTTTCTCAATAGTATTTTAATTTTCCAAATATATGTACAGATAGTTTTCAACATTCATTTCAGTAAGATTTTGTGTCCCAAATTTTTTTCTCTCTCCCTCCCTCTTCCACTTCCTTCCTCTCCAAGACAGCAGGCAAGCCAATAGAGGTTAAACAAGTAGAATACTTCTAAATATATTTCTATATTTGTTATCTGGTGAAAGGAAAATCAATAACAACAACAAAAGGGGAAAAAACATAAGAAAGAAAAAGCCAATGAACCAAAAAAAGGTGAAAATACTCTGCTTCTATCCACATTCAGTCTCCATATTCTCTTTTATGTGCAGATGGGATTTCTATCCCAAGTCTATTGGAATTGTCTTGTTTCATTGCACTGTTGAGAAGAACTAAGTCTATCAAAGTTGATTATCATATAATCTTGCTACAATGATCTCCTGGTTCTATTCACTTCAGTCAGCATCAGTTCATGTAATTCTTTCCAGGCTTTTCTGAAATCAGCCTGCTCATTATTTCTTATAGAACAATAACATTACATTACATTCATATAACATAACTTATTCAGCCATTCCCCACTCAATTTCCAATTCATTGCCACTACAAAAAGAATTGCTGCGAACATTTTTGCACATCTATCATTGCATTTTTAACAAAATGCTCCTCTGGATACTACACAAACCCTTATGAATAGGATTTTATTCTTTAGGGAAAGTAACAATAAAAAGATTTTATGAATTATTCCACTACTTCAAATTCCAAATAAAATTAAAGGTACAAATGGATATTCAATACCAAGGAAACAATCCAAATAAATAAACAAAGCCATGATTTACAATTTAAGAAATTAACTATTATAAATCTGTTTTAGAGTTCATTATATATTGGTGCTCACCTTGGTGTTGGCCATGTCCACAATATACTGATCTCCTTTGACACATTCCATTACTAGGAAGCCATCTCTGTCAAGCACTTTGGCCTGAGAGTTTCCGGACACCACAAGAATCACATCTCCTGTGCTGCTGTATTGTAGTGATTTAATTTGGTGGCTGTGAGGAAAAGAAAATATTCAGATGAAGAGTATTTCTAGATATCTAAAGTTTCTTCAATGATTGGGAACACGGGACAAATTCACCAAAAAAAGCATCAGACAAGATCTTCCTGCAGCCTTTAAAAGATGAAGCAATATACCAAAAGTCACTATGAGAAAGTTTTTATGATAAAATCTTTATATAAAGTGTATAATAGAAATATCCTCAATGAAAACAAAAAGGTACATTGGGTAATTTTTGATCATACTACAGGATGCCCTTTTGGGACATATGTTTATTTTTAAGCAAGTAAGCTTTCTGTTTCCATTTTTTTAACCTTTAATATTTTTTTATATGTCAACTACTTTTTTTGGACTGAAATCTGTAGATTTTATTCATGATGGCAATTTCTAGGGAGGAAATTTCTTCCACCAATAAAAGACCATGAGTTTGGTGGAGTAGAAAGTGTTGAATATAGTGTCAGAAGATCTATGTTTCAATAAAAGCTCTGCAGTTTAATACTAAAGGAATCTTAATAACTTGGAATGTATAATTTGTCAGAATAAAGGTCTTTAAGAGCTTTGCACTAGAATGAGGAGGGACTTGTAGGAAAGAGACCAATCAGCAGGCATGAGAAGAAGCCAGTGCACTGATAGCAAAATAGCAAAAAAGGAATATATTCAAATGTTATAAAGCTATAACATATAGGCTTTGGCAACATATGGACATGAGAGATAAGAGAGCCTTATGCTTCAAGGATAATGTCCAAATTGTGAGCATGAGGAACTAAAAGTATGGTGATACCCTCGATAGAAATAGGGCTATTTGGAAGGGAGAAAACTTGGGAGAAATCTTCAGTTTTCTAACATGTTGAGTTTAAAATGACTAAGGAAATGGCAAACCACTCCAATATAAGGCAACAGAGCTCAGGTTCCAGAACGAACAGTGTCCAAGAAAAGGAGGCAGCAGAATTCTTGCCAGGGAAAGGAAGAGGGAAAACCTGTGACATAGCACCTGACATGGCATTGACTCTAAACAGAAGGGCATTGCTTGATTCAGCATAGGAGGGCAATAATAGGACCCAACAGTCACAGCACAGCACAGCACAGCATACCACCACCTAGCTCAGAGGTTATGTATGGTATTGGAAGGCAGAGTGATGTCCTAGCAGAAGGTCCAGTGTTTAGGAGGAGAATCAACTGGATCACATTTGAGAAATTACAATCCTTTCAATGATTTCAATTTTTTACTACTGCAAAGTCCAAAAATTTCTTTATTGTCAAGGAATCAAACACTCCTTGTAGATGTTATAATAATGTAGATCATAGAATGCCTGTGATGAGCACTTACTATACACAAAGCACTGTGCTAAGGGATGCTGTTAGCTAAGGTTCTCAGATATAGGGTCTTGGGCTACCTTTACTAGGATCTGAAAGAAGATACTGGCAGTGTTTTGGATCATTTGGCATGTGACTTTAAATATCAAAAGGAAATCTATTAAACTACTTACAGTTGAATTAAAGACAAATAGAATGATGCACAGTGCTAGAAATACAATTAATCTTACCAGAATGATCTACAAGAAAGGAACAACATAAAACAAATTCTTAAGGACATGTATGACTGAAAAAGGAAGTGGTACAGTCATAATAAAAATGGGATATAATAGATAAATAATCCAAGTGTTACAGAATTTTTAAAACTCCATAGAAAACTTAGACACTTAACATTTCCTAGCTGTGTGACCCTGGGCAAGTCACTTAACCCTGATTTATCAGGAAAAAAAAAAATCTATAGAAAGTACTTCAGAGTGTTGGGTAGATCCTTTGTGGAGGAGATATGGACATACATCACACAGAGTGAATGTGGATGTTTCACAAATTTATGATTGGAGGGAGTACATACAACAATAGCAAAATACTTTATATATTAACTTGCTTCTACTTTGTCCTTGCAATATCTCAGCACTATATAAGTAAGCACATCAGAATTATAAAATTCTTATAGAACCTATTCCTGTGATTGGGAAGAGACCTTAATTATAAATAACTTCAAATTGAGGAAAGCTATCAAGATATCAAGCCCTTATTAAACATATACTACAGTATACTTACCACTGTTCTGGATGCTATGACTACAAAAGAGTGTTAAGACACAGAGATCATAATCAGGATTTATAATCTAGTATTAAAAAAAAAAAAAAAAAAAAAAACAGGTTCTATGTACCTAATAAACCTCTTGAAAAACTAATTCTCCACTTCTCCAAAGGAACTGTCTTCTTGTTAAGGGACAGAACAATTCTCTGAGAGCCCCCCACAGCTGTGGATCATAACGTCTAAAGAAGGTGCAAGGCAGCCCTTGCTGATATAGGTGTTGCAGATTGGAAATGAAATAAACTGAAGGCTAGGGAAAAGGAGAGAGGTCAAACAACACAATGGCCTCTTAGTCTCCTTGTATCATCCTCTCACAAAAGGAGATCCATTCTGCAGGTGTGGATTGGATCTCTAGCAATCACTGTCAAGTGGCTACCGTGTATACCATCATATGGTGCTTGAACATAGGGTATAAGAAGTATAAGAACTACAAGAGGAACCAGCAGTGATTCCAGAGCTGTTCACGAGAAGGATCCTTTCTGAGTTCCTTCAGTAACCCGTGGGGAAGGAAAGGATGAAGAGCCCCAGTAAGACTTTTTTAATTGGGGTAATTAAGTGGGCCAACACATCAAAGGGTTGAACCAGGAGACTGATGAGAGACTTAAATGCCTGTTCTGACTATAGTCCTCCTTCTCCATTTGAAAGTTTGCCTCCATCATATTTCACAAGATCAACACCTGCTACAACCATCCAGAAGTGATAGTGCTGCTTGCATTCCTCAGTGTGAGGACTATGCTGTGGGAGGAAAATAACAGCAAAAAAAAAAATTTTTTTTAAATGGGGAATTGTTAAGGGGCAGGTCAATTATCAGAAAGCCTCAGCTGTGAATCATAGCATCTGAAGGAGTTGCAGGGCAGCCTTTGCTGACACAGTATTCTCTTCCAATGACTTCACAGATTTCTCTCCAAACCCAAGTTCCTTTTATGTGTGGCTGGCTCAATCTTTCCAGTCATATATTTTTCTGCAGTATTCTTTATGCAACTTTTCCCACAAAAGATTTCATTTGTAATGTGGGACAGTCGGCTCCTGCCCTTCATGGGCCTCCCCATTTTCACTAAGGTAGTTTCCTAGAGTATACTACTCCTTAAGACCATACATCATAACTGAAAACTTTAAAATAATTTTAAGGAAATGCATTTCTAATAAATACTATAAAAGTCTCTAACAAACTAAAAAAGTCTAATAGAAAAAATGAGTCAAGAAAGAAAATGAGTTGTAACTCATTTCCTATATGTGACTATATGTACAAATATCAAAGTAGAATTTCAGAAGCAAGCTTCTCAAGTGAAAATGCCTAGTGTTATTTCTAATTTATTCAAAGATTAAATGGTAGAGAATCACTTTGAAGATACTCATTTATATCTAACTAAAGGAATGTGACCATAGGTGCATGTTTCTTTAAGAGAAGTGATAAAGAATTCCCCAGATAGTGAATAAACACATTCATTAGACCAAAACAAAGAAAGCTTTCTAATTTCAAATGAAAAGCCAGTAAACTGATATCAAATTAGAGAGCTATTTAAAAGTAAAGAAATGGCCCTCTGCCAGATGACCCAACCAACTTTATCTTTACAATAGCACGGTTGTAGTAACAACTCAAGTGACCAGCCTCAAACTCCCCAGTATAAGGGAGTACACCTCTACAGCAGGTGTAGATCGCCAGACCTGATCATAAGTATTTTTAAAACACTTGCCTCCATAAATTTCCCCCCCCCCAAATAAAAGCACTTTTTAATGTGTACAACTCTGTGGGGAAAAGTTTAAGAGAAAATTTATCCTAACAGACTAGCTTTTTTGACCTCAAAATAATATAATCATAGACATATAGTTCTATCCAAATAGATAGTTCTCCAGTCAACTAAAGCTCTGAAATTTTAATTTCAAAAGTGATCTAGAAAAAACTGACACTCCAGGCAATATATCAAGTTAATATCAATAATCACCTAAAAAAAAAAATCAATATCACCTGGCCACCAGAAATAAAACAAATACACAGAAAAAAAAATTTCCAAAAAGATATTTTATTTTAATTCAAGTGGTAAATCAAAATTGCCAAACCATGAGATGAAAGGAAAATTGGTCATAATAAAAATTTATATAAGGGGAAAAAAAAGAATAGAACCTCAATTATGTTTTAAATGTGATATATTAGAATTATTAACAGTTCCAGAGTCAGACTAGGCCATGTATCTGAATATTTTTAAAATATCTAGGACAGGAATTTTGTGTCCAAGAATTAAATACAAAGAACTTCCAATGTGGAAACTTTCTCTACAGATGTAGATCAACAATCAGTGTGTTGGTTATATAGCTAGTATACATCTAAAAAAACATAAGCTCAATTTTTCTTCTATCCACTATGCCAAATTCTGTATATACACACTTATATAAGTGTACATTTACATATTAAAGATATTCATAAACAAAATTATATATGTACATATATACTTATATTTATTACGTTTTTCTCTAAACACCAGACAATTACTACTCAAGAATTACACATTGTCCACTACTTGTGAAATTCTGAAATTCTAGATGACTGTTCTCAAATTATCAGCACTTCAAAAAGCTTCTTCCAGAGTGGTAAGATTCACTACATCAATTCCACAGGCAATGACAACTCAAAGGAAGTTCTTAGTGCCTTCAGCAATTCATCATAATGGGGAAAAAATTGGTTTCATCAAGGTAGAAAAGATCAAAGCAGCTCAAAGAGCCCAAGTTCCAAAATATCTATTTCACTTAGGATGGAAACTCAGAAAGGCAAAAGAAGAACTAGCTTCAGAGTACAGAATGAGTGCTGGGAGATCTCAAATGGAACAAAGCCTTCCTCAGGAGACATAGGAAGGGTGCTGTTTGGTAAAGTTTTGATCCAATTATCAAATTTAAATTTATACCAACTGAAAAAGTTGAACAAAATAAGTACATGTTACTTGAAGTCCCTAAACACTATGACCATGAGTTGGGGGGGGGGGGGGGGAGGTGGAGGGGGAGAGGAAGTACATAATGGCCACTCAGAATCATTAATAAATGTACTGTTTAAAATGATAAGCTACTACAAAAACGGAATGGACAAATCAGATTACAGAATACCCTCTTCTTAACAATACCCAGAGCAAAGCAGATAAACATATTCTGTTCAAAATATGTTAATTTTTTTTTTTTCAGGTCAGGAAAATTTAAGTTCAAATCTAGCCTCAGAAACTCACTAGCTATGTTATTCTGGGCAAACCACTTAACCTCAGTCTGTCTCAGTTTCTCATCTTTAAAATGAGAATATAATAGTGCCTACCTTTCATGATTGTGATGATGATGTTACTTTTCATGAGCAATAAGAAATGAGATTATACTTTTAAAGCATTCTGCAAACTTTAAGGTTTGCTGCTTTAAGGCAGTATATAAATATAATTATTATTACTAGACTAGAAAAAAAATTTTCATTATACTTCAATTATGTTACTGGTTTTCTCTGCAAGGTCTTCAGGCCCACAAAAATAAAGATGTGTGCCCCTAAAGATACCTTTGCCACCTTCTCCTTAATTGCACAAACCACAAAGTGATAAAGATGTCATTAGAATACTCAGGGTTCAAGGGAATTAAAGACCCTGTTCAAATGTTAGCACATCAGCTTCTCATGTTACTGACTAAACAACTAATATTGTGATCAAAGAGAACAGAAACACCAATCTGACAGTAACCAAGAGTCATATGGAAGTAAATTAATGTACTCTCAAGCAGTAATACCAATATCAATCCAAAGGATTAGTGACATTGCACAATTCTTTCTATGAAGTTATTCCTGGGAAGGAGTCAGGTGCAGAGTGAGGAGTCATTTTTAAAGCATGTGTTGCCCAGCTAGCAGAACAAGCTGGGACATGCATTGCTGATAAATAAATACAGCTGTTCAGGGCTGTCACTTGAGGCTCAAGAACCATGGAATCTTATTCCAGTCACTGACCTCGCCATAAGAATTAGTTAATACTGGAAGCAAATCACTATTAACGATTGTAACTTTGTTCCTAAAACACTGTAAAGTAAGTTATATATACATTATGAGACTTTGTTTCCATTATAATTGGTCAAAATTCCCAGACTTTCGAAATCTGTCAGAAACTGAAAAAGTTTTCTCAAAACATGCCTTAGGCCTATGTGCTACATTCTTAGCCAGGCAGTGAAGCAATAATTTGAAGAATTCAATCTACAAACATTTATATGTCTCTGTTTTGTGCCAGACACAATAGGAATACAAAGAAAATCCCTTCCTTTTCCCCCAAAACAATCCCTATTCTATGGATTACAATACTATAAGCACTAGGTACAGAGAGAGGTACCACCTCAACACACAATCAGTTTCAGGTCTGAAATTCAGGACAATGTGTCTATGGGAATGGGCACTAACTGTGTAATGAGCAAGGAACACAATCCTGAAGCAAATGATAGTTGCACAAATTTGATCTCGGGAACAAAGCAAGGACTCAGTTCTAGCCTCTAATCCAGTGTTGAAGCTGCAGTGAAATAACCAAGACAGGACTCCTAATTCAAATGGGAGTCAGCAATTCAGGAATTATGGATTGACATCAAGCACCTACAGGCTCCTTTCCCACTTTACTCTTAATGAGCCACTTCCCAGCTGGCTAATAGCCACTGAGTCCAAGGAGGTCTAAAACTTCAAAATAAGCATATGCCAACAGACCCAAACCTGAGTCAGTAACTTGCATAGTTCAGATCAGGAGAGTGGGGAACAGACCTCACCCCAGACCAACAAGTGCTCTGAGCCTGTCAAGTCCTAAGTCCAAAAGCAGGGTGCTATGAGAGAAGATTTATTTGGAACCATTCTCTATTCTAATCAGTATTAGTCAATTTGATAGAATCATATCTAAGTTCTGTCTATAAAGCCCTAGAACTATGAGCTGCAGATCTTAACTTCACTTCCTTAATCGTAGGAAGTTAACTAAAGACCTTTCATCCTTGTTTTTCCTTGTCATGGTGACCAAACCCAGCAGAACATGGATGACAACTACCTGGAAAGTCCCCCAAAACATTTTTGTACCATTGCGCCATCTAGCTGCTCATATAAAAATTAATTTAAAAAATAAATGAGAATGGAGCAGCTAGATGGGGCAGTGAATAGAGCACCAACCCTGAACTCAGGAGGACCTGAGTTCAAATGTGACCTCAGACACTTAACTCTTCCTAGCTTGTATGATCCTGGGCAAGTCACTTAATCCCAATTGCCTAAGCAAAAAAAAGGCAAAAAATAAAAATAAATAAATGAGAGTGATAAAGAAAAAATGGGAAAAGAAGCAAGAGCTAAAAAGGAAAGTTATAAAAAGAGTATTCACAGTTTAAATAAAAGAGACACAAAATGTTTGTGGCAGCTCTTTTTGTTGTAGCTAGATATTGGAAGTTGAATGGATGTCCATCAATTGGAGAATGGTTGGGTAAATTATGGTATATGAAGGTTATGGAATATTATTGCTCTGTAAGAAATGACCAGCAGGAGGAATACAGAGAGGCTTGGAGAGACTTACATCAACTGATGCTGAGTGAAATGAGCAGAACCAGAAGATCGCTGTACACTTCAATGCTGTATGAAGAGGTATTCTGATGGAAGTGGATATCTTCAACATAAAGAAGATCCAACTCACTTCCAGTTGATCAATGATGGACAGACATAACTACACCCAGAGAAGAAACACTGGGAAGTGAATGTAAATTGTTAGCACTACTGTCTATCTACCCAGGTTACTTATACCTTCGGAATCTAATACTTAATGTGCAACAAGAAAATGGTATTTACACACATATATTGTATCTAGGTTATATTGTAACACATGTAAAATGTATGGGATTACCTGTCATGGGGGGGAGGGAGTGGAGGGAGGAGGGGGGATAATTTGGAAAAATGAATACAAGGGATAATATTATAAAAAAAAAAAAAAAAAAAAGATAATTGTATAAATATGTTTACATATATTGAATATTGTATAGCATATATTGGATTGCTTACTATCTAGAGAGAGGGGGGGAGGGGAAAATTTGGAACACAAGGCTATGCAACTGTCAATGTTAAAAAATAATGCATGCATATTTTTTGAAAATAAAAAGTTTCAAAATAAATAAATAAATAAATGAAAGAGGCACAAAACAGTGCTGAAGAAAATTCTTGAAAATTAGAATTGCCCAAATGGAAACTAAGGATTCTGAAAGATCAAGAAATGAAAAAACAAAGCAAAAAGACTGGGGCAGGGGAGAAACCAGAAAAAACATGAAATACCGCCTAGGAAAAAATTGATTTGGAAAACAAATTGAGAGGAGGTAATTTAAGAATCAATGGACTGACAAAAAGAAAAACCAAAATCAATTAACTATCCTAAAGTCAAGAACAACAACAAAAGGAGTCAAGACATCATATTTACCAAAAAAAAAAAAAAAAAAAAAATTATAAAATGAAATTGCATAGGCAGCTGAGAACCACAAGACAAAATAGAATTCTTAAATATCTATCACCTCCTGAAAGAAATCTCAAAATGAAAATTCCAAAGAATATTGTAGCAAAAATCCTGAGCTACTAGGTAAAGAAAATACTGCAAACAGAAACACCAAAGAATCACAATAAGAATCATATGAGATTTAACAGTTACTACAATAAAGTAACAGAGAGCTTAGAATATTGACATTCCTGAAACCAAAGGATCTAGATTTAAAACCAAGAAAAACTTGCCTAGCAAAATTAAGCATACGGGAGAGAAATGGCCCTTTAATGAAATAGAAAAATACAATTATTCCTAATTAAAAGATCACAGGTAAGTAGAAAAGTTGGCACATAAATAAATACAAGAATAAAGAAAAGGATAAAGTGAATTTAAAAAATCACAAAGGACTAACTTAAAAAAATATTTTCTGGGGATATGATCATGAATTCCTTCAAAACTCTAAAATCATCAGGAATCACAGAAGGAAACTACTTAAACAGAGGACTTGTTATAATGATGATCTGAAAAGACAAATAGAAAGGATAAAAAAGAGGAACACAATGGGAGATTGGGAGAGGGGAAAGGAAAATTGAGAGAAATTATCTCGTATAAATATTAAGAAACCTTAAAGAAGATTTTATACAAGAAAGGCATTGAGGATATAGTGAAAGCAGGTTACCCTGAAGTCTTAGTTTTATCTGAATTGGTTAATGATTGGAAGAATATATATAAATATATACACTTAGTTGAATACAGAAAAACACCTTACTACACAGTGAAAGAGGAAGGAAAAGGGTAAAGAGAGAAGATGGATTGAAGAGGCATCAGTACAAGCAAAACAGACTCTTAAAGAAAGATCAGGAGAAAAAGAGAAAGAAAAGATTGTAGAACAGGATGGAAAGTAATAAAAAATTAGCTACTATAACTGAACATGAATAGGTTAAACTTACCTAAAAAAGAGAAGAGTATAACAGAATGTTATTAGAAACTAGAATCCCAAAATATACTGCATACAAGAAACACACTTAAAACAGAAAGATACATACAGAATTTAAATAAGGGGCTGGAGCAGAATCCATTATGCTTCAGCTAAAGTAAAAAGATGCAGGGATAGAAACTATGATCTCAAACAAAACAAAAATCCCTTGGGATACAGAATTAGGCTTGTGCACCATAAACTGGCCAGGATGGGAAAAGAGTGAGACACTTTGAGATTTAGATCCAAGAAGTCCAGGTAATAATAAATAAATGCTGCAAAATAAAGAAAAATTATCTGAACGCAGAGGAGATAGAGAACTTTGTGGAATTTGATAAGAACATGAAATCACACCACACTATTCCTGAGTGGTTCAACAGGGAAATGACAATTATATGAGGAGAATTTATGGCATTAACTATAAAGGATAAAGAACATAAAAAAATGGAATCTGCAATAGCCAATCTCACCAAAGAAAAAGAGAGAATGTACTGGGGATGTAAATATATGGAAATAAAAAAACAATCTAGAAGAAAAGCAAAAAGCAATAAATAGCATTCAAAGAAAACATGTTCACTATATAAGCAAAACAAAAAAAAAAAAAAAATCTCAAAAACAGAATGTGTAAAGAAAACCTAAGGATCAGAATTCTCCCAAACAAACAAAACAGGACGAAAAAAAATTAATATTACAATGCAAATCATAATAGGAAATAAAGAAAAGTTAATCACTAGAAAAGATTATGTATGAAATATACAAAAGCAAATAAGCATAGTAACTAATGTTTGATAAAACCAAAGATCCTAGGTATTGGGATAAGAACTTGTTATTCAACGAAATCTGTTGGAAAAGCTGTAAAGTAGAATGGCAGAGGATCAGCCATATGGTGCAGTGGATAGAGCACCAGTCCTGAAGTCAGGGGGACCTGAGTTCAAATCTGGCCTCAGACACTTAACACTTCATAGCTATGTGACCCTGGGCAAGTCACTTAACCCCAATTGCCTCAGGAAGAAAAAAAAAAGTAGAATGGCAGAAACTATAATACTTCTAAACCTATACCAAAAGAAGATCAAAATAGTTTAAAGGTATGTTTTAGGAAGCTGGTATCATAAACACATTAGTGGAACATGAGAGAAATTTACCTGTCAGAATATGAATAAAGGAAAAGCTCATGAGTAAGCAAGAGGCAGAGAGGTCAACAGGTGATGTAATAAACGATTTTTATTACATACAAGTAAAAAGTACACAAACAAAACCAACTCAGCTAAAATTAGAAACAAGAAAAGGGGAAAAAAAATCCATAGCAATTTACTCTGATAAAGATTTCATTTCTAAAAATATCTAAGAAATTGAGTCAATTTTACAAGAAAAAGGGCCATTCTCTAATTAATAATTGGACAAAAAGCATATAAATAGGCATTTTCAAAGGAAGAAATCCAAGCTATCAATAATATGAAAAAATACTCAATCACTAATAATTAGAGAAATGCAAATAAAAACAACTTTGAGGTACTAACTCATACCCATCTTTAACAAAGTTAGAAAAAAGGAAAATGACATCCTGGAGGGCTGTAAGAAAAAAGGTACTTTTACACATTGTGGGTGAAGCTGTATATATATATATATATATATATATATTTTTTTTTTTTTTAAATTTTTTTTTTGATCTAGGAATACTCCTATAAACACCCTAAAAGAGATCAGGAGAAAGAAGAAAAGGACTTGTGTACAAAAATGTTTATAACAGTTTTTTTGATAATGCCAAAGAATTGGAAACTGAGAAGATGCTCATCAATTGAAAATAGCTAAACAAATAATGGTAGATGAATATGAGGAAATACAATTGTGGTATAAGAAATGATGAAGGGGTTGGTTTCAGAAAAAACCTGGGAAAACTTTTACAAACTGATGCCAAATAAAATAAGCAGAACAGGGTAACATTTCGTACAATAACAATAATGAAAAACTTAATAATTCTGATCAATACAATAACCAATCACAATTCCAAAAGACTCATGATAAATATAAAAATACTGATAAATAACTGAGAATTATTTAAATTTGAGTTATTAGAGAATGTGACTTCAAATATAAAGAAAAAACAGTCATTTCAATACATACCAATCACAAGGTTGAAGAGATCGGAAAGCTTGAAGGGAAGCATCCATCCCTGCAAAATCCAAAATTTAACATCATAATCAAATCCTCCTGTTACCAAACGGGCACCGGAAGGGTCCAGACCTAAAGCAGAAACCTAGAGGAAAGAAAAGACATGCAAAAATAATTAAAGATGATCAATTACAGCCCATCTTCATAAGCTATAACATGTTCCTTAAAAAAATAAATAAATAAATAAAAGAGAATGATTTCTTCATTTAACATATATTCAATTATTGTTACAAGGATTATTTCATTCTTTGGATTTACATTCCTACCACTAGCATGGCACCTGGTATATAACAAGTACTTCCTAAACATCTGCTAATTGATTATGAAGTCTTTGGATGTATTCTTTCTTTTGAACCCACTTCCTTATTGCATAAACTACTTGTACAACCCTTCAATGTGAGATCATTTTTCCCATTCTTCTCTTTCTCTTCCTCTCTTCCTCCCAGTAAATTCTACTTCCCTTTCTTTTCCTTTTTTTTTTTTAAGACAAACAAAATGTAACAGAATCTTCCTGGTTCTTCTGTATAATTAAACTTTCTCTATGCCCCCAGGTTATGATAGAATTCTGAAGGAATCTATGTATGTCTCCATATTGGAATGCAAATATTTTATTCTTTGTTGGTTTCTTAAAATTTTTTTGTTCATGTTTAACTTTCTATGCTTCTTTTGATACCTGTGTTGGTATACCCAATTTTTTTTACTCTGTTTCATCAGGGAGGCTTGAAAGTTCTCAACTTCATTAAAGATACTTTTTTCCCTTATTGAATTATACTCTGTTTTTCTTGTCGTAAGTCTCATTCTTTTGCTTTTGGAAATATCATATCCTAAGCTCATTAATTCTTTATAATAGTAGCCATTAAAACAAGTCTGATCCTAAAAGTGACTCTTCATATGGCAGCAGTTAACTGATGCATTCCCAAGCACACCCCCCCAATATAATTTCCTAAAATCCTTGTTTCCCTAGTGGATTCTCTTCCTCCCTTGATAAAATCAAATTGGTCCCAACTTCTTCAGTGCACTTGTGTAGGGCCAAGAAAAAGCCCAAGTCATAGGGGTTCCATGCCTCTCAAATCTGGTTGGTGCCAAATATCATTTAAGTCACTATAACCTCATGACTAACCAGCTAAGAGAGGGGGCAGTTAACTGCAATCAGAGAAAACAAATATCAGTGTATCCTTGCTGCATTTATCTGTTAAATGTTTATTGTTTCACAAATGCCTATTTTGTCCCAACATCAAACCTACATATCATTTGGACAATACAAAGTATATTTATATTTCATATTAAGAAATACTGAAACATATACAAAATGTAATGTAAATGAAAAAAATCAGAAAAATTATGCACATTGATTAAATCTACATATCTTTTAAATATGTAACAATATAAAATAAAATCAACCCAAAAAATGAGATGGGTAACTAGAAAAAAATAAGAAAAACAGTATTGCTTATGTTTTTTTATTATTCATTTTTCTGAATGTTCTTTCATATTCATTTACTATGTTATTTAAATTTTACAATGAAATAGTTAATCATAAATTTGTAATTAGCTTCACATAACTAAGAAATATGATTGTGTTAATAAATTGTCAAAATACTGAAAAACATAGATCTCAAATGTATAGTGTCATGAGTGACAAACTATCCATTCTTCATCTTAAATACTAATTCTATGAAAGTATAAAAGCTTATCTTTTAATATTAGTTAAGTGTCAAGAACATCAGAATATTTTCCCATTAAAAATAAATATATTTTTTTAGTTTCCAGTCTTAGTGTTTCATGTTGCAGAATACAAACTAGGCTTTAAAGGCAACAATAGCAATGACAAAAGCAAGTGTTACTATTTTAAAATAATAAGCAAGGACTATTTCATAGCAAGGGCAGAATTTCATGATATACAAACATGTCTATCTTTTAACTCCTTTAACATTTATCATTTTTGCAACGTAAGTCATATAACTTGTCTTTACCAAATTTTAAAATTGCTTTATCATATTTTCACCAGCAAAGAAAAAAAAAAAAAACTTAACTGTTTTACTGCCATGTTGCAGAGTGATTTCATGAGAATCAGGAATTTTTTTGACAGGGTTCTAAAATGAGAAAATTACATTTTATGAGTGAATTTGAAGATCAATAACAAAACAATGTTTTGTTTCGTTTTGTTTTTCAAACCAAGCAGGTAATCCAAAACAATAGTATAAAATATAAGATAAAATTAAAACTTCAATCCCAAATAATTTTTATCAATACTTTAATAGATTTGAAAATAAAAGAAACTGTGAGACTGATCTCTCCACTTAGAGGCAGAACTATAATTCATTAACACAGGCAGAAGAGAATGCATTATACATTTTTTAAAATTCTCTAAACACATAATCCCCTTCAACAACCCACTATTTGTGGAAAGACTTCTCATTATAATTTATCTAAATAATTCAATCTAAATTCTAATGAACTTATTTTCTATTTTTTAAGAGAACAAAAGAAACTAAAAATAACTTTTTTTATACACAAAAGCTTTGTGATTTAATAATATTAGAAAAGGAAAGCAGTTTCAAACACAGAATAAAGGAGAAATGACTTTCAGGAATAGTTTCAAAAGAAAAAATTAATCAGTGACTTCTTAGACATGTTATATGAAAATTATCATTAGGACTACTATCAGCAAATAACAAAGAAAAAAAAACAAAACTCAATTTTTAAAATTTGAAGAAATTACAAATATAAAAGATAAGCACAACACACAGCACATTTTCTGAACTGTTTTCAACCCAGGCAAAATAAGACTTTGTACTATGACTACACAAAGTGGCTAACGCTGCCACAAAAAATGAACAAGAAAATTAGCAATAATAATTTTTAAAATATTATTTGTCCAATATGAATGGCAAATGATATAGAGATTGATATAATAGTGGAGGTAGATTGATAAAGCAGAATAACACCAGGGACCCCTGGCTCCACTATTACTAGTAGTCTTTCTTAAGTCTGACTTTGCTTAACATAAAAGAGGATGTTGAAACAAATCTAGTCCAACACATACAGTTATCTTTCGTTTCTCTAAACAACTCTATTTCACTAAAAACATCCACGGACTCAGCAGCTGAAGCACAAAAGTATTACTTCCCCCCGCCCCCGCCCCAGTACATTAAACTCTATGATCAACTAGGTAAAGCTTCTTTTTATAGGATGATTTTAAATGACATCTATATGTAATTGTAAGAATATCATTTATTATTTCACTGTGAATAGTTAATACTATAAGAATATGCTTTGCTCTCTGTTTATTGTTAAATAACAACATACTGCATTAGTTTTTGCTATGCTTTACTGACATAATGAATCTTTTCTAATGAAATAGGAACTGAAAATGATTACCTTCTTACCTAAAGAAAGGTAGGAAGCACCAAGATAAGAGAAAAAAGATTGCTCTGCATTTACTATATAAAAGACTGACTCAGTCGATCACTAACATAGACCTGAGAAGATATAAAGAAAGGACTTGACCAATAAGGTAAGAACAGAATGGGAAGATGAAAAACTAGACATTTTTCCATCTTCTCCTGAGTTTTAACTTCAGCTTCAAGTTCAAGCATATTTTCATAAGACAAATTTAAATCTTCTATTCTAAATTATCTGGGCCATCCATTCCACTTAATTATCAGGAATGACAGTAAAGCAATAAATTTGTAAGCAATAGATAGAAGAAACATGAACAAACTATTACATTTTGTCTTCTCCCATGGAGTTCTTTCAAAACTCCACAAATAACAGAAAATCAGATTGAAGAATATTTCATTTAAATACAGAACATGCATATGAATACATATAAATACATATGTACTTAGATATATATTTGTGTATAGATGTAATCAACATTTTAAAGAGTAAAAAATCTGACAACATAGATCAACTCAGTATTTGTTAGAAAATAAATGTTTATGCTTAAAATCAGTGTTGTTGTAAAACATGTAAGACATAAGTCATGAAAAGTAAACATAACTGGCATAACAAAATCACCTAAAATAATAATCCAGCTCTTAAAAAGTGTTTTTATATATTTAGCTAATTGTGACTATTCTTTTTCCAGAACTCAGGATTTTTTTGAAATATGTCTTGTTGTAAAATTTGTGAAACCATTCATATATTTTTAAGATTGGCTGGCCCAGGGACATAATAAAGCACAAGACTTCAATGAATCTTTTTATTACCAGAATCCATAACAAGTAATGGAACTTTAAAGTGGAAAAAAAAATTATCTGTTTGCTTCCAATATCAACAAAGGGTCTTTTTTCAGGCTCTTTACTCTATCCCTAACAATAAGTAAAGCTACTATACATATCTTGTATACTGTGAAAGATTCCATCTGATTTCAATCTTCACAAGGAATTCAAATTTTAAAATCAAAACCTCTTTTCTGGGATAAAGTTCAAAAGCTAAAGAAATAGGAAAGTAAACATGCACACTGACATAAAAGTTCCCAGTAAGAATCCTACCAAGAAATGTCTAGAAGAAGGTTCATATCAACCAGGATCTAAAAAGTATAAAATGGGGAGCTTTCCTTCTCTGAGAAGTTTCATGCTGATATAGCCTTGGTAGTACATCAATGTAATAAAATACTATTGTGCTATAGAAAATGAATAAAGGGAATGGTTTGAGAAAAACCAGAAAGACTTGTATGAGCTGATAACAGTGAGGTCAAAACAATTTCTATAATAACAATATTGTAAATATAAATAACACTGAATAGCTTAGGAACTCTTTTCAATACAATGGCAAACTACACTTCCAAATGACTCATAATAAAACAGATGCTTTTTTTCTGACAAGATCAGTGTGAGAACTATAAATAAATGTAAATGGGTTTTTGTTTTTCTTCATTTCTCATGGGAGGGGGCAGCAAGAGGTGGGAAAGAAAGCATATTTTTTTTTAATTTTAATGTTTTTTGAAGACCAAGCAAAGCCCACCCTCCCACCAAAAAAAAAAAAAAAAAAAAAGAAGAAGAATTAGAATCTAGCACTGGCACCAAGTCTCAATTCTTGAACCAAAGCTGAAAATTTGAAGAAACTGAAGAAAACAGTGACCATTAGGAAGAAGGAAGAAAGGAAGGGAGCAAGGGAGTACCTCCTGTACACCAGCCACTATGCACAGCTAAGTGCTTTATAAATATTATGGGACAAAGATTTGAATAAAATAAACCAAATTTCAATAATTTGATCAAAACATCAAATTTGCCTTTTTCTTCTATCTAGTGTTTTTATCTGATAAAGCAGTCCCTCAGACAACTAATGATAAATCCTTAGACTTATTATTGGGGGTTAATAAAAAGAGGGATTGATTAGTACAAAAGACTCTCACTAAGAAGGAAGTTTCGCTTATTTGGGGGTAAATCTAAAACTCTTCACTCATCTTCTTGTAAAAATCTAAGCCATTTAAACTAGTCTACCAAAGCCTCTTCAGGAAATGATGAAATACTTCTCTTATGAAGTGTCAAAAAACACCAATTTTTTTTTTTCATGTCAGCACAGTCTATATGACTAGTAAAAACAGAGGCCAGAATGTTATGAAACTCCAGGTTCTCCTACAGCTCTCCAGAACCTGGCAGACAAGTAATGTCATTTTTTATAACACACTCTCACTTTCCTAGAAAGAAGCTGAACTCTCACCCAGGAATTCCTGAAATATTGACACTGTCTTTCATTCAGCAAGCATTTATTCAGAGATGCATCTTAATTTTGAAAAGTTTCCTTAGGTAAGCATATGTCATAATTAGATCCAGAAAAAAATGTCAGTTTTTTGGGAGAGGAAAGTGGAGATGTAAAGAAATAAGCATTTGTTGGGAATCTAGTAAATGATAGGCCCAGAACTAAGTGCTTTACAAATATTCTCTTAAGTGATCCTTATAACAATCCTAAGAGATAGGTACTATTATTTTATTTTGGTTTTTATTTTACATAAAAGAAATAGAAATTTAAGTGCTTTGCCCAGGATTATATAGCTAGTAAATTTCTGAGACTGGATTTGAACTCAGGTCAGTCTGACACTAAGCCTGGGATCTGCCCACTATGCTACCTAACAGAGACTGTCTGGATTTTCTATTTGTATCCCCAACATGTAATAGAGTGCTTTGCACATAATAAGCTAATTTTTTCTTTCAATTTATTCAAATTCTTATTCAATTTCTTTAAATTATTCAAATGAGATCCTTCTGCTTAAGGGATAAAATGATTGACTTGAAAGGAGCAAATAAATATGAAGAGTTGTAGGAAGAAATGTTAGATAAAATAAAGAGGACCTTGAAATCCTGCCAAAGTAGTTGGAAAATACGTGCCACTTAAAAGTTTCAATGCTTAGAAGAAAATCAGTGGTAATAGTACTAAGCAGGAATGATCAGTAGTAAGATTTGTCAAATGACTGGCTAATATTTGAAAGGAGAGAAATGATTCAAATAAGGGTCCAACAACAGCCTGGAGTCAGGAGGATCTGAGTTCAAACACTTGACACTAGCTGTGTGATCCTGGGCAAATCACTTATCCTCAATCGTCTTGCCAAAAAAACAAACAAATAAATAAGGCTCCAAGATTTAGAGCCACAATGATTTCATCTCCATATAAATTTCTAGATGAATGATCCTTTCAAATAAAGACTAAAGAATATTGTCTTCTCCAGTTCTTAACAGAAATCAGTGCATGCAAAAATGAAATTCATTCAAATACTTATTAAATGCCTTCTCTAAGAAAAGTACAAGGCTGAGCTCTACAGAAGATACAAAGTTCAACTCACAATCCTTGCCTTCGAGGACATGAAAATAAGAATTTACAGTTCTATTCATTCTATTCTCAAATATTCATTTAAAATACTTTTCATATACATTAAAAAAGTTATAGAAAGTTATAGAAAGATACAGGTTAGAAAAATGTACAATCTGAAATTTAAAATATATACATATTTTAAATGTTCTTACAGGCTTCATTTAAGCTCAAAAACAAATCATTCAAAAATTACACAAAAAGATTTTAAATGTTATGGTTACTCTAAATTACTGCAGGAAGGAAACACAATTTCCAACCTTAATCACACAACTGGTTTCAATTCTATTACTAATATGATTAGCAATTTTTCCAGGCAAGCTATAAATTACGTTCACAACCTTCTTATAAGTTGTGAAGGAGAAGTACATTTTTAAGTATCTGACATAACATTGATGAGTAATTTCAAGAATGTAGAGGGTCACAGTGGGGAAATTCTGGGTGAAGTATAAGACCCTTAAGTCCAGAGGGAACCTGCTAACAATGTCTGGTTCAGTTCCCTATCTCCCTTAAGAGCTCTTAGCCTTCCTGAGAAGTCAGGGGGTGGTGACAACCTGTGTTGAGATTGAAGCACAGTGATACCAGGTGGAAGAGTGATACAAGGTTTCTACATACAATAGCAAGTTGTTCATGCGATCCCACGTGCACAGTGTTGTTTTTGTTACATTATAAGAAGGGGAAAGTCCTTGGAATAAATGGACTCCATTTTCCCACCATTCTCAGGAGTCCCGCCTCATCACTTCTCCACTAGTATAGGTATATTTTATTCACTTTGGTGTGGGGGCTCTAGAAAGCAACGGTACATTTTGTCACCCCAACTTGGAGGCTCTAGAAAGCAGGACACCACACAAGAAAGCATCTAGAAATTTTTCTTAACTTTCACTAGATGTGTTTGATATTTTAAAACTCAAATTAATTATTTTTTTCTTAGAAATTTTAATTTTTTATTACTTTCTTCTGAACACAGTCCATATGAGATTATTTATAGCAGCAGTTTGCAAACTTGAAAGGGCTATGTTTATTTCTATTCTTATTATTACATTACCACCAGTTTCCAATGTAATGTTACCACTAGCTAATATTACTGTATAATCCTACTGGGATGCTTCATCATGGCGTGAAGACAAACCAAGTTTCTGAAAGACTGATACCAAAGGAATATAAATACTGGCAAGTCTTCTCAAACAGAAAAAATCTCAAGTATGATCATGGCAATGTATTATCATTTAAGAACTATTCCAACAAAGGTCAGAAAGCTAAATCACCTGAAAACTGAAAAGTTTTTTTGGCCACAAAAGCTATATGCTCACAATAAATTCATAATGATGGAGAATGGTTGTGATCTACATTGGAGGGAGGAATATTCACGCCTATAAAATACCAGATTTTCTTAAAATGAATCTAAAAATGTTGAAGGACACTTAATGAAATTAATTTGAAATATAGATCATATCATATGTATTCTTATGAGCCAAAACAGACAAGGAATAAAACTGATTTCACCTAGTCTTGAAGGAAATAATGGGGATAGGCAAGGTTAAAAGGCTAGGACACAAAGTACAGTATCTACTGTAATGAAATTTTAAAAATAATACTTTCCTTTAAAAAAAAAAAAATCAAATTTCTACTGCACCTCTCTAATTATTCTCCAGTACTTCATGGGAGCAATAATCTCAATGAAATCAGAAGTTTTCCCAACACTATACACCACAAGACAATCCAGCTTTTGTGTTTCTTGTACATTTAAGGATCCTCCAAAAAAATCTACCCAATGTAGGGGAGGTTTGTTTGTTTTTTTAATTGTTCTTGTTGCGTTTTGGCATTGTTTTTTGTTTTGTTTTGTTTTTAAGAATCTAGTGAATATAAGTACAATACTGTAGCTACCTTTTTAAAATTTTATTTTATTTTTGCTAAATACAAGGATACACTCTACTAGAGGAAAGAATACCTATTCTAAAAGAATGCTGGAAAAACTAGAAAGAAATTTGGTAAACTAAATAAAATCTGGACCCACATCTACAATTATGGAAAGAATTCATAAGTAAATAAGAATAAAAATCATTACAAAAGATTTAAAGAAAGGAAATTGTGCAACAAAAAAATTAAAAAGTTTTGCACAAAATAAATGCATTTAGAATAAGACAAGCTATCAACAAGCAAAAATATTTTCAATGTTAACAAAAACCATAAGAATAAATGGACTTTAAAAAAATATAGTATGTAACCATCTAAAAGAGAAAATGTACCATATTCTGCTGGCTGCCTATTTTATATGGCCCAACAGCTACAAATAGATTTTACATTTATAAATAAAATTTAAATTGCAATTTAAAATGAAAAAAAAAAAAAAAACATTCTTGTTCTTCACTTATTGTCTGTGTAAAAACAGGTAAGAGGCCAAATTTGGCCCTCGGGCTATAGTTTGCTGATTCCCTTAATCAAAAACTAAGAGTAAATATCATTTTGTAAGGGAGAAAAATTAAAAACCTTTCCATTAAGATTAGGGATAAAACACGAATACCTATTACCATCATGACAGACATGCCTGCAATAGCAATAAGAAAAATAAGAGAATAAATATAAGCAAAAAGAAAACAAAATTAACACTTTTATAAATAATATCATGGAATTTGGAAAACTGTAGAGAATCAATTTTAAAAATTTGTTGAAATAGAAACTTTAATCAAGTTACAGAATAAAAATTAAATCCCTATAAATCATCATTAAATCCTAATAAATAATATTATGAAGTAAACAAATCTAGTTAGTTTGTAATGTTAGGTAGACAAAAAGATCCCAGTTTAGCAGGATAAAGACTCATTAGTAGGAAAATTGAATATCAGAAGAAAAGAAATTAGATTTAGGTTGAGATCTCATACAAATGACATAAAATCTAGATACAAAAAGGTCACATCATAACTAAAAATTGAAAAAAATATCTAATAAGAATAATAATAGCTAACATGTATATAGTGCTTACTATGTGCCCAGTACTGTGCTAAACACTTTTAGAATTATTATTGCATTTGGTTCTCATTTGATTCATTTCATTTGATTCTCACAATAACCTTATGAGGTAGGTACTATTATTAACCCTACTTTATAGGAAAGCTGAGGCAAATAGCAATTTGCCCAGAGAAACAAAGATAGCAGGTGTCTAAAAGGTGAAGCTGTATTCAGATCTTCTTGACTCCCAGCATGAAGCCTTGTCTACTATGCCATTTAGCTGCCCCAAAGTATGGATGGAGATGTCAATAGATAGAGATATTTCCAGTCCTGGTTTTTCTCCTGAAAGTCAGTCACATATCTCCAACAGCTTATTGGATAGTCAAGCTGGTCTCATTCACATATCAAATTGACATATCACCACACCACAAAAATTAACTTTTTCCATTAAAATCCACCTCTCTTTCAAATTTCCCTTTGCACTTTGCATTACTCACGTTCTCAACTTTGATATTATCTTTTATTCTTATTTCTTCACCTCACAAACTGTCAAATAGAGCCTCTTCAAAAAACAAACAAAAAAAAAAAAACCTCTTCAAACTATATTGAGAGAAACATAAATGAAAACAATTCTAAAGATCCACTCCACCATCAATCATATTGATAAGAACAATAACAGACAAAAATGTTAATTACAAAAGAGATTTGGGAAGGACATGAACACTAATGCAGAGGTGTTAGACCTGTGAAAAACAATGTAGATTCATATCAGAAAATTTATTATGTATTCTTTGATCTAGAAATACTACTACTGAACAATACCCACAATCAAATCAAAGAAGAGGAAGTTCTATTTTTACGTAGTTGCAAAGAACCCAAAGCAAAATGGCCACCCATTCACTGACTGGAGAGTAACTGAAAAAAACTGAAGAATATGAATATAATGGAATACCTAGCACCACAATAATAATGTTGAAGGACACTTAATGAAATTAATTTGAAATATAGATCACAAAAAAAAGTTCAGAGGAATTTTGAAAGAAAAAATAATAAATACAGAACATAAGTGAACTTAAGGTAAAGTAAGCAAGACAACAATTAAATCATCAGCACTCAGATCAACAGGTCAATGTAGTGACCAATCCTGACTTCAGAGGGCTAACAGTGAGTCATGCCTTCATATCCTTCCTGATCCACAGAGAGTTGGTAGACTATATAATACAATATACACTATCAGACATTACCAATTTGGGTTTGTTTGTTTTAAATTTTGCTCAGCCACATTTCTTCCTTATAAGGAAGGGCTATTTTGGAGTTCTATATGGATAGAGAATGCCTGTGAAGTGATAATATTTAAAAGGTGGCAGGAGAATTAACAAGAAATTTGTTTAAAGAAATTTAAAATAGTGAAAACAGTTGATTATGTATCATAAAGCACAATAAAAATATAATCTATTATCATATAACTTTGTGAACATACCATAGTTTTATTTTGTATCCTATATTATACCTATTTTGATATGTGTTAGGATTACAAGGTGATAACTCAGGCTGTCTAAACAATTCTCTGGCTCAGAATTCACACTTTTGGTTCAGGCCTTTGAAGGGAGTTTACACCTTTGGGCTTCTGAGGGAGAGTTTACATGTTAAAAGGAGTTTGCACCTTTGGAGGGAGCAAGTTCATTGGTCGAAGTGTTTCCCCATAGGCCCCTTGAGTTCTCACTAGCCCATTCTCTGCTAGGATAAAAGAGGAGGGCAGTAGGGCAAGGAGTTAGTCTAGCCTGGGACAGAGTTTGGACAGCAGTCTGGAAGGAGAGAGTCTGGATTGGGGAAGGAGGAGCTGGAGGAGATTCAGAGCCAGGATTCAGGAAGAAGAAGAAGAGGTTAGCTGGAGGCTCCAGAAACCTCCCAAGAAACCTGTACACAGAGGAAAAGATTATACAGAAAAGAAACCTCCTCCCAGAGAATATTTTACAACTGAGAGACAACAGGAACTTTACAATTTTGCGCCCAATGTGGGGCTTGAATCCACGACCCTGAGATAAAGAGTCTCATGCTTTACCGACTGAGCTCGGGTTGGTGCCTAAACAGGGCTGACAAGATCCTGATTCCAGTGGAAAAGCCTCCAATCCAGATCTCAGTGGAAAAGTCTCTCTGACCCAGAAATAATCGTGAGTAACAAGGAAACTTTGTTAGAGCTAAAGTAGAATTTCAGTGAGGGGCAGCTAGGTGGCGCAGTGGATAGAGCACCAGCCTTGAATTCAGGAGGACCCGAGTTCAAATGTGATCTCAGACACTTAATACTTCCTAGCTGTGTGACCCTGGGCAAGTCACCTAACCCCAGCCTCAGAAAAAAAAAAAAGAAAAAAAAATAATAATAATTTTACCACAGAAAGTATCTATGATGACAAAAAAAGCTCAAGACACTAACTCAGAAGAAAACAATGACTTGAAAGCATCCACAAAGATTCAAAAAAAATGCAAATTGGGCAGAAGTCCAACAAGTATTCCTAGAAGAGCTAAAAGAGCAATTTTTAAATGGGCAAAAAATTGGTTTTAAAAGTCAAATATGACTTTTAGAGGAAAAACCATTAAAGAAAGGAGAGCAATATAAGAAAATTATGAAAAGAGAATTAACAGCTTGATAAAAGAGGCACAAAAAATACTGAAGAAAAATAATATTTTAAAAATAACAATTGGAAAAATTGCAAAAAAAAGGTGCAAAACCTCATTGAAGAAATATGTTCACGGTTAAGTAATTAATGAATACATGAGAAATAAGTAAATAATGAATGAGGGAGAAGGGACATTAAATGAAATAAATTAGGAAAAGTTCCTTGTCAAGCAGGAAGGATATGAGGATGAAGGGCAATTCATCAAAGGCACTAAGGCAGAAGAAAAAATATCATGTGTAAAGAATAATAACCATGATCAATACAGAGAAACATAAAAAGACTTAAGCAAACTGATTCAAGATGATATTAGTAGAACAAGGAAAGTAATAAAAATGATAACAGAAAATTTCAACAAATAGTTTTATCTCTTAAAACAACTGTGACTTATGGCAATCTGAGCTTGTACAAAAGAGAAATTGTAAGCTGTTTCTGTTTCTTCACAAAAGGATTTATAACTGCCTTTTTTTTATTGTTCAAGCAAGTGACTATAAATATTCAGATATTTATTGCTTCACTATTCTCATTATATGAAACTCAAAAGCACATTCTATTTTCATCTAGCAACATTAGGAAAATATTTCCAAAAAAAATAAAATTTGAATTTAAATCTAAATTCTAAAATCTTCCCTCAACAAAACCTAGAGAAAGAGACTATAATAGGTCTTTTTTAAAGATAAAAATAAGGGACTCACTGAACAGCAATTTTACAACTGGCATCAAAAGGACACAAGAGGATTCAAATGAAATCTGTGCATTCTAATATATTAGCCACATTTCAGAAGTTGTAAGGTTTTTATGAATCCTTTGTTCCTCAGGAGAAAGGCAGCTAATTCTCACAATTTATGAAAGGAAATAAAACAAGCAAAATAAGTTACATGCAGGCATCCATTTTTTTTCCCAAAAAGTTTTTAGCTACATTAAATTTTTTAAATGCTCACATTATTGACATAAGGCCAATATGTTAAAAAGTGATTTATATATACTATGCAGAATAATACTCTTGACATATAAGTTCTTGAAAAATCATAACAGCTAAACATAAACTCTAAGATTTAAAAAAAAACCAACAATTATGAAATGTGGAAAAGAAATCTAAGGAAAAATCATTCAGGGATCTGTTCACTCTCAAGATTAAGTATTTATAATCCCTATATACCACTAAATGCTCACCTGGAAATATTCTACAGTTGCAAGGTATTGACATTATCTTCCATCTGCAAAATGATATCCCAAAAGTAAAACTGATCTGTTTGCAATATCAGCAATTTAATTTTAAAAATGTGAAAAATACTGAGATGCCTACACATTTGTGGTAATCTTTTTTTTAAAGTAAGAATACTTAGCACTCTGAGTGTTAAACACTCATTTATGCTTTCTACACACATAGATTCACCTTCACAGACTCCAAACACTTTGAAAGTCTATTGCAAAAATAGCTATCGCTCTACTATATGGATAAGCCTCAAATTTAATGAGTTTCATCTCTATTTCATTGTAAAGATAATGAATTTAAATCTTCAATTCCATCAATATCTGGGACTGCCTCTATCATGATCCACCTACATTTCATTTTCCTATCATGAAATTTCGAAGCAATTTGAAGAAATCACTGCCTGAAACATTTTTCCAGGCCATGGGATTCTCTGTTCATAGAATTCCAAGGAAGATTAGAAGTGATAGATTCCACATATAACCACAATTTCCAGAAGTAATCTCCTCCATTTATTATGAGATAAAAAAATTAATGTTTTCATAGTCACACAATAAGCTAGTGACAAAGGTGAGACGAACACAATTTCAAACTCACAAACTCATACAATTATCTACATGACTTAATACATTATAAAATATTATCATTTTATTTGTTTCATTTTATGTATATAGTTAAAAGATATTATAAAGACTTTCTTATACATGAAAAGTAAAACATCTATTAATCTAATTTGACACCATTCCTAATTCTTTACTAGTTATGTATCTAAACTAAACATCTACATTTAAAGATGATGATAAAAACAAATCTTTCATCACATTTCAGTTTATTCAGGATTTGTCTAAATATTTTTGCTCAAAATACAAACTTTGGAATCTTTTGGAATCTGATTAACAGAAAAAATTTAAAATTAAAAATTACTTTAAATTTTATTTATAGCCATAATCTATCATTTCCTACCTATATTTTGTTCCATAAATGCATTCTCCAAATGAGACTTCCTATTTGCTATTTTCTTCTAAAACTTTGGTTTACAGTCCTGATATGATAAATGGTCAAAAGATATGAAAATGCAGTTTTCAAAAGAAATCCAAGCTATCAACAACCATATGAAAAAATATCTATCAATAATAATTCAAAAAATGAAATGTGAAAACATAAAAAACTCCAAAATTCTATCTCACAACCACTCAGATTGGTACCTGATTAAAACAAGTATTATTGCACTGTTGATGGTCACCATGATCTAGTCTAATCATTCTGGAAAGCCTTTTAGAACCATGTTCCAAAAGTTATTAAATTATACATACTTTTTGACACAGCAATATTGCTACTAAAAGTATCCCTCAAAGAAATCAAGGAAAAAGGAAGAGAACCAAAATATACAAAAACGTTTATAGTAGCTCTTTTCATGATGGCAAAGAATTGAATCTGAGGAGGACTCCATTAATTAGGAAATGTCTGAACAAGTTATGGTCTATGAATATAATAATAGACTACTACTGAGCTGTAGGAAATGATAAAAGGAATGTTTTTTTTTAAAACCTGAGATGTATATGAATTTATTAAGAATGAAGAGAGCATAACTAAAAGAGCAAATTATACAGTAATGTAATGAGAAACTCAACTCATCCCAGTGAACAACCATGGTTCTAGAAGATAATAAAATTGGCTACCTAGTAGAGAAGTGATGGACTCAAGAGTACAGAGTGAAAAACCATTTTTTTTTTTTTAAACAAAGCCAATGCAGGAAAATAACCAGATTTTTCACAACATATTACTCATTTTTGCAGATTTTTGTTCTCTTCTCTTTTAAAGAATATTGTTTGTTCACCTCCCAGCTACCTTCACTTAAACACCAAATGGGGACTCCTTGGGGCTAGTTACAACCTCAGCAAGAACCACAGAGACTTTTACCTCCCAGACCATTTGTTGAGTCTGGACCTGAATCCAGGAAGAGTGAAGAAACCTAGACTGTTTGGGAATTCCAGGTCAGGTGTGCTGCTGAGATCCAGTCCTGAGAGATAAGGAGTGCAAAAGCAAGAAAGCAGGGATGCTGTTGGCTATGGGCACTTGTAGGAGTGAGGAGCTCTTGGTTTTTGTTTCCTGGTCAGAGGGGATAGTTAAAGGGAAGCTTGAGGCACCATCTTTCTACCCTATAATTAGAGGTGCTTACATTAATACATTTCATTTAAAAAAATGAACCAGCAAAAAATAAAGAATCCCACCATAGAAACATTCTATGGGAATGAGGAAGATCTTCAGAAGACATTTTAATTGGGCAGCTAGGTGGCACAGTGGATAGAGCACCAGCCTTGAATTCAGGAGGACCCGAGTTCAAATCTGGTCTCAGACACTTAATATTTCCTAGCTGTGTGACCCTGGGCAAGTCACTTAACCCCAGCCTCAGAAGGGGGGGGGGGGGGAGCCTCTATCCCAAAGAAAAAGGTGAAATGGATCCCTGCTCAGATAGAATTTAAGGAAGAATTTAAAAAGTAATTTTAAAATCAAATGAGAGACATTGAGGAAAAACTAAAAACTAAACACAGACAATCCAAGAAAAACAAGATGATTATGGAAAAAAAGTTAACCAACTAGAAAAGGAGATACAGAGTCTCAAAGTTGAAAATAATTCATTGATAATTAGAATTGGGCAAGGGAAAGCCAGTGAAGATATGAGAGACCAAGAATTACAAAACATTATAAAGAGTGAAAAAATAAAATAGAAGGTGAAACATCATATAGAAAAATCACAGATCTGGAGAACAGATCAAGAAGAGAAAATATAGGATGTCAGAAAGTTCTGATGCAAAAGAGAACACTGATACAATAATGCAGGAAATAATCCAAGAAAATTGTGAGGAAAAAGTAGAAACAGAAAAAAAATCCATCGATCATCGCCTCAACAAGATCCTTTGTGGAACACACAGGAATATTACTGCCAAATTTTAAAACCCCCAAATCAAAGAGAAAATTTTGTAAGAAACAAGAAACAAATAATTCAAATATACCGGGGCTACAATTAGAATTTTAAAAGACTTAATAGAAGCTACAATAAAAGACCACAAGTCCTGGAATCATATCTACCAACAATCAAAAGAATTAGGCCTGCAGTCAAAAATATCATATCCAGCAAAATTATCCATAGTTTTAAATGAGAAAAAAATGAACATTAAATGAAATTGCAGATTTTCAGGACTTTCTGTCAACCAAACTCAAACTTAACAGAAAATTTAACATATAAAAGCCAATATGAAAGATCAATTTTAAGGAACTCAACATGGATAACCTGTTTAAACATACACAAATTGTTTAATTTATCTTTACATGGGAAATGTATACTATATGTTTAAGATTCATATCAACAACAGAGTAGTTCAAAAGAAAGATTGGCAGAGTTAAGGTAAAATCAGTAATCATATTATACAAATGAGATGCAAAGGAAGAATAGACAAGGGTATTAGAGGGGGAGTGAGAGCTTGAAATTCTGAAAACGTACTTACATAGGGAATGGGTTCAATAGGCAGCGCTAGATATATACCATGAAGGGTGTAACACCCTCCAAAATCTATAAATACAGAAACAGCAGGGATAGGAAAGACGTGTGTGTGTGTGTGTGTGTGTGTGTGTGTGTGTGTGTGTGTGTGTGTGTGTGTGTGTGTGTGATGTGTTCTTAACTGTAACTTGCTTGGGGATGATGAGGATGAAAAGGGAAAGAAAGAATAAAGTAAATAAGGTGTGCACCAGAAAACCAAAGAACAATTTACAAGAAAAAAATGGACATTCATAAATATAATTTCTTCAATTCCTTCCTGATCCAGTAATTTATTGTTATATATTTTTAATTCTTCCTTATGTTCTGCTTTACTTTGTTTTGTATTCTTTTTCTGTTTTTCTTTTTTCTTATTCTGTTTTCTCAAATAAAATAATTTTTTTATTATTATAATTTTTTATTGACAGAACATATGCATGGATAAATATTTACAACATTATCCCTTGCACTCACTTCTGTTCTGACTTTTCCCTTTACTCCCTCCACTCCCTTCCCTAAATGGCATAGTATGTCCTAGGTACAATGTATGTGTGCAGAACCGTACAGTTCTCTTGTTGCACAAGAAGAATTGGATTTAGAAGGTAAAAATAACCTGGGAAGAAAAACAAAAATGCAAGTAGTTCACATTCATTTCCCAGTATTTCTTCTCTGGGTGTAGCTGATTTTGTTCATCATTGATCAATTGAAACTGAATTAGATCTTCTCTTTTTCAAAGATATCCACTTCCATCACAATACATCCTCATACAGTATTGTTATTGAAGTGTATAATGATGATCTGATTCTGCTCAATAAAATAAATTTTTTTTAAAAATAATAGTTTTGTTACATAAAAAAATTCTCTGAAAGATGGGAAAATGGAGAGATTTTACTGAAAGAAATTTTGATGATCTAAAAAAAAATTTGTGTATATGTGTATGTATGTGTGTGTGTATGTGTGTAATACATATATATATATATGTATATACATATATATAGATACACATTAAATTTTAAATAGTAAGTTCACTTAGTTATGCAGACTCATCGTCCACGCTGTTGTCAGATTCTGAAATCAAGAAGAAATCTGAGAAATCTTCTGAATATTTAGCAAAGAATGGTGGTTTTCTCCTGAGTCACTCCCTGAAAACATCTGGATCAAATTAAAAGTGTTACTTAAAGTGTTACTTAACATTAATTTTCCATCTTCTACATACACAAAAATTTTAAAATATAAATGTCAAAAAATGAGGGACTATCTCTAAAGTTGATAATCCAATACCTGTCTTTTGCTTTCTCAAAAAAAAAAAAAAAAAATTTCTGATCTATATCATTCAGCTAAAAATATCTATACCCCTCAGAAGATAAATTGAGAAAATCATTCATTCTCATAAAATACAGAAAATATTCAAAGACATCTTAATCATAATAAATCAGAAGAGAAACAGAGAAAAAGAAACTTGCTGGAAACCAGAAATCACCATGGTGTGAATCATTTACAATATTAGCTAATAAACTCTACAGGAAATGTCACCAGGTGATATTTGAGTACTAGTAAATATGGATTAACTCTCAAAGAGGATTCCCTCCCCCAGCATATCAAATAATTATGATCTGAAAGTGTTTCCTTTTAATATGTCATTATATATTATATCTTAGATGCATGTCCCAAGAAGATTTGTTTAACTCATAAACAAATGGTAAACAAATATCTCTGTAATGACCCTCTTCTTCCCATGCTTCTTTTTAGATGATGTCTCAAGTTAAAAGTTTCTCTGGTTTACTTATACAATTGCTGGGAGGACAAGGAGCTACTTTGCTCTTGGAACATCTAACTCTCTCCTCCTCAGAAAGAGCTACCAATCTGTTTTTAAGCTATCATCATACAAGTGTCCTTTCCCTTCCTTCCACCTCAGGATAATATTCTTCCATTTTCCATCATCCTGACAAAAATCAAATCTCTTCCTACTCTTCCATCATCTCAGATTCCTTCTTTCCCCAAAAACTTTTTATTTCTGTTTCCTACAGGACTCCTTTATTTTCCCTAATAACTTGGGACTGGCTGTGACAGCAATACAGATCCACTTGAAGAAAATGACTTAAATTTCCCCTAACCTCTACAGTGGCTAAGATTGTCTGCCCTGTTATTGAAAGTATTTAAGAATGCAGGATACAAAATAAATCCACATAAATCCTCAGCATTTTTATATATCACCAACAAAATGCAACAGCAAGAGATACAAAGAGAAATTCCATTCCAAACAAATGTTGAGAGTATAAAATATTTGGGAATCCATCTACCAAAGAAAAGTCAGGATTTATACGAGCAAAATTACGAAACACTTGCCACAAAAATAAAGTCAGATTTAAATAATTGGAAAGACATTCAGTGCTTTTGGATAGGCCGAGCGAATATAATAAAGATGACAATACTCCCCAAACTAAGCTATTTATTTAATGCTATACCAATCAGACTCCCAAGAAACTATTTTAATGACCTAGAAAAAATAACAACAAAATTCATATGGAAGAATAAAAGATCGAGAATTGCAAGGGAACTAATGAAAAAAAAGTCAGATGAAGGTGGTCTAGGTTTACCTGATCTAAAGCTATATTATATAGCAGCAGTCACCAAAATCATTTGGTATTGGCTAAGAAATAGACCAGTTGATCAGTGGAACAGATTAGGTACACAAGACAAAAAAGGGTATATCTATAGCAATCTAGTCTTTGACAAACCCAAAGATACCAACATTGGGGATAAAAATTCATTATTTGAAAAAAACTGTTGGGAAAACTGGAAATTAGTATGGCAGAAATTAGATATGGATCCACACTTAACACCATATACCAAGATAAGCTCAAAATGGGTCCATGATTTAGGCATAAAGAATGAGATCATAAATAGATTAGAGGAACAGAGAATAGTCTACCTCTCAGACCTGTGGAGGAGGAAGGAATTCATGACCAGAGGAGAACTAGAGACCATTATTGATCACAAAATAGAAGATTTTGATTATATCAAACTAAAAAGTTTCTGTACAAACAATAATAATGCAAACAAGATTAGAAGGGAAGTAACAAATTGGGAAAGTATTTTTACAGTTAAAAGTTCTGATAAAGGTCTCATTTCCAAAATATATAGAGAACTGACCCTGATTTATAAGAAATCAAACCATTCTCCAATTGATAAATGGTCAAAGGATATGAACAGACAATTTTCAGATGATGAAATTGAAATTATATCCACTCATATGAAAGAGTGTTCCAAATCACTACTGATCAGAGAAATGCAAATTAAGACAACTCTGAGATACCACTACACACTGTCAGATTGGCTAAGATGACAGGAACAAATAATGATGAATGTTGGAGGGGATGTGGGAAAACTGGGACACTAATACATTGTTGGTGGAGCTGTGAAAGAATTGAACCATTCTGGAGAGCAATTTGGAACTATGCCCAAAAAGTTATCAAACTGTGCATACCCTTTGATCCAGCATTGCTGCTATTGGGCTTATATCCCAAAGAAATACTGAGGAGGGGAAAGGGACCTGTATGTGCCAAAATGTTTGTGGCAGCTCTTTTCGTAGTGGCTAGAAACTGGAAGATGAATGGATGCCCATCAATTGCAGAATGGTTGGTATATGATGGTTATGGAATATTATTGCTCTGTAAGATATGACCAGCAGGAGGAATACAGAGAGGCTTGGAGAGACTTACATCAACTGATGCTGAGTGAAATGAATAGAACCAGAAGATTGCTGTATACTTCAATGTTGTATGAAGATGTATTCTGATGGAAGTGGATATCTTCAACATAAAGAAGATCCAACTCACTTCCAATTGATCAATGATGGACAGAAACAACTACACCCTAGAGAAGGAACACTGGGAAGTGAATGTAAATTGTTAGCACTACTGTCTATCTACTCAGGTTACTTACACCTTCGGAATCTACTTAACGTGCAACAAGAAAATGGGATTTACACACATATATTGTATCTAGATTATATTGTAACACATGTAAAATGTATGAGATTGCCTGTCATCTAGGGGAGGGAGTAGAGGGAGGGAGGGAGGGAGGGGAAATTTTGGAAAAATGAATACAAGGAATAATGTTATAAAAAAAAAAATTACTCATGCATATATATCAAAAAAAATTTTATAATTATAAAATAAAATAAAGTATTTAAGAATATTTAAACCTCAATTTAAAATACCCAATTAAAACTTTTCAAAGAGTTTCCTCAAATTCCTTTATAACACAGTTTTTAAAGGAAAATTCTCAATTCAATATCTAGTGTGTGCTATGTGATGCAAACTAGAGTTTCAAGGTAACAGATTTTATACTGACTTGAACAAATTTAAGAGTTAAACTTTTATTTTTTAAAAAAAATTGATGTTTAATAAGGACTTATATTTTTAAGTCTTAATTTCAATTATGTTAAGAATAAAACAAAGGGAAAGGGAAGGAAAGAGAAAAGGCATTTATATAATGCCTATAACATTCCAGGTACTATGCTAAATGATATACAAATATTATTTCATTTAATTCTCACAACTTAGAAAGGTAGGTATTACTATTAGTTCCCATTTACAATTGAGAAACCTGAGTCAAACAGAGGTGAAGTAAGTGACTTGCCTAACATCACAAAGCTATAGAGTGCCTGAGATAATATTTGAACTCAGGTCTTCCTGACTGCAAGTTCAGGACTCAGTACTATGGTGCTATCTAGAGAGTTCAGAGATGTAAAACCTCAAATGTCAATAGTACAGCTGAGTCTTCCTTCATTGCAATATGTATATTTTTGAGAAATAACAATGAATAAGGCCACAACAACAACAACAACAAAATAGAAGAACCCTAACCAAGTACTACCACTATCATCTCCCACCTTTCATTCCTGATAAAGCAACAGAGAAAAAGAACTGTTCAAATGATTTTCCATCCAACTATACCCATTCCAAAATATACAATGGGAAATATTTATCCTTTTGGTTTTTCTTATGTAGACTATTAGATCAGAGAGTAGACTCCCCATTGAAGATCTAGGAACAAAGGCAAGGACTTATGAATCCCTGCCCATTAACCAGGAATAGGAAGGAAGAATCCACAAAAAAACAAATAGAAGAAATTATACAAATTAAAAGGTGAATCTTAGCTAAAATGATTCTCACATTTAGGAGCGTTAATATGAATTCTCCCTTGACCAATGTATATTGTTCTATTCATTGTATTTTCATCTCAGAACCTTACGTAATTTCTCAAACATAGTAGGAGTTTAATAAATGCATGCTGACTAATGGACTGAATGCAAATCCCCACTCTTTCACATCTCAAAAGATTTTCATGAATATCATGCCCACAATATTTATCATCTACTGGTGAACGTTTCAGTGCTGAGCTTCCCTAAATTTATTAGCTGAAATCAAACCAACACTTCTTACCTCATTCCTAGTTAAGGTCAAAAAGGATACATGATTTTGCTATAAAAGATCATATTTTACAGAAGCAGAAAACTACCTTTGAAAACCACAGATAAGGGAAGAATTCATGATCAAATGAGGATCACAAAAGAAAAAATGGGCAATTCCAATTACATAAAGTATGTAAAACAAAACTAATGTAATTAAAGTTAAAAAGGAAAGTTAAGTGGGAAAATATTTGCAGTTAAGTTTCTCTCTTAAAGGTCTCATTTCCTAGATATTTAATTATTTACATTTATAAAATTAAGAGTTATTCCTCATAAGATAAATTTCCAAAGAATATGAATAGGCAGTTTTCAGAGGAAGAAATCCAAGCTACCAACAAACCATAAAAAAAAAAAATGCTCCAAAACAACTAATAATCAGAGATGCACTTAAAGCATCTTAGTAGTTCCATCCCTCCATCAGATTGGCAGTTGATTAAAAAAGAAAAAAAAAAAAAAAAAAGAAAAGAAAAGAAAATACTGGACAAGTTCTGGGGAAACAGGCACATTGATGCACTATGGAGCTGTGAATTGGTGTCCATTCTGGAAAAACAATTTGGAGCTGTACCAAAAAAAACGAATAAGCTGAGCATATCCTTTGACTCATCAATACCACAACTAGGCTTTATACTCCTATGAGAACAAAGAAAGAAGTAAAGAACCCATATGTAAAAAATATACATAATTCTTTTTTTTTCTTTTTTTTTTTTTTTTTTTTAATAAAAGTGACAAAGAACAAGAAACTAAGGGAATGCCCTTAAATTGGGAAATGGCTGAACAAATTATTGTATTGGAATATACTGGAATAATATTACATAGTAAAAAAAATAATGAAATGGATTATTTCAAGGAAACCTGGAAAAACTTTTATGAATTGATGCAGAGTGAGATGAATTGAACCAGGAGAGTAATTTATTCAATAAAAACAAGTAGTCATTCAAGGCAGTTCTAATAAATTTCGGAAGGAAACTGCCAACTGCATCTAGAGAGAGAACTAGGAAGATGAAATGTGGATTGAAGCATACTTTTTTCACCTTTTTATGTTGTTTTTGTCTGTTTGCTTTTTTTTTTCTTTCTCATGGTTTTTTCCCCTTTTGATCTGATTTTTTCTTGTACACCATGACAGATATGGAAATATATTTAAAAGAATTGCACATATTTAACCTATATCAGATTGCTTGCTGTCTTGGGGAGGAGGAAGGTAATGGAGTTGGAGAGGGAAAAATATGGAGAGTTGGAGAGGGAAAAATATGGAACACAAAGCTTTATAAAAATGAATGTTGAAACTATCTTTATATACATTTAGAAAAATAAAATACTACTGACAAATTTAAAAATTGTTTTAAAAAAGAATTAGAAGGGACAAAAAAATCATTGTAAAGACCAACTACTTTGAAAGACTTAATTATGATTAATACAATGACCAAAACATAAAGAACCAATAAAAAAATAATGTTAACCACTCCTACAATACTAACAGCAAGTATACTAGCACCAAGGATATAACATAGGTTTACAATAAAACACATCCTCACACCCCAGCCTCCTTCCAAGTTTTTAATGTCATGGACACTCTGGCTCTTGAATGGGGAAGTTTATCTGACTCAAAGACAGCCAATCTGACCAAAGCCCTTCAGGAACAAAAGCCTGCCAGCAGGGGCCACAACTTCATAGGAATTGAAGAGTGTGTTTAAAGAACACATAAAGCTCAGGATGCAGTATCTTGCAAATGGAAATATCTTGAAAATCTGAACTTAACTATACAAGATAAAAAATGGACATTTGGGGCAGCTTGGTGGCGTATCAGCCCTGAAGTCAGGAGGACCGGAGTTCAAATATGGTCTCAGACACTTACCACTTCTTAGCTGTGTAACCTTGGGCAAGTCATTTAATCCCAATTGCCTCAAGGGAAAAAAAAAAAAAAAAAAAAGATGGACATTCAATAAAGAAAAGTTTGGAACAATTTTAGGAGAAAAACCAGAACAAACAAAATGTAGGAGTGAATAGAGATAGTAATAGCAACAGAGTAATAACAGAAAGAATTCTAAATGAACATGAGGAAATTAGGGCAAAGGCCAAAATTTAACAGAGGTAACACTTAAGAGGAATACAAAGAGCATTGGTAAATGCTTCTTTTATGAGACTACATTACAGTCTGGAAGGATACAAAAAAGAGGGGAGAAAGAGAAAGCAAGAATATAGAAAAGAATGAGTAATGCATCAGAGTCAAGTCAAAAACTAGTAATGAGGGTGATGAGGTAATAGGGAACCTCAAAATCATGAGGTAAATACCTAATAATGAGGTATATACCTCAATAGGATTAAGTGAGGTCTAGTGGCAGGATTCAGGGTACAGGGAGTCACATGGAACCCCCCTTAGGATTCGGCGCAAGGATACAAAGTTAAATCAGGTCTAGTGACGGCGAGAGTCCCCTGTAAATAAATTTACAGGCCGAAAACCTAGATGGGTAAAAAGATGTTTATTGCCAGGTTTGGAAGCAAGGTTAAGGTCTGGTTAGTAAAAGGCATTAGATAGAGGAAGAAAAACGCCGAAAGCGGCGGGGACAGAGAAACTCTGATGCAAGCATCTTAGCTAGCATCTTTCAAAGATGATTCTAACTTTGCTCTTTTTATCTGCTTGAAGAAGTAATGGGCGGAGCTCAGGTTAATTCTTTGAAGGCTAGATTTTTGGCGGGCTTTATCCAGGCCAGCTCAGATCCGGTGGGGGGGGCTGGGTACAAGCCCAAACTAGTTTTGACCAGATCTTGTATCAAAGAGGGCTGAAAACCCAAACCAACTGGGGGCTGGGTACAGCCCAAAATGGCTCAGATACGGATCTTTTCCCCTAAGAATATCTTGTCCCAAAGGTAGATCAAACAAGGAATCTTAAAGGGGCTACGCCCGCAACAAGGGGATGGTGATTTCTCTGGTCTCCCAAATCAAAAAACCTACAGAGGAGTGGGTAAAGAGAAGAGGGCAAAGATGGAAAGTATGGGAAAGAAAGGAAGCCTTATTTTGGTGGTGGGAGTTCTACTGATGAATGCCCTTATGCAGTGGTCCTCAAACTTTTTAAATAGGAGGCCAGTTCACTGTCCCTCAGACTGTGGGAGGACCAGACTAAGGTAAAAACAAAAACTCACACTCTTGTCTCTGCCCCTCAGCGCATTTGCCATAACCCAGAGGGCAAATAAACCAGAAACTCCATTATTGGGCTTATATACCCAGGAAGTCATCAATAAAAAGAAAGTCCCCATATAGTCCAAAATCGTAGGAGCTAAGAATTAGAAGTAGAGCAGGTGCCCATTCTAAAACAAATTGTGGTATATGAATATATTAAAATATTACTGTGCTATAAGAAATGGTATATGTGATAAATACAGAGAAGTGTGGGATGATTTAAATGAACTAATACAGAGTGAAATAGAGTCAAGAAAACAATACATATATATGTATTAACAATGTAAAGAGAAAAACTATACATCACAAAAAAAAATCAAAAGTAAATTAATAAAATTATAACTATAAAGAACTCAAATGAAGAAATATGAGAATAAGATGTTATCCCCAACCCATCCTTCATGGAAGTGTAGGGTCCCTAAGTGTTATACATTACACATTTTTTCAGATTTTTTTCAGTGTATTGATCAGTTTTGCAGATTTCTTTTTTCCTCTCTAAAAAATTATTATTTGTTTATTAGATAGCTGTCTGAAAAGGAAAAGAGGAGGAATCCTTCATATAACTATGATTACATAAGAACAAAAGATATCAATAACTTGTTTTTACAAAAAAATTTCAAATGAAGTCTCTATAACATTCTAGAATTTCGAATATTCAGTGAAATTCTGTCCCAAGCCACAGAAAAACAATTTTGCCCAATTTTGTTTTTGTTCCACTTTATAAATATAGCACCTGGGGCATTTAATAAATACAGACATGATCAAGTAAATAATATAGTATACACATGCAATATATCAAAACAGTAACACTTACAATTTCATCTTGTATTTCATCATCGTCATCATCATCATCATCATCATCATCATCATCACTATTCTGGTATCCAGGTGGAAGTGGGGGACCTATGAGTTCATCTGCATCTTCAGATTGTATGTGAGTGGTTTGGGGTGGCAAAGGAGGCCCAATTAATTCTTCATCTGAACTATCTTCACTTCCACTGCTTTCTGTGTCACTAAAAAGAGAAAAAAAAAAAAAAATCTGTCTTTCCATTCCTCCTTGCTTTTTTTTCAGCCAGTGCATAGGACAGGTCTGCCGATTTCTTGTTATTACTTAGTCCTCATCCCTACAACAATGCATCTGTTGATAGTGGAGGAAGAATGTTTTTTTTAAGAGCTGTCCTTCTCTTCCTTCAGTTTTTATTAAGGGAGTTAGGGAATTAACTTCATTTCTTGGTTTTTATTTACTTTTATATTCTTGGAAGGTCCATCATGTTTTTTAAAAAGCATTTTATTGTTTTAATCAGCTTTAATCTGCCTTCTCACCCTTCCATTCTCCCCCACCCCAATTGAGAAAAACAAAAAACAAACTTCCACATAGTCCATGTCCAAAAAAAAATGTCTCATTTTGCATTCTAAATCCTTCACCTCCCCGTCAGGCAGCATGTATTCATTAGTCCTCAAGAATCCTGATTGGTTATCAGGCTGATAAGTGTTCAGCACAATGACATTCCATCTCATACATATATATATAACTAGTTCACTTATCTTCCAATTTATAGACATGTTTCACCTTGGGATTCCCATTTTTCACCACCTCAAAAAGAGCTATAAATATTTTTTTATATCTTTAAAGTTTATTTTCTTTAGGACTAATTCCTTTCATAATGTCCCTCTGTCTCTTCTCACTTCCTTACTTTTTCCCTGTTGAGTGAAATACATTTAAATATCCTATTGTGTGTATGTATATGTATTTCCCCTTCTGGGAAAAAATTAAGCATTTGGAAGTTAATTATTTTCTAATCCAATGTTTCTCATGTCCTGTTTCATATACTGAGATCATGCTGAATCAAAGCATATTCGAAAAATAGATTTTATCTGTTTACAACAAGAAGCCATTATGGCTTTTTTTTGGACTTCCCCCTTATCATCCCATTACTATTAGAAAAGTTTTTATTTTTAGCTTCTGAATATGAAATATGAATATGAAAGTTAAAGGCAAAGAAAAATAAAAGCTACAAATCTTAGGAACTCAGCAACTACTTTTTTTCCTTGAATATTAATTTATTTTTATCAGCCATGAAATCAGCTTTGAGTCATTTCAATAGTATGACTGATAGATATTTAGGCATAATAATTCATGTATCTGAACTGAACAGAAAGTTAATCTGATGTGGGTTAAGATTCCTTTCTAATTCCCAGCCTCCATAAATCCCAATGGGAGATATCCAGGATTTCCCAGCTCCCACCGGATCTGAGCTAACTTGGGCTGTCCCAGCCCCCACTCTAATGATCTGCTCAGGTTTCCCCAACCCCAACCCTCAGCACAAACAGTTCCTTAACTAAAAATCCATTGAATTCTATTGAAATTCTAACCCTGGCTGAAACCAGCCAGGAGCCAACATGGGACTCCATCCATGGGCCCCTTTCAAGATTACCAAAAGCCCCCATTTTAAAAAGAGGGAAACTGGAGCACACTCTTTGCAGGAGCCCCAAACATGGCATCCTTACACCGGCCATATCAAAGATTCCTGTCCGTCCGGTGCCAGCCCCGGCCCTGGCATCTTTCTACCTTTAACCTTACTTCCAAACCCCAAATAAACTTCTTTTATTAATGTAGGTTTTCGGGTCTGTAAATTCCTTACAGAGAACTCCTGCGCCGCTACTAGACCTCATTTAACTCTGTATCTTTGTGCCGAATCCAAAGGGGTTGCAGGAGAGCTCTATTTGACTCCCTGTACCCCGAACCTGCCACTAGACCTCAATTAACCCTAATTTCATCTAGATACCTCTTACCCAACTCTCATCAAATCCATGACATATGGACAGCAAACATTTACTGAACACCAATATTAGATGCTAGGTTTATAAAACCAAAAATGAAATGGCTTCTGCCTTTACCTCACAATCTATTGGCACAGATATAAGTATTTATATGCAAAATAAATGTAAAGTCATTTTAGAGGACAATAGCAATTACAGTAGGAGTGGGGCAGGAAATTAGGAAAGGCTTCTTTTAGAAGGTGTCATTGAACTTAGTTTTAAAGGAAATGGGATTCTAAGAGGCAAGGTGAGGAGGGGATTCATTCTGTGCTTAGGAATGACTAGCACAACAACCTAAAAGATGGTGAATGGATTGTACTGCCTGAGGAAAAGCAACCATAGAATTAACATGTAGTTCAAATATATATATATATTTAAACATTTAGGGGATAATGTTGAATTTTTGTTATTACTGTTTAATGTCCTCAGCTTTCAAAACTATGTAAGCTTTCTCTGTAGTTGCTATATTCTTTTGCTGTATGCTCCCCACAACCCCAACTAGGGATAGAAAAAAGAGAAAATCCTTAAACTTGGAATCAAATCAACCACAAAACTGCAACTCTATGTTCCATCTAGATTTTAAAAGAATAAATGTGAGAACAGCTAAAGAGAAAAATTAGGGGACCAAGAAAAAGATGGCAATGATAGTCTTAGCAATGAAATAAAGAGCCTTAGATATCTCTTATTCCTTTCTAAATCTTTAACTGAGACAAGAGAATATAGGCTAAACCAGTCCTCTCCTATTATCTTCTCCAATGCAGGTTCTAGGTGGGGGAAGGCTGGGAACAAGGTGGGATGGTGTTCCCACCTACATTCAAGGTCATCTACTTTTCAATATATTTAAAAGAAAAAAAAAATCCTATCAAAATAGCAAGGAAGTAAAGGAGTTCATCTAAAAGATGATGCAAAAACCTCAACTAAAAACTAATTAGCTAAATTGAAGAAAAGGACAAAACCAAGAGGTCATCTGTACCAGAATTAATGAAATTTAAATATACAATCGAATTTTAAAATACAAAATTAGGTAATAAGCATAATAAGGGACTTAAAGTAAGATTTTAATGGTGAATGGGAAAAGAAAAAAAAATCTCAATTTAGATTATTTGGAATTGTGGATGACATTGAAAAGGAAAAGACTTAAAGTTCTATAGTAGAACTAATAATTGGAATAAATATTCCAGAAGAGATAATATCACAGGTATCACTCTCCCAAGAGGAGAAATACAAAAATGTAAGCCTCTCATTTAGATAATTATTAAATTTCAAAATAATGGAGAAAAATGATTTTAATGCATCCAAAACAAAACAAAAAAATCACATTTCATAAAATACCAATTATATTCTTCCTGTACATGTCAGTAGTAACACAGGCAAAAGAACAAAATTGGTCAAAAAGTATATATAAAAAAAATTGGAAGAATTTAGAAAATGGTATTTCATGCAATATTTAACTTTTTTCAAGGCAAATAAACTTCAAAAACCAAAAAGCTCTCAACAATAAATTTATAAAAATCCACAACTAAAAGGATAAAATCTACAAATACACTCAAGGAAAAATGTCATATCAGTAGAGAAATAAGTATTCAACGATAATAAATGGATAATTTAAATCTTATCTTAAGTCTACAAATTAAAGCATTAAGATATTGTAAAAGGAATAGACATATTCGGTTTTGACATAGTTTAACTTTTAAAGGAAATAATTAAATATTTATGTCAATTAATAAATTTTAAAAACATTTCAAATTGACAATAAAAAGAGGACAAAAAGCAGCCAGCTATTCTGAAAACAAACATCTTTTATTTATTTTTTAAAAGAAATATAAAGCCATAAGAAATGACATTTACTCATTTAAAAAGCAAAAAGAAATGCCACCCCACCTTTCTTTAAACAATTTTATTAGTAAGAAAAATAAGGTATTTCACTCCCTTTAAACATTTATGACAGTGGAAAAAAATAAAAAGCTAAAAAAGAAATCAAATTTAACACATTAAATATGAATTAATGAAATTCTCCAATTTAAAATTATAAAGCAAAATCCATTGATATGCTACTTACATGAAACATTTAATGTATCAAAAAATATATATAAACTGAAATGAAACCAAACTATACTGTTCTAAAATATATCACACAACTGAAAACTCAAAAAATGTAAGAGCATCAATATCACCTAACACACCAGAAAAAATCGAGAAATGCAGATAAAGCTATTATATGCTATTACAAGGAAAATTAAAAGTTAAATATAACATTTAATTTGTATGTAGCAAACACACTATCTAAACTGGCCCTATGATCAAAATGCACTATCCTAACCTCTATCTTATTAAATCCCTATTCAAGACTGAGCTTAAGTAAAATCTTCTACACAAGGTTTTTCTTCATCTCCCTAATTACTAATGTTCTCCCTTCTTAAGTTACCTTGCAATTACTTTTTATTTTGTGTATATTTCCACACATACTTTATTTATTTATATATATTTATTTCCCATATAGAATGGAAGCTCCTTAAGAACTGGAACTCTCTGACTTTTGTCTTGCTTTGCTGTGTTCCACTGCACCAAGCAGAACACTAATACTAAGCAAGCAGCTAACAAATCTTTGTTGCCTGATTGAAAAAATCATTTGTCAGATTAATTTGTAAAAAAAAAAAAAAAAAAAAGGCAAAAAGAGGTGAAAATATTAACAGTAGTAACAATTATCAGAATATAATAAATCAAGTAAAAAAATTAATATGCAAATAAAGGAAGAAACTAGAAACAGTGCAAACTCTCTCCATGAGGATCTGCTACAAAAGATTTAGTGGATAATTACTAGGAAATTGAAGCACATGAAAGTTTAATGATATGCCCAGTTAGTAAAGACCAGAAACAAAATTCAAATACAAATCTTCTGACTCCAAACTAATTTATCTATAATCTTGAGGGTTAACTGGGGCAATGCCATATATATAGCAAAACTCCCACAAAAGTTGGGATATATACAATGAAAACTATTATAAGACAATGATATGCAAAAAAATAACAAAACAGTAAGCATGAAAAAGATCTACTTTTAATTGCAGCTCTGCTCCCAATAAATTCTATGACATTTCCTCACTAAACTTCAGTACTCTCATCAATTAAATTAAGAAGTTGAACTAGAAGTTTCCTAAGATCCCTTCTGACTCCAAAATTCTTTATCATTTCATAAGTTAAGAATGGGAAAGGGAATCACTATTTAATAAACAGTTGGGATACTCTAGAAGAAAAACAGTTGTTTTGATCTATACTTCACATTGCCAATATATCTCTAGTGAATCAATCAATTAAAAGCCAATCTATTACTAGAAGCCAAAAGAAAAAAATTAACCCAGCTACACAGAAGATAAATTTCATTAATAAAGAAATAAAAATTATAAACAGATAACCATACAAAATATTTTGAAGATTTTATTTGCTTGATACCTGTAGTATCAATATGCAATTTCAATCAATAATCAAATTTTATTTAATTTTATTTTTGAATATTTTAAAAAATAAGCATAACAAAATCTAATATACTATATCAAAAGAAACAAAATAAGAAAAATACTCATGACACAAAAACAATGAAAGAATTTTTACCAAAAATAACTTTGTGCAGGAGAATAAAAAACGTGGGCAAGTTCTACTATGGAAAACTGCGAAGGTCCGGGCTAGCTCCTCTGAAGGGCTCAGAATAAGTCCTTGTCAGGATAAGTATAAGTCCTTGCCCCATGTTGTGGGCGCCAATATGTAATGTTCTGTTGTCTCCAGAAACTGCCGATTGCTCTCTGGAAGGAGATCTGCTGTCTCAACTCAATCCCAGACTAGACTCTTCTTCCTCCAGAGAGCCATCCCAACTCTGTCCTAGAGTAGACTCACTCCTTGCTCAGTGTTGTCTTCTTTTATCCTCCCAGAAAATGGGTGTGTGAGAACTCAGGGGCTTGTGGGAAAATTACTTCAACCAATGAATTTGCTCCTTTTAAAAGTTGTTTAAACTCCTTTTTCATATGTAAACTCCTCCTCAGAAGTTCAAAGGGGTAAACTCCCCTTAAAGGCCAGAACCAAAGGAGTGAACTAGAGAATTGTTAAGTACTGACTTAGCACTTAGTAAGAACCTAACATCTCCCCCTTTCTTTTGATTTAGAACATAGGGTGGTCATGACCTTGAAACATAAATCCATCAATATGGGAGGTATTACACATAATTACATAAACACATAGTAACATAATACATGCTAGAAGAATGTAACAAATAACATGATCAAATAATCATGTCCATAAAAATGTCCATAAGTCAATTGTCCATTAGTCTCATCTTGTTTTAGGAAATCCAATGATTCCTGCTGGTTTTAAAATCCTTTAACAGTCTTATCTTGTGTTAGAGAATCTTTAATAGTCTCTTTATCAGCCATACTCTTTCAGTGTCAGATGTTTCTTAGGTCTTCTTTGTTTTGAGGTTTTTCTCTTTTTCTGTCTCTCTCCAGGTGCTTGTTGCCATCTATCTGTTTCCTTCTTCATATGTTTCCTTTTGTCTGTTAAAATACAAGCAAACCCTCTCTCCCAGGCAATTAACCTATCTAATTTCCTTCCATTTATCACTTTCTAAATCTCTTCTCATCATCTGACAATTACATTGGAGTTGTTTGCACTGGACACAGCCCTGTTGGTTTAAAAAGCCTGTATTCTCCCCAAGTGTAATCCATTTTTGCAATCTGATTGCCTTTTGGCTGACTGATCAGGTAATCCCTTTCTTCCATGTGATTGCTTTTCGGCTGATAGATCACATCAGAGTCCTGACCTTTTAAAGGCTCTTTGGGTATAATCTCAGTTGCAATCATGCCCCACCTATCCTTTGATTGATATCTTGGAGGTGGGCCCCACTTCTCATTTCCTTGGGTCAATCTACATTCGGAAGCCCAGTGGAGACACTTGTGGTATTTTGGACATGGCATTTTAGGTCTTCTCTCATTCTGTCTTCTCACTCCATCTCTATATCTACACTGAGCTCTTAGATGTCCAAGTTTTCCACATTGGAAACATCAACAAATTTCTCTAGAAGTCCTTTGCCAAGAGGGACCCTGTCTTTCCATGTTCATCATAGTCCAGGTGTAAAAAGCATTTGTTCCCACTGTAACACATTTGTCTTATGATCTCCTCTAAAGGAGCATCTTTGTCTAATCCTCATATAATTCTTTTGCAAATCTCAATGGCATTTTCCTTAGCCAGATGTCTGGTCATTATTCCTGTAGCAGCATTTTCTCCAATAGTTCTTTAGACAGCAGTTTGCAGACGTCCCACAAAATCCGCAAAAGGTTCATTGGGACCCTGCTCTATTTTAATGAAAGCCTCTCCCCAATCTTTCTGTCCAGGGAGGGAACCCCAAGCTTTTATTGCAGCCTTAGCAATTTGCTCATACACTGTCATGGTATAATTAATCTGTTCTGAATTCTCTCCATACCGACCTTCACCAGCTAAGTGCTCAAAAGTGAATTGTGTGTTAACTCCTGTTTACAAATTGCATCTGACTTGGTTCTTACATAATTCATGAAACTCCACAAGCCACAACTGATTTTGTCCAGGTTCTAAACATGTCCTTGCTATGGATTTCCAATCATTTGGGGTTAGGACTTCATAAAACAAACTATGTAGTAACATTTTAACATAAGCTGATGTAGCCCCATAAAGGGTACAACCTTTTTTCAAATCTTTAATTTTATTCAAATCTAAAGGTGTATATCTTCTCCTTTTTTGACCTACAGCGTCAATATCTTCAATCACAGGATATACATGTATAAAATCACTTATATCCTGTCCTTCTCTCTTAGCTTTAACCAATGCTTTTTCTAATCTTGTCATAGGCTGCTTAACAGGGGATTCTGTTTGTATTTCTGCCTCTTCCCCTCCTCCTTCTTGCTCCACCCCTGAAGGGTTAATTGAGGGAGGAGATGGGAAATGCTCCTGTTGCTCAGAATTGTATTTAACTTCATTGTTATCTGATTCATCCTTTTCACCTAGTTTAGTTGATACCTCCCCATCTGGCTCCTTTAGTCTAACAGTTTTTAAAGCCACTTGGATTAAATTGTAGGTATGAAGTGTATCTTTAGAAACTGAGTTTGCTTTGGAATTGTAATGTTCACCTAACTGCTCTCCTACTAATTTCCACTCAACTGGATCCAATTCTTTTTCCAGAGAAAAACAAGGACATATGACCTTCCCAGTTTTTAAAAGTTCAGTAATCTCCTCCAAAATTATAATCAATCCTTGGCTTTTCATAACCTTGATAATGCTCTCTAAACATTTTCCTTGAACAAAGGCATTTGCCCCATTTCACTGAAATTCTACTTTAGCTCTTTAACAAAGTTAAACAAAGTTTAACAAAAGTTTAACAAAGTTTCTTTATTACGCTTCTGGGTCAGAGAGACTTTTCCACTGAAATCAGGATCTTGTCTGTCCCTGTTCGGGCGCCAAATTGCAAAGGTCCGGGCTAGCTCCTCTGAAGGGCTCAGAATAAGTCCTTGTCAGGATAAGCAAAAGTCCTTGCCCCATGTTGTGGGCGCCAATATGTAATGTTCTGTTGTCTCCAGAAACTGCCGATTGCTCTCTGGAAGGAGATCTGCTGTCTCAACTTAATCCTGACTAGACTCTTCTTCCTCCAGAGAGCCATCCCAACTCTGTCCTAGAGTAGACTCACTCCTTGCTCAGTGTTGTTGTCTTTTATCCTCCCAGAGAATGGGTGTGTGAGAACTCAGGGGCTTGTGGGAAAATTACTTCAACCAATGAATTTGCTCCTTTTAAAGGTTGTTTAAACTTTTTTCATATGTAAACTCCTCCTCAGAAGTTCAAAGGGGTAAACTCCCCTTAAAGGCCAGAACCAAAGGAGTGAACTAGAGAATTGTTAAGTACTGACTTAGCACTTAGTAAGAACCTAACAGAAAACTATGACCATAGAGGTTGTGTTTAAGAAGTAAACTGGACTCAGATATTGTGGAGCTCAAAGTCAGCCCTCAGTCCACCACCATAGTGCCTCTTCAAAAGAAATATGCTCAGATTCCACTTTCTAAATGGAATTAAAGGAAGTAAACAAAAATTTTAAACACAAGGCAATAAAAACACCAAATTTTCACATAAAAAAATAGAAATATAAACATCTTTAAAGTATCACTTTACAACTATTAAAATAGTCCCTTCCTTCCCCCCTTCCCCCCAAAAAAAATCCATTTCTGACTGGGAAATCAAGAGTAAAGGTAAAGAATGGCAGGGGAGGAAAGGAAAGAAGCATTTATTAAGCTGTTATGCTAGGTACTATGCTAAGCTTATCACAAATATCTCATTTTATCCTCACAACAATCCTAAAGTAAGTGCTATTATTATCTCTATTTTACAGTCTAGGAAACACTGAGGCAAACAGAGCTAAGTTACTTGTCCAGATTGACACAGGTAGGCTGAAGCTAGATATGAACTCAGCCACGTTTGATCCCTACCATGAAAGACAGAAACTACAGGTATTTTTAACCACTATTTTATACATGAGAAAACAAACTCAGAGAGGTCAACACACCCCATACTCACAAAACTAATAGGCCATACATAATACAGACTCTCAAACCATCTCACCATGAAATTGTAGAACTGGACTCTACAATACATAAGAAAATATAATGAAGGTATTAGTAACATGTAGCATTATGGAAAGGGGGGGGAAATAAAGTTTCTAGCAGAGTGTAGTAAGTAAGCAAGTAAGACAGAAGCAAAGAGACAGAGGTAGAAAAGGGCTGGATGTTCAGATCAAATTAGGTTAAAACCAACCTTCTGCAAAACTAGCTAAAGAGAAAGGAAGACATCAAACTGAAAAGTACTTAGATGATAAGTTAAGAATTGAGAATTTTATCTAACAAAAAAAAAAAATTGAAGAATAATGATGTAATTAATTTGTGCAAAAAGTAAATTAATATTGCAAGAGCAGAAAGAACTGATTGTAAACAAGTGAGACACCAAAAACAGAGAGACCAGTTAAGTGGCTACCACAGTAGTATACATGGGTAGTAATGAGAGCCTCTAATACAATGGTAAATAAGGGATCAGAAAAGAGAATGCCAATGTACAACCAATGGCAATTAGTCTCCTCTCCCACCAACTTCCACATTCAAAGATAAAACTCATTTTCTAACATAACTAACCTAAAAATATGAAACTGATCAAAAGCAAAATAATCATTTTTCCTTTGCCCACAAATGCTAGTTATCATTTTCTCCACCATACAGTCTCCAAAACATGCTTTTTTAACTAATTTGAGTAAATTAATTCAATCTAAGGTCTTATATTTCCTTAAGTAAAAATACATTTTCCCATGGACTTTAAAAAAAAAAAAAAAAAAAAAAAAAATTTTTCACAAGTTTTCACTACGAGAATTTTTTTTTTAATTTTTTTTTTAATTTAGGAAGAATACAATCATTTTGTTGATTCTCCAGAAGACTAATGTAGGAATCTTTCCCACAGTGGCTCATCCAACATATGATAGACTTACATAATTCATAAGATGGCATTGCAATCATTTCCCAGGGAAAATTAAAAGCCAATATTTCCTTGTTTTTCTCTTTTGTTTATGTCCAATTTTGAGCTTGTGAATGTTTTGCTTTTCAAAAAAAATGTTTTTTGCATCTCTGTCATCAATTTCTAAGTTCCAATTATTTGATATGAAAGCAAAAAACCAATCAGGATTTTAAGATACCAAATTAATCCATTCCCCAAGCTCAATAAAGGAATACAAATACAAGATTCCAGACAATAATCTGTTCTACTTTTAAAGACTTTTACAATAGCATGACTCCCCTCCTTGGTTAATTCAAATGTTTATAAACTATCAATTTGTCTACATTATTAAAATTTCCCTCTAATTAAATAATCTTTTTTTGTGTGTCCTAGACTCCTTTGGCAGTCTAGTAAAGCTTACAGTCCCCTTCTCAAAACATTGTTTTTAAATGCATTAAATAAAATATAAATGATTAACAAGAAAACTAATTTTACTAAAAATTGTTAACAAAAAATTAAAATGATCCAAGAGTTTGTAATGCTAAATAGAGGCTTGTTATATCAATATCATTTCTAATTTCATCACTAATTGTTACCAACTAAAGCAATGTCATGAAAGACATGAAGAAAATACTATGTCAGAAGAGTAGTTATATTTACCATTTTTCAGGACAATGAGCTCTCCATCAATATTACTTGACAGACAAAAAACTTAGGAACTATAAAAATGTACTTCTTGAAACTCAAAACTGTTTTCATTTTAATTATCATTACTATATCATTCTAAAATGCTACAAAGGACTTCAGATGTTAAATTTCATAAATATTAATCAACAGGATCTACATATATTTCAAGTATAATTATGGGACCATTCAAAAATATATTAAAAACTGATCAAAAGCTTGGTAGTTACAGTTTTTATAAGCAATTGCCTAAACACAGAATTAACCCTGAACTCTCCAGTATGACTATTAAAATTTTCCAAGATGTTGTTACTTTTGAGCATCCAACCTTAATTTTACCACCCTTACTACTAGATACAGCCAGACTAGTTAGTTATACTATTCCTAAAATATACCACAAACATCCCTGACACCATGTCTTCATTCAAGCTGTTGGTTCTATTTAAAACATCCTTCCTTCACTTGCCAGTTTCTTTCTGTACTCATTGTTCAAAGTCCAGTAAAAGCCCAATTCTCTAAGAAGTCATGCCATGAATGTCTTCTTTACATATATGTGCTTCCACAGAATAACTGAACAACCACTTAACTTTCAAAGTAAAATAATTCTTGATTGTTAAGAGTAAGGCATAAGCAAAGCAACTCAGAAAATAAAGGGTCAACAGGTAATTTTAAATTCACTGGGAATAAGTTTCTTAGGCATCATGAATACATTCTGGAAATTCATAGATTTCAAATAAATGAATGACACTATGCTAGAAAGGGATTGCCAAATTAATCTACCTCCTACCTCCAAGTTCTGCTTAATTCTTCTGAATCCCCTTGCTCCAACATAAGAATAAAAAAGCAACAATTTGAGGAAAATTCCCCTTTCATTAGTTCCTTCAGTATTAGTCAAGCACACATTTTATGGAAAAAGATGAAAGCTGAAGAAGAGAAAAGAGAAAAGACCATTCAGGGGATCAGCTTAGATCTTTGAAGAACTTTTTCTTTTAATGCAGGGATTCTTAAATTGAGGTCCACATATCCACAAGGGATCCATTTACACTTTTATTAAATTCAAAATGAAACTTAGAATTCTTTCACTTTAAGGTCAACAAACATTATTCTAAGAAGGGGTTCATCCATATCAGTTTTTCCAAAATGCCAAAGAGGTTTATGACACAAAAAAGGTAAAGAATCTATGTTTCAAGTTTTTGCTAGACTTCAGGCTACATCTATGAATCAAGAAAACTAGAAAAGTTAGAACAAGGAAAGAAATTTATAAATGTAAAGTGAAGAGAGAATATAAGGAAATTCTATGGTAAATAAACAACTCTAGCTAATAATATGAATGAATTAAAATTTGCCTACTCAATATCTAATTTAGGAATGCTATCTCACTTCTTCTCCATTAAATGAGCAATACTAAATAATTTAAGTTCAAATTATACAAAAAGTTAAAATATTTTTCCTAATCATTACCTGTCTTTTTACAATGTCATGTCTAATATATAATTCCAGGAAAAAGCAGATGGGAGAAAAAAGGGAAGGGAAGATACAAGTGAGTGAAAGAATAGGGTCCTTTCCCCCTCCCCCATTTTAATACTGGTTGACATCTATTAGAAGAAAAAATAAGATAGATAAAATGAGATCAGTGTTTCAATTCTTATATTCTCCTTACAAATTATATAATTAAAGGAAAAACAAAATTAAAATGATTGTGATGACTTAAAATCACAATTTAATCCACACACATTCATAATCAGTTTCCCTGATACCTGTTCCTAAACTAGAAATTCAAATCAAAGGCAAATGCCTTACAAGGGCTTCTACAATATAAGTCAAGTCTCTTGTTAGCATACTCCTGATACTGACTACCCTATCCTGATACTTTAAGGATCCTTCCATCTACTCTGATGTTCTAAGTTTCATGTTTTACCATGTGCTCTGATGATAATTCAGCAAATTTTCTAAAATGTTTTTATATTTGTATGCAACATGCACACACATTCTCACATACCAATATACATATATGTGACTAAGACAAATACATGATAAATTTATACAAATCTTTCCCAAACTATTGAACTACTACAATAGATTATAACATCTTTTTTTTATTTTCCACTACCTATTTCAAACTTGCAAAAAGTTTACCATAAATGTAAATTTCTGAAAAAGAGACAAAATAATGCACAACTACTAAATTAAATAAACCAAAAAAAAAAAAAAAAGAGACATATATTATACTACTATATCTGAAACTACTTTAGGAAAACTCAAATTATTTTAAAAATGACAGATATAATTTCTTATAGCCTTAGACTTAGAAATGTATTAAAGAAAAATGTGCAAATTTTTATTCTTTTTGGTAATCAGGTTTAAATTTCCCGTTTGATCACCAAAACAATCCTGATAATATTGTGAGAATTTCTTAAATAATCAGATAGCTGAAAATGTTGCATAATTCCTTCTTAAAAAAGCAAGGCACCTGGAAGCTGAGATAGAAGGATGTTTGGTTAAACTTGAGCCTGAAGGTATTGACTCATTATCTTCATGTTGCCTTCTTAATTCTTTCTCTTTTTGCAGTTCTTCCTCTTTCTCTCTGGCTTCTGAAAATGAAAGGAAAAAAAAAAAAGAATTCATACTTGAGCTTCAAAAATTTCGGTATTAAAAAAACAGGAAATATGGTAGTTTTCTTAAAATTAACAAAAGCCCCAAATACTTATAAGCAAATTGGATAAATTTTCAAATAAAGTTCTAAAATTTAAACTACTAACATTTTAATTACAAAGAAAATTCCATGCCACACATTTTAACAAAATGAAAAAAATATTTGCTCTAAGGCAAATACTGTCTTTCATAAATATAACTGTTGTGAATATTTTAAAGACAGGGTCTTTTTTTCCATTTAATGACATCTTTAAGACATAGAAAAATCATGATTACTGAGTAAAACAGTATGATTAGTTATATTAGTTATATAATTTTTACTGTGTATTGCTCTCAATAGTTTATGACAGTGTCAAGTTTCACAAACCACTAAATAGTATCTCTACATGTCGGGTAATGTTGGATTTTCACTTTTTTTTTTTTTTTTTTTTTTGCTAAACTGTGTGAAAAATGAGATAAATCAACAATGCAAAGAGAGCAAATTGAAGTTTTTAATTGTGTTCAGAGGAGACTACACCAATTGTATGCAGCAGTGAACCCAGAGCATCCTTATAGATTAAAAAAATTAATATATAAACAACATAGGAAATTGGAATTTAACAGAAAACAGGAAGGAAAGACAGACAGACACATATGATACCAGTAATAGAAGGGAAAAATAGAGATATCTGCCTTAGAAAACAGCTGGTCACTAGAGCTATGGCTTATATACCAAACTTGATTTTTGCAAGAGGCATGATCTAGCTTCCAGCAACATTGTCCAGAAGCTCAAAACAGACACTGAGGCAGTATCCTTTTGTCATAATGGCAATCAGAGCCAATGTCTTTCCCATTACAATCATTTTCTAATCACAATGGCAGCAAGAACACTAAGCCAGAGTTTCTTTTCCATCAGTGGATTTCTCTTATCACATATCACATTCAGTCCTAGATTACAAGTATGATTAACCTAGAACTACATTCTTACACAACTTATCAATTTCTTCTCAGGATATATACCCTCCTATGTTTGTTAGCAGGAATTTCCAAAGACAGATACAATCATTGGGAAACACAGTATATTAGAAAAAGCAATATTAATAGAATAACTATGATTGGTATTATAAAGCACAAGGTTTTCTTTCTTTCTTTCTTTCTTTCTTTCTTTCTTTCTTTCTTTCTTTTTCTTTCTCTCCAAACGTTCCACTGAGATACGCCCTGACGTTTAATATGTTCTAATTCTGAACCTAACTTTCCAATTCAGTTCAGATAATAGATATTGTTTCATGTTTGATCAGATAGAAAGACATAGCACCCAGCTCCCACTAAGGTACTTAATTTAATTAAGATGTTATTTAGCCCCCATTAAGACATTTCCTTGGCTAGCTAGTAAATAATCAATTCTGCAATATTAATTGTCTAACTTTAGTTATATTAGAAATGATCTGGCATTGCTGATATTTATTCATGAATCTTTTAAGTAAGCATTAATAAATTTAAGGATGGCAATGAGGTTAACTGGTATCCTAATAAGGAAAGAATGCTCTGAGATAAGACACTCCCTTAGCTCTAGATATCACTAATATCATTTAACTTAGTGTCATCAGGGAACCTCAGTTTCCAAATGCATCCCTTTGGAAATATGGAATATGTGTGAATGTCAGATATGATTTTTTCCCCCCATTAAGCAGAGTCTAATTACCAAGGGATATCATGTGAACTTCATCTTATGCCTACACACCCAGAATAGACCATAGCTCAAATAGCCCATCTGAAACATCTGCCAATTAGGTAGCTATCTACCTACCCATTACACATTTCCAGGGTTCCACTGGCAAAAGTCTCTCCATACAGGGTGAACTCTTGATTAATCTGGTCAATATTCGGAAAATATACCCTAATGAAATCCTATTTCCAGAGCAGAGACTACTCAAGAGGTCCTTCACTTCTCCCTGATGGCAATGTAGGAAATGAAATTGTAAATGGACCTATTCCATAGTCAGCTCCTCTAGCTCCCCTACCACTGAGGGAGAAGGGGAGAAGACGTGCACAATCAGAAGGATATACTACATCCCTTGGTGGTGGGTGGAAACATTCACACATGCCCAACTATTCTCTTTAGTGATTGGGGCTACTTCAGCAGAATTTAAGCTCACTCCTCCTAACTGAAGGGTTGATACTCTATATACTCTATCACCTAGCAATCCTTAATTTAATTTTAATTGATTCATTTTCTCTACTTGTCTTCAAGATTGTAGGTGATAGGATGTGTATTATTTCTATTGCATCCCTATTTTCTTGGTAAATTTTTGAGTAATGCTGCCAGTAAAGAATGTCTCCTGGATACTTTCAATGAATGATTTTTCTTAAATGACTTTTTATCACTGTAACCGTATGACTTAGAAATTTTTCAGATCAGGTCAACAGTTGAGTTGATCTACCAGGAAGAAAAGATTTCTACAACTCTTGCATTTGGACATATTTACAAAATGTATCTGAAGTATGAAAAATTAATTCATCAATGAAATTAAAAGTCCTGGAGAATCTATAAAAGCACACTTTAAAATGCCAATAAGTTGTAAACATTCAATAAAGAACAATTTGGTAAGATTTCCATCTTTTGTTCAGTTGCAATATTTTTCATATTCAAAAAAAATTACTGTGCAATAGTCTGTCACAGGCCAAACTTTGGGCAAGTTCATATTGCTTCCTTTGTTTTTTACTATTTTGAGAGGCAAGAATTCCAATAATCTTCTGTCATTCTTAATGGTTTGCAAATGAGCTTGTATTTTAAATGGAAAATGAGAGACAGCATGTAAAGCTTAAAACAATTACCAAAAAATATCAAAAGAACTAGAATAACAATATCTCTAGTATTCATAGTAAGTCTTCTATAAAGAACTTAAAGATATATTACAGATAAAGAATCACACAAGATGAGATGATACAACTGATTCATCCTTTATACTGGTGGTAGAAGTATTCAGATGCATGAGTACTTCAATTGAAATATTATAGAAGTTTAAAAATCACATACATTTGTTTAAGAAAAAAGGTATTACATCCTTTAAACTATAAAACATTTTAAAGTATTTAATTATAACTCTATATTTTTATGCAGCATATAGCATTTAACTTAAAACAAATATAAAAGCAGTTATCTAAACTTACCCAAAACTTTTCTACTTCTTTCCACAGCTGTTCTTCGCGTTTGCTCAAACATGGCTTCCAAATCAAATGTCCTTGCTTTCTTTCCTAAAATGGAGAGGGATGGATGACAGAGACAGTTGATAATGCATAGTGTACAAAATTTTTGATTTATTAGTCTAACTTGTAGCACAGACATGACCATAATATATCACAACAGTGTACCAAAACAATGGATTTCCTTTTCTCCTCCAATTACCACTTCTTTAAACTAGAAATCCTGGTCCTGCTATGTGAAGGTTAAGTGGATAAATTTGTGTCTGTCTGCCTGTTTTAAGGGGAAGAAGAAGGAAAGCAGTGATTATGTCCCTGATCAAAGAACTTAAGAATACTCCTTTGAGAGTCAAAAAAAGCCCCAAAGTACATATATAATTAATAACCTAAGTACATATATATAATTATAATATAATACATAATTACCTACTTCATAGGGTTGTTATATTCCTCAAATGAATTAAATGTATGTCAGAAATATACATACTTTAAGGCACTCTATGTTAGTTAAAATGCCCTATGTTCAGACATCTTCAGAGGCTTTAGACTCCACACAGGTAAACAAAAATAGGGAGGACAGGAGGTGAGTCAGAAAGAAAAACAATCTTTTAGCAAAATACTTTATATTTCTGTTTTGCAAGCTACAAGTGTACACATTACTGAGAAAATATAAGTGTAGTTGTCATAGTAATGGTAGTAACAGAGGTACCAAAAGAGAGGCATAAAGAAACAGGAAGACAAAAGTTAAAGTCCCACCTATGACACATGCTGGCTGATCATTTAAAATCTCAATGCCTTAGACCAATATCTTAAGACTATAAGTGTGCAGAAAAGGTGTTGATTTGCTTTGGAGGATCTAGTTTCATTACTGATAGTTCCTTATACCAATGAAATTGCAAGACTAATGCAAATGATAGTACTGTTGTACTGAAGTAGTCAATACTGATCTACTAATATTGTATGGGATTTACCAGGAGTTTTTCAATCACAGCACAATTATTCAGTGCCACCTCTTAGCCAGTGCATGATTTCAAATACAATATCATAGTCATAAAGCAGCTTTGCTCTTTCATTTTTTCTTTTAGTCACTTTTGGGAATAATGACATATGTGTGTATGCATATATTTGTGCGTATGTGTATATATATGTGTGTGTGTATATATACACACATATTATATATACACATACACACATATATACAAATACACATACATACACACACATATACATATACACACAAATATATACATATATGGATATTTGGATGTGGAATCTTTGTCTTTTGCCATAAAAAGAAAAGAGGTGAAAGTTGTATATATACTTGTATATGTGTGCAAGTATGTATGTATACACACCAATACATACTAGTTACTAGCAAAGTGCTTAGCAGAGGGGCACTTAAAAAGTTTGCTGATAGCTAACATGGAAATGTTTTGCATGATTTCATGTTACGGGCCAGAACTTGAAACAAGGTGCTAAGTGATTATGTACTTAGTACTTTTTAGACTTCACACCTTTAGAGAGCATATATAAGGAGGAGATTCACAAGTCAAGGAGATTCACAAGTTGGGCAGAAATATAAGCAAGAAGCTCTCAGGGCCAGAGACACAAGCCCACAGAAACCCACAAGCCCACCCTCTGGGAGGAGGAGTCAAGATTCATTCCAATTTCCACCTTTGTGCCTGCGGGAGACTGAAGAACAAACCTTTGGATTCAGAGACATTTGGAGGGAGCTCTTGGAACCAAGAGAGAGGCCCAGGAAAAGAGACAAGACGTTGAAGGAGAAAATAAAGGATCTCCTGGCTGCATTTGGGATTATTGAACTGAACTGAAAGGAAGGCTGCCTCCACAAGCTCCTCAAGAAACCTGCTCACAGACAACATCATATTCTAGAGAACACTACAATTTCACATATATAATTTCTATCATATTCTTTGCCTTTGCAATGGGTTGCAAAGGAGGGAGAAAGATAATTTGCAACTCTTTTTTTGTTTATGTGAATGGGAAAAATAATAAATTTTGGGGAAATAAAAATTAAACATTTGTTGATTGATGTCAAACACATACATACTCATAGTAAATATGCATAGTAAGTGATATGAGGTCACAGCAGCAATCTATCCATTTTAATTTTTGTTGCGCTATTCCTTTCAAAGATGCCTTTCCCATGTGTTTAGCCTTCACAGAGCTCCTATTTATTGCCTAGCAGCTGCAACATAGTTATCTACCCACAGCAACCAACGTACACTTAGTACCAGGCTTTGCAGAACCTTTAGACCAGTGGTCCTCAGACTTTTTAAATAGGGGGCTGATTCACTGTCCCTCAGACTGTGGGAGGGCCGGACTATAGTAAAAAGAAAACCTCACACTCTGTCTCCACCCCTCAGCCCAATTGCTATAGTTTGAGAACCCCAGCTCTAGACCTAAAACCTTGACTCTGAATGCAAAGAAACTGAATCTGCTTCCTTCCTGCTGTGCATTCCCCGCACCTCCCGCACCCTCCAACCCCAGCTTCTTCCACCTCCACCTGTTCCTTCCTCTCCCCTTTCTCCCCCTCCTCTTCTTCTTGCTCCCTTTTCTTCCCTCTCCCGTTCTTTTTTTCTCTTTCTTCCCTCTCCTCCTCCTCTTCCTGTCCCCTCCTCCCTCGCGCCAAAGACCGGGCAGCGAGTTGTCAGGGGGCGCGCGGTCCTGGGGACTTCGCTGAGGCAGTAGACTACAAGGGGTGGAGTCAAGACTATCCTAGGGGTCACCAGCACCCGAGCCCTCAAGGCCGCTCTTCCTCCCGGGCTGTCCTGCAGCGCCGCCCCCTCTCCGGCGTCCTGAACTCACCAAATCCGGTGAAACCCATGGTGGAAGCCAGCTCCGGATCGGCCGTAGGCGCGTCCGTGCCTGTGAAGCAGGGAAGGAGGGAGAATGGAGCTACGTTAGGACACATCTATCAATCCCAGGCCGCCCCTGCTCCCCGCCCAGAGACCGAACCCACCATCACCGCCTGTAGAGGATTCCATGCCGGCTTCCCGGACAGGTAGAGTCGTAAATCCCAACACACTCTCCCAGCTCTGAGCAGCCGGGCGGAAGTGTCTTCGCAGCTGGGCGGAAGTGTCGCCAGAAATCAGGAAATGACGCACACGTCCTAAGAACGGGGCCCGCGACTCCGGCCGCAGCGCCGTCCTGGCGGAAGCGACGACTAATAATCAGAGTGCCCGCACTTGGGCGGTATCCTGGGATCGCGGATAGGAAAGCAGTCGCAGAACGAGCCCTTGCCCTCGGGAAGCTGAGATTCTTTCGCGTGGATCTGTGTATATGCAGAAAAAATTTTAACGGATCCAAAAGGCTCGTCTGTCGGGCTGAGCTCCATGAGGCTGAGTGTGGGAAGGAAAAGCATTCCACGCATGGCTCCGAGACGGGGATGAGGCGCCGGAGGAATTAGAAAGCGTGAAAGTGGAGTCATTAAGGGGAATCAGATATATTGAGGCTGGAAAAATGTTTGGACTAAGTTGTGAAGCTCTAAAAACCAGACAGGGGTTTACCACAACTCCGTTTCCCCACCATCCTGTGTCCCTGGAATCCCTCTCTTTTCTGCTGCCTTTTGTGTATAGTCTATCCCACTCCCATTATATTGTATTGTGTGTTGTCTACGGTCCAGCCCAGATACAGTGTTTCTGGATAGCAATAGCATTTAATCTCTATCGCTAGAGATTAGCGCAGCGCCTAGCACATAGCAAGTGCTTAATCAATATCCTTACTAAGTAAGGAGGCAGAAGTGAGGGTGATCACTGTGTACGAGGAAGTCAAGTGGAGATTGTCAAAATGTAATTGGCAAGATCTGACAGCTGCTTGGTTATGTAGCATCATCCCAATACTAAATTGAAAACCATAATTTTGTTTATTCTGGACCTTATTTTATCCATATAGGGAACTCTCAATTGAGGAAACTCTCCACCAAAGCTGATCAGTGATGTTTCCCCCTCCCCCTCCCCCCCAGGCTGGGGTAAAGTGACTTGCCCAGGGTCACACAGCTAGGAAGTATTAAGTGTCATATCAGATTTGAACTCCGGTCCTCCTGAATTCAGGGTTGGTGCTCTATCCACTGCGCCACCTACCTGCCCCCCCTGATCAGTGATCTTAAAGAATTGCCTAGACCACTGACAGGTTATATGATTTGTCCAGTCACATTTCTAGTATGTGACAAGTCTTAAATCTAGATCTTTTTGGCCTTCTCTTTTCCCACTCTGTAACACAGATTCTCCACGATCATATTATTTAAAATTACAATAATGTGAAAATAAATAGCTTTATTTTTTTGAGACTGTGAAGTCTTTGAGGGAAGCAGTACAAGCATTATTATACTTATTTTGCAGATGAGGTAAACAGACTCCTCGAGGTAAATTGTTTTAAGTCACATAATTGACAAAAATCATTTAGAATCAAGTTCATTTTCTCCAAATGCCCTTTTCATTACATCATGTTTATGTTTGGATTATAAATGATAATGCTAAGGTTTCTGAATTTATATTTCATTTTAAAAAGGGCCATTTCAGAGGATTTTCCTTAATTCATTTAATACATATTTGTTAAATGTTGCGTAGCAAGCACTGGATTAGAGCACGGGTTCTCAAACCATAGCCCACAGGCCAAAGGACATTTATGAGCAGGCTGAGTTATGGCAAATGGACTGAGGGGTGGATACAGAGTGTGAGGTTTTGTTTTTACTATAGTCCAGCCCACTGGCCCCCTATTTAAAAAGTTTGAGGACCACAAGATTAGAGAATGAGAGTCATAGCAAGATAAAAGATAGGATACAAACCCATTCCAGCATGTTTGCCAAGAAAATTCCAAAAAGGGGTCACAAAGAGTGGAAAGTATTTGAAATGATAAACAACAAATGATACAAAAACAAGTTTGAATATGTTTTAGAGAAGTTTAGAATACCAAGAAGTCATAGGAGAAAGATTACTTTCTACTGGAGCTGAAAATCAATATTAAACTTGAGTTTCACAATAAGTATTTAATCACAGAAAAACCTGAGGCACAGATGGATTCTGATTGACCCTAAGCTATCTATAGACTTAAGGACCCATCCTTCCTGAAGAGCTAAAATAACCATGCTAACAGTGTTTGTGAAGGCCACCTCTTAATAAAATTGTGAAATATGAGAAATTTATCATAATCCTCTACTTGCTACACTTTTTCTCACAACATAGATACATTCTTATTCCAATCTAAGACAGAGAAGTTCAGGAGACACAGACTAACAAAGATGGTACTACCATCTTCACCATTTGTTAAGTAAGCTTCTATGAGGAACAAAATATCATCTATAATGTAAGTACAAAGACACTAGGAAAAGAAAAAGATGAGGAAGTGAAAATATAATATGTCACATTTTCAAAGTATGAGATCCCATTGTTTGTTGACTAAAAAAAAAAAAAAAGTATTTGATTCCACAGAGCAAAATGCTGCTTAAAGCTGCATAAAGCCTTTAAAAGGCTTCCTTCAAATAAAAGGACTTTCATACATACATTAAAATTATACAATATTCCTCAAAAGGTACAATAGAAATAAAGTTCAATTATGCCACTGTTATTAATATTAAGCAAGACATGAAAAAGACATATTCTCATGAAAGATATATTACCTCTGTCATGAAAAGTACCTAATGCAGAATATGGAAATCTACAAATGAAGTCTTCCAGATACTCTTGTTTTACATCCAAGTCATTAAATATAGCAAAGCCTTAAATTTAATTTATAATGCCTCAAAAAATTTGAGTTTGACTCTGGATTGAAGAAAAAAACAAAGATGCCTGTTGTCCAGACTGCAGCAGGCAAATGGATCTTTACTACCTTTACAACTAGCCCATCATCTAATTTTGGAAAGACATTTCAATTAGATGACAAATTAGATAATGAGTACAGAACTGATAATGAAGAAGAAAAGCAAACTGAATTCTGGAAAAGTGTACAATATTACGTGATAACTAAAAATAAAATTATCCAAGAGATCTAAGAGAGAAGGATATTCAAAGAAAACACCATGGAAGAGATGATATTTAAGTTAAACCTAAAAGTATGTTTGAGAACTCATTGGGTGAAGGAGGAAGATGTATAACAAGGACTCCCTTAAGATTTGCTTGGGATCATGGTTTTTTGGTATTTTTTTTCAGGATCAGTATATGTTAGGATTACAAGGTAATAACTCAGGTTGTCTAAACAATTCTCTAGCTCACAGTTCATCCCTTTAGGAGTTTACACCTTTAGACTTCTGAAAAGGAGCTTACATATTTAAAGGAGTTTACACCTTTAAAAAGGAGTTCTGAAAAGGAATTTACACAACCTTTAAAGGGAGCAAGTTCATTGGTTTAAGGAGTTTCCCACAAGCCCCTGAGTTCTCACATGCCCATTCTCTGGGAGGATAAAAGAAGACAACATTGGGCCTGGACAAGCAGTCTGGATTGGGGAAGGACAGGAGCTGGAGGAGATTCAGAGCTCCCAAGAAACCTACTCACAGAGAAAAGATTATACAGAAAAGAGATCTCCTCCCAGAGAAAGATTACAATTGAGAGACAACAAGAACCTTTACAAGTATATAGTGATTTTTTATTACCAGTTATACAAATCCCAATCAGTACAACAGAGAGAAAGGAGGGGAAAAAAACTGATAAAAAGCCTTAGAACTCACCTGTAGTTTTGGTGCCATAATATAGAAAATCCAGAAAAAAAAAAAAAAACACCAAACAATGGTCAGAATATTAGTAGGAGAAACAAGAGAAAGCAGTGTCACAAAAATTCAGAATATATTGGAGGAAAGGGAAGTCAACAATGTGAAATGCTGCATAGAGGTCCATATGAATGAAGAATGAGAAAAAAGCAATCAGATTTGGCAATTAAGAAATCAGTAGAATGGAGACAAGTTTCCGATTCAATGTAAAATGCCAAAAAGTGAGTGTCAATAGAATAAATAGAGGCAACAAATATAGACAGCTTTGTCTAGGATTATTACCAATAATAAAACTAGGTTATAGACAACAAAGAAAACAAATACACATACTACAATAATGCTTAAAGATCTGAAAGGTCTCCTATATAAGACCAAATGCCTACAGATACTGATAAATCTACTTGAACCCTTTGTTCAATAATTAACAAACTCTCACCATCCCTATACCAGTGATTCTGAACCCCAATTTTCATTATTCAGACTCTCTCTGTCCCATATTGCCTGTTCCCTTCCTATTTCCCTTATCCCAACCTCTCTCCTAACCAATGTCTTACATTAAAGCTACCCTCTTAACACTATTTTTTAGAATTGCTGTTCCATTATTAATAAACTTAGTTCAAATTAAGCCCTTTCTTTTCCTGTTGCTTCCATCTTGCACTGAGATCTGACTCCCTCCTGGTGACCCAGATTTCATAATCAACTTGAACATCTTGTGTAGGACTTTCATTCATACTCCCAACTTATCGGTCAAGGTGAAGGAGTTGTAATAAACATTCTCTTCATTGTCACTTCCATGCTCTCCATATATTTCTATCACTTAGAAACCTCTCCTCCTTTGAATTTCATTTAATCCATATTTACCACCCAATCAAGAGTCTGGTACCTATTACCTATCAATCATTCTTCAACAATTTTCAGTGCTTGGTTCATAGTCTTTTTTTCCTTCCCCAACTTGAATAACTTCAACATCTTATTATTCCCTTAAACCTCACAGTTACTCAATTTATTTCTCTCCTCTATTTGACCTCGACCATACATAGAAATTGCCAACACTCACAGGTGTCCCACATTCATGTTTATAAACTCTGTAATTCCTTTATTCTGTCTCTCCTCTTCAGTTCCAAAGCCTATTCTTCATCCTCACCATGAATTCCAATGCCTAGACCCCTCACTTTTTTCCCAGGTCACCAGTCCTAGATGGTCTTCACTCTCCTTCCTTCCCTCCTTTAAACCCTGCTAAATTATTCAACTCTAGCCTCTCCTCTTCTTTTGAATCCCTTGTATCCTACTGCTAACTTTTGCTGTGCCAAGTTAAGATTTTCCCAACATCCACTGCTTTCTTCCTATTTACATGCTGCTTTAAAAAATGAAGAAAATCACAAAATCATGCTGAGCCCACTACAAATTTAGATAATCTTAATTGATCATGCCTTGCTAACAAGGCAATCCTTTTATATACTTCCCTGATTCATTATATCATTCATGACAACACCTTTCCTTATCTTTGCATCCTTCTTTATACCTCCCATAGCTACTCCTCAGTCCCTCCAAAACAATGAGAACCTTACCTCATATTAAACTAAAAAAATTTTTTAGCTATTTGCCAAGCACTGCCTCCTATCTTCTCCATTTCATCATTTAGATGTCTTTCTCCACTATCTCATACTTGTCTTATACAAAGAAGTAGTCCTTTTCCTTGCCAAAGCCAACCTTTGAGTGCCTGAGAACAATGCTTGGCACACAGTAGGTGCTTAAATATTTGACTATTATTGACCTCTGGAAGCACATGATCTCATTCCATCTAGTCTTCTCCAGAACATTGCCTCCAATATATCATTCCCATTTTCACTAATCTTCTTTATTATTGTTGCTGTTATTATTTTTTATGTATTTTTGCTTTAGTGATTCTTTTTATTTCCCATCGTATCAGTTTATATCTTATTCTTGGACATCTCAATATTTATCACATTCATTTTATTCTCACAAAACAAAAATATTCAATTACATTCATTTAAGTCAGTGGAATTCTTAACAAAACAAAGGATTTAGGTGTTCACAAAAGACAAAATAGAACATTCTAATTAAACAAATTTAAAAGCTCGACTTTTTTCCTCAAAGGGAAAATACATATGACTTGAAATAAGAATAAGTGAGGTTGAATTCCAGCTGTTACTTTTAGTGGCTTGTAACTGACAACCATGTACTTCATTGATCTGGGTATCCTTTTCTTTTGCCCCTGTAAATTTCTTTTTTTTTTTTTTTGCCTTATTTTTTAAATGTTTTATGTAAAGCTGTTTATTTTCACAACACATACATAGATAGTTTTCAACATTCACCCTTGCAAAACCTTGTGTTCCAATTTTTTTTCTTCCTTCCTTCTCTCCAATCCCTTGATGACAAATAATCTAACATGTTAAACACGTGCAACTCTTCTATACTTATTCCCACAATTATCATGCTGTACAAGAAAAATTAGATCAAAAAGGGGGGGGGAGGAAGAGAAAGAAAACAAAATGCAAGCAAACACCAACCAAAAAAACAAAGTGAAAATACTGTGTTGTGATCCATACTCCGTCCCCATAGTTCTCTCCCTGAGTGCAGATGGCTCTCTCCATCACAAGGCCATTGGAATCAGCCTGAATCACTTCGCTGTTGAAAAGAGCTACATCCATCAGAATTGATCATCATATAATCTTGTTGCTATCTCACTAATTTTTAATCTCTCCCTGTCTACTTGTTTCCCCGCTACCCATGTCTCTCCCATTTGCCAAAAAAGTCTTACTTGATCTTTCCATATCTATTATTATCCCATGTTTCCTCCCTTTTCTGGCCAAATTCCTTTAGAAAGCTATCTGTAATCACTTCTACCATTTCCTCTTCTTTATTTTTGATTTTCTGCAATCTGGTTACCAAATTCATTAAACAATGGAAACTTTTAACTTTTAGACTGATTTTATTTTCTAAATCTAATGCCCTTTTCTTGATCTTTATTCTTCTTGACCTCTCTGTAACCTTTAACCTATGGGTTACCTTCTTTTCCTTGATACTTTTTTCTTTCTGGTTTTCATAACATTCTATTTTTTTCCTATCTGTCTGACTGCTATAATTAGATAATGTTCACTAATGGTGGATGTCCCCCACAGCTCTGTCCTAGGGCCACTTCTTCTGTACTATTTCTTTTGGTGATCTCATCAGTTCCCAGAGATTCAAATATCAGGCTCTACACAGATGATCTTGATAGCTATTTTGTCCAACCTTAACCTTTCTCTTGACCTCGAATTACCTATTAGACATCTCAAATTGGTTATCTCATAAACATCTTAAACTCAACATGTTCAAAACTGAATTCATTATCTTTCCCTCAAATCCTACCTTGTTCCAATTCCTTATTACTATCAATACCATTCTCATCCCCAATCTACTTGAAAGTGTAGTCAATTTCACCTTCATTATAGCTCTTCTGACACTACTAGTGCTCTGCTACAGGCCCTTATCACCTCACAACTGGACTGTTTCAATAGCTTCAAGTTTGTCTCTCAAACTTGGAGTTTTTCCCCACTCTCATTCATCCTCCATTCAGCTATCAATATGATCTTGTTAAAAGGCAGGTCTGACTATATGGTAAATGATTATTGCCTAAAGATCAAATATAAAATCTTCCATTTGGATTTTAAAGCCCTTTTATAAGATGGCCTTTCTCTTCCTTCTCACACTTACTTCTGAGAAGATTGAGATTGATCCTGTATCATTTATTTATTGATGGTATTTACAACTAAGTGATTTTTTTTGTCCTTTAAATGCTTTTGTCCTGTAATCACTTAAGTCATGAGTCTTTGTCTCTGAACTTCATTCAGAATACAGCTATTCTGTAAGGAGTAAGATAAAATCTAGCTCTCCTAATAATCACTGATCTATTCTTGCCTCAAAGAATTTAGCTGATCTTAGGAAAATATTTGTGATCACAAGAGAGTTGGGTCTAATGTCTGGTTTTTCTGTCCAAAGTATAGCCTTCTACCTGGACCCAAACAATGAGCACTTCTCAGTCTCAAGAAAGGAGAGGGTTGTTTTATCCCCTAGTACCAAACTTCTAACTAATCATGTTGTTCCCTGTGCCTCCCACTTGACTGACTCTTTACCTTCAAAATGAACACTTAAAAGGACATAGTCATTTCTATAGCTTTATGGAGTGCGCTCCAGGCTTATCTGTCTAGTGTGTTAAATGGCAGCAAATTAACTGCCAGTCCAAGTATGGAAGGGACAGAGGATCCTTTAGGGCCTATATGGAGGCTGAATTAAAGAACTGACTACTATGTCTTTCTATTATATCTGCCCATCTATAACCAATTATATTAGCCCTTAACTGGATGACATCACTTACCCTGTTCTCTTTTTTTCTCTCTAATCCCCAACATCCATAAAAGGGGAACTATTCTTTTGCTTGGGGTCTTTGACCTAGAGACAAACCATTGACCATTTACTAGCCCTTTTAATAAACATTATTTTGTTAGAAGAATTGTGTCAGTTTATCCTTTTGTTCAATTTCATCTACAGTAGGCCCCTCTTCTTATTCAGAAATCCAGTGACACTTTATTGCAGTTCTTCCAATGAGATATTACAGCTCCCCTCTCCATGCAGTTTCCCTGGCTATTTCCCACACTTAGAACTCTCCCCCTTCTCATTTTTGCCTTCTTTTTTTTTGTCTTCCTTCAAATACCAGTGGAATTGTCATATTCTGCAAGAAGTTTTTCCTGGTCCTGCTTAATCTTAGTATCTCTTTGTAGAGTATTTCTAATGTATCATATGTGGTACATATGTGTGTACAAAATTTATACATAATTGCTACAGCCTTTATTGTTATTTCCTCCATTAAACTATGAGCTGGAGATGGCCCTGGGTGAAATGGGAGATCTTGGCCTTTTTAAGCTAAAGTCTTCAACAGGTCTCAGTTTGATTGAGAATATCTCCATTCAGTGATTAAAACTAGGTAGCAATTGAGGCAAAGAATTTCTTCTTTTACCTAGTCCAAAAAAACAAAAAACAAAAACCACCACCAACAAAAAAATATAAATAAATTTTAAAAATCTGGAAGGGGAAGATCCTCACAGTTCCTGACAAAAACAGATATTATAAAAATAACAATCATTTCTGCTTGCTGATTTGAAAAAAGTATGGCAGGTAAATTTGTTTTCCTAAGAAAAATAAATGGCACCTTGGAGAAAGCAAATGTCATGATTGATCTACTAACTAGATTATCAGTCCATGGCCATCAGGGACCACCTGGGGTTTATAGAGAAGATCTAAATACCTGGATGTGGTTTTGGGTGGGGAAAAAAAGTCAATATACCTCTTGGGTTACACACCACTATACAACTACTGGTTATGCACCATAATAATCTACTATTCTCTTTCCCTTTGTTCTTGATAATGAATCAATCAGCAACTAAGATAGTAGAGATGTAATCTTGATGGAGAATGGAAATGTTCAAAAGCGGAGATTACCCAGTATATCTAGCCAGAAAGGGATTGATGGAAGACCCATCTAATACTCCAATTTGGGTCCCATTATTGAATCCAGGATACAATAGAATTCATTATCATTAGAAACATAATCAAGATAGCCAAGATCTTTTTTTTTAAGGGCTGTTATGGGCCAGAACTCTGAACTTCTTACAAGGTACTAAGTGGAATTGATGAGAGACGATGGTTATCTAGTTTAGCATGGTTAGTATGATTGATTTAATCTTACAACAAATAATGGTTTCCTAGAGATATAATGATTGATTTATACTCAGTGTGGATCATATAAGCAGGGACAGAGAGACATAGAAGACAAGCACACTAGAAGCTCTGGGAGCCAAGGAGATAGAAATTCATTTCACCTTCAGTCAGGCTCCTGGTGGCTGGCCTGGCCTTCTGCACTTCCCCCATTAAGACCAAGGCCAGTCTGAAAGGCTCTCCAGAAAGCTGCCCAACCCCAAGAAGGAAATAATAAAGGATTTAGATTTTAACACCTGGCTGTTCTTGTGGTGATTATTGAATTGAAACAAAGGCTACCCCCAGAGACCCCAAGAAAACCAAACTAGAGAACATTACAAAGGGCCATGATAACCTTCCATTAAGGTAGCAAACAGGTGAAGCCAACTCATATGCTCCAATATAATGAAAAGAGTCCTACATAATCCATTTGGTAAGATCAGACCAATTATTTTCCCTGAGGGTTCTTCTCTAGAGGTCCCTTTTCTATGTGGTAATGATGAGAACCTTCAATAGGCAGAGATGGACAGACATAGCAATTAATTCAATTCTACCTCTATATAGGCCTAAAAATTCCCCTCTCCCCACAGTGGGTTGAACTTTATCTTCCAGTTAATTTGGTGCCATTTAACAGACCAGACAGCTAGGCCATGGGGCCACAATTTATAAATCAGTAGGGATGACTATTTTCTTTTTAATGTTCATTTTGAAGGTAGTCTCAGTCAACCATATGATCAATTCTGAAGGATATGGTTTTTTTTTCGTTTGTTTTGTTTTTTTCCAAGAATGGGATTCAGGCCACTTCCAATGGACTTGTGATGGAGAGAGTCATTTGCACCCAGAAAGGACTGTGGGGATTGAGTATGGATTACAACACAGTATTTTCACTTTTTTTGGTTGTTGCTGCTTGCTTTGTTTTCTTTTTCATTTTTTTTCCCTTTTTGATCTGATTTTTTTTTTTTTTTTGTGCAGCATGGTAATTGTGGAAATATATATAGAAGAACTTCACATGTTTGGATTACTCGCTGTCTGGGGGAGCGGTGGAGGGAAGGGAGGGAGAAAAAAAGTTGGAACACAAGGTTTTTCAAGGGTGAATGTTGAAAACTATGCATATATTTTGAAAATAAAACCTTTTTTTTTTTTTTTAAAGTCAATCAATAAAACATTTATCAAATCCCCAAGATGTACCAAGTGCTAGGCATACAAATAAAAATTAAAAAAATAAAAAGAATCCCAATCCTCAAGGAATTTACAACTAATGGAGAAACACAAAAGCTTTTTTTTTTTTTTTTTTTTTTTTCAGGCAAAAAGGGTGGGGAAAATGAGAGTGGAAACACCTAGTGTAGAGATGTGACAAAGCAGTCTAAAAGCTGTATAGCTAATAGGAAATGGAGACAAGATTGCTAAGCTCCTTTCTTAAAGAACCCATGGCCTTGCCCTTGGTAAGTACTACTCCTTGCTCTGCCCATTGGACTGATTGTTCCCATGAGTGATATGAACCTACCCTTTAGGCATCTAGATACTATGGTTCTCCACTGCACTTGACCATTTTTGATGCAATCAGTAAAGTAGGACTCCAGGATTGATGACAGACCCATGTAGCAATGGGTGTGGACAGATTACTTTGGACACATCAATTCCAGTAGGTTAGTCAGTCACTATTCATGCAGTTTATTTACTTTTCTAGGTCTATACTTTTCTTGTACCATTTCCATATAATAACTGATGGTGAGCCCTCCAAGGCCATGCAATTTGATATTGGGCAAGAACCCATTGGAAAATGGTGATCTTACGTTTCAGTGTACCTGAAATGTTCTCTCTCAAGTCTCTCTATTTCAGTGAGGCCACAGGAACAGGTTAATATTGCTTCTCAAAAAGGTATAATCAACTACTTCCACATAAATCCAAAACCCAAGGAATCTTTCTGCCACATTCTATAGTCTCTTGCCACTAGACTAGGTGATTCTTAGTGTTCAATGGCATCAATATATAACAAGGTTCCAAATAGAATAACTTTTAGGATCACCTATGTGATTGCTTCCAACATAACATGCCTATATTCCCCAATTAATTTGTGTAGCATGGCAAGTCATAACGAAGAGGAGCCTCATAATGAGCCTTAAGTGTAAGATATATTCCTGCTGGTAACCAAAAAGTAGAAAGCCTGAGTCTCTTTCTTGGCTTTTGAGGGTGTTCAAGGCCAGAAAAAACTACATTTGATAAATGAATATCAATATTAAACATGTATCTATCAAATGACATAGCATCTAAATTATTATTTTTTCAATTTTTAAAGCTTTTTATTTTGAAAACATATGCACGGATAATTTGTCAACATTGACTCTTGCACAGCCTTGAGTTTCAGATTTTCCCCTCTTCCCCCGACTCCCTCCCTTGATGGCAAGCAATCATGTTAAACATGTTAAAATATGTTAAAACCAATATGTGTAAACATATATAATTCTCTCACTGCACAAGAAAAATCAGATCAAAAAGGAAAGTAAATTAGTGAAAAAACAAAATGCAAGCAAACAGCAGCAGAAAGTGAGAATGTTATGTTGTGATCCATATTCAGTAACCACAGTCTTCTCTCTGTGTAAATGGCTCTCTTTGTCACAAGATCTCTGGAACTGGTATCAATTATCTCATTGTTATAAAGAGTCATATTCATCAGAATTGATCGTTTTATAATATCAATAGCATCTAAATTTTTTTTATAGCTTTTTATTTACAAGATATATGAATGGGTAATTTTTCATGATTGACAACTGCAAAACCTTTTGTTCCGACTTTTCCCCTCCTTCCCCCCACCTCTTTCTCCAGATGGCAACTTGATCAATACATGTTAAATATGTTAAAGTATAAGTTAAATACAATATGTGTATACATATCCATACAGTTATTTTACTGTACAAAAAGAATCGGATTTTGAAATAGTGTATGTACAATTAGCCTGTGAAGGAAATCGAAAATGCAGGTGGACAAAAATAGAGGGATTGGGAATTCTTTTTAGTGGTTCATAGTCATCTCCCAAAGTTCTTTCGCTGGGTATAGCTGGTTCAGTTCATTACTGTTCTGTTGGAATTGATTTGGTTCATCTCATTGTTGACAATCACCACATCCATCAGAATTGGTCATCATATAGTATTGTTGTTGAAGTATATAATGATCTCCTGGTCCTGCTCATTTCACTCATCATCAGTTCATGTAAGTCTCTCCAGGCCTTCCTGAAATCATCCTGTGGGTCATTTCTTACGGAGCAATAATATTCCATAATCATATACCACAATTTATTCAGACATTCTCCAACTGATGGGCATCCACTCAGTTTCCAGTTTCTAGCCACTACAAAGAGGGCTGCCACAAACATTCTTACACATACAGGTCCCTTTTACTTCTTTAAAATCTCTTTGGTATATAAGCCCAGTGGTAACACTGCTGGATCAAAGGGTATGTACAGTTTGATAACTTTTTGAGCAAAGTTCCAAATCATGCTCCAGAATAGCTGTATTCACAATTCCACCAATAATGTATCAATGTCCCAGTTTTCCCACATCCCCTCCAACATTCTGCATTATCTTTCCCTATCATTCTAGCCAATCTTGACAGGTGTGAAGTGGTATCTCAGAGTTGTCTTAATTTATATTTGTCTGATTAATTATGACTTGGAGCATCTTTCATATGGCTAGAAATAGTTTCAATTTCTTTGTCTGAGAATTGTCTGTTCACATCCTTTGACCATTTATCAATTGGAGAATGGCTTGATTTCTTATAGAGTCAATTCTCTATATATTTTGGAAATGAGGCCTTTATCAGAACTTTTAACTGTAAAAATGTTTTCCCAGTTTATTGGATAGCATTTAAATTCTTTAAAACATTTTTTATTAATTATAGTTTTTATTTACCAGATATATGCATGGGTAATTTTACAGCATTGACAATTGCCAAACCTTTTGTTCCAATTTTTCCTGTCCATCTCTCCCCACCCAGATGGCAGGTTGAACAATACATGTTAAATGTGTTAAAGTATAAATTAAATACACTATATGTATACATGTCCAAACAGTTGTTTTGCTGTACAAAAAGAATCAGACTTTGAAATGGTATACAATTAGCCTGTGCAGGAAATCAAAAATGCAGGCAGACAAAAATAGAGGGATTGGGAAGTCTATGTAGTGGTTCATAGTCAACTCCCAGAGTTCTTTCACTGGGTGTAGCTGGTTCAGTTCTTTACTGCTCTGTTGTAATTGATTTGCTTTATCTCATTGTTGAAGATGACCACATCCATCTGAATTGGTCATCATATAGTATTGTTGTTGAAGTATATAATGATCTCTTGGTCCTAGCATCTAAATTCTTAAAGAAAAGGTAAATAAGTTATAATAATATATGTAAAACTATTAATAATGTTTTTTTTTGTCAGATCTAAATAAATAGAAGCAAAAATAAGAATGAAGTTAAAGATTTGAATAGAATTTTAGAAAAGTTAGATATGCTTGACTTTGGAGAATATTAAATGGGACTAGAAAGGGATATACCTATTTTCTGCTGTGAATGGCACATTGATAAAAAATGGCCATTTTTTTGGGTACAAAAAGCTCACAAACATGCAGAAAAACAGAAATAGTAAATGCATCTTTTGTAACACAATATTACATTCAATAAAAAATATTTGAAGCAAAAGTAAAAATTGGAATTACATAACTTAGTAGGTCAAAGAACAATGAAGGGAAGGGAAGGGAGGACTGGTTACCATATTTGACAAAGAAAAAATTTTCAGCCTACTTTTCTATGCTTATTTCACATTATTTTTCTTCATGACACCTTATATAATCCAGTCCAACTGACCTACTTGCTGTTTTCTGTACATGACATTCCATCTTCTGCCTCCATCCTTTTGTTCTCTTAACAGACTCCTTAGTTAACCTTGGGAACTCAGTTCTTCAATAACCCCCTCCTCAATTTACTCATTTTTTCTCATTCAAAGAATAAAACTTCTCCATAAGATTGTAAGCTCTATGAGGGCAAGAATTGTTCAATTTCTTTCTGTCTCACCCATAGAACAGAGGCCGAGCGTAACAGGAAATTTTGGAATTCTATTCATATTGTTTCCCCATAGACAAACATCTTCAGGGCAAGGGCTACTATTTCTACTTTGTATCATGTTATGGTAATTTTCCAGCAACAATATCTACCTAGCTTCAAGGCTGTTGCTTGTTACCTGTCACAGAGGTCCCCTCCCCCCTCCCACGCAAAATAAAGTACACTAAAGCCTGTAATAATACTTGTACTTGGAATAATAATTTTAGATTCATAAATTTGTATTTCATATATCTAGATGCGAGAAATTTATACTTATGTTTGGTGTTTTATATTTACATATATGTGCGAGACATTTACAGATATATTTTATATTTACATAAACCTTATCTATTAATTAAGTTTTCAAGAACTTTACAAACATTTTCATTTTATTAGGTGCTATTATTCTCCTTTTTCTACAAGTGAGGAAACTGAGGTAGGCAGCGGTTAAGTGACTTGTCCAGGATCACGTCGAAAAGGAAGTCTCTAAAGCCACCTCGGAATGCAGGTGTTCCAGATTTCAGGCTCTGGGCACAATGGTGCCCTCTAGCGGCCTTTGGAGGCACCGGGATTCGTGCCCGGCGCCTTTCGAATCTTTGCTCGCGCTCATCGCCTGCCCCGGAACCCACCTCACCGGCCGCCACATTCCGGAGACCCGACCCCCTAACCCGCTCCTTTCCCTTCCTTTCCCCTATCTCCTTCCTTCTTTCCCTTCCCCTCCCCCCCTCCTCTCCTCTGCCATTTTCTTTCTTTCTCTCGCAATTTACACAGATTTCAGCCCCATTTCATTCAATTCTCGGCATTCCCCGCCAAAATTACCGCCCTCTTCCACTCCGCCCCTTCCTCTTTCCTAGCCTCCTCTCCTCTTTCTTCCGGCAACGGAAGCTGCAAGAGGCGGGACTAAGGAACCAGAAATGCGTCACTGTCGGGCGCCGCGGCGCGCTTTTGATCAGCGCCTCTGGGCTGCACACCTCCTCTGGGCTTTCCTCTCGCTTTCCTCTCTTTCTTTTTACATCTTCTGCAGATTTTTCTCGCCTGGGCTGTGACGGCGGCCACGCTGGTGCCGGACGGTTCGCTGGCGATGCCGTCCTCTCTCGTGGGCCCAGCGGCCGCGGCGGTCACGCCTTCGGCGGTCGCGGCCCTACAGGAGGCTCTGGAGAACGCAGGGCGGCTCATCGACCGCCAAGTGCAGGATGACCGCCTCTATCCCGACCTGTCGGAGCTGCTCATGGTGCCGGCCCCAAGTGAGACACGTTTGCTTTCCTTTCACCCGCTCTCCAATCTCTCCTTCTCTTAACTCTTCTAGCATCTACCCCAACCTCGTGATGTAATCCATTGTCATTATCATTAACCTAATAGTAGCAAAAGCATTATGGAGGGGTATCTTATTTTTAATATTTTATATTTTAAAAATTACTTGTTATGAATTGAACAAATGCAAACATTTCAAAATAAAGAACAGAAAAAAAAGGATTGTATGTGATGCCATCATTCAATTACATAGTAATTGACACTCCTTATTTTTCTTATTTTTTGACATTACTGTCATTACCCTATATTCTCCTGATTATTCCCTCTTCTAGGGGGAAAAAAACCAAAAACCAGAAAACTTGCATTAAATAAGTATAATCGAGTAAAACAAATTAATGGCCATTACAAAAAAAAAAAAATCTCTCAATTAACATATCAGTCCATCACCTCTCTGTCAAAAGATAGCCTCTCAGTCCTTCGTGTTTGTCTTCTGGAATCTTTCTGTCATTATATCGAGTTCTTAAGTCTTTCAAAGTTGTTTTGTTGCTATTGTATAAATTGTTCTTTTGATTCTGCTCATCTCATAGCACAAGAGTACACTATTATAAATACTTTTAGGTATAAATCCTCTCCCTTTATCTTATATCTGTTGAGATCTCTATTGCAAAAGAATGACATGTTCTATGAAGAAAAAATGAAGTTAATTTTAAAAAATACAAAGTTTATCTTTATATTTTGTTTGAAAAATCCCAAAGCATCCAAAACCGCATAGTTCTTTCCACTGAAGAGTTTATTATATATTTGGGGGAGATAATAAGACAATGCAAATAAAATATAACCATACTTTGGTACTTCATAAATAATTTTAGAACATAAACATAGGCAAATAGTGGGTTTTGTCAGGAAAGCTTCTGATAGTTTTAGCTTCCTGATTTTAGATCCAGGTATTTTATTTGCTGACATTGACTTATTATATAAGATAAGCAAGACTTCAGGAAACTAATCTAGTCTTGCTACCCCATGAGCCACTAGAGGCCATAGTTTTAAAAAATTAATACCCCAAATTATCTTTTGCTGCTTATTTTGAACAAATTATTTTCTTTTTTTGTAGGTAGTCCCACAGTTTCAGGCATGTCAGACATGGATTATCCTCTACAAGGACCTGGTTTGCTCTCAGTACCCAATCTTCCAGAGATCAGTTCCATTCGAAGAGTTCCTCTCCCTCCTGAGCTAGTTGAACAATTTGGCCGTATCCTATATTTATTTATTTTGTGGTGGTTTGTATGTGGGCGCGTGCGCGCGTTTGTGTGTGTGTGTGTGTGTGTGTGTGTGTGTGTGTGTGTGTGTGTGTGTGTGTGTGAGAGAGAGAGAGAGAGAGAGAATTCAAAACTTTTTATTTAGATTGTAGTCACTATTTTTTGTTTATTTTTTATCATAGAAATATTCTGGTTACGCTCAAAAGTCAATGCAGTATATCATGTACAGAAAATTAATTCCTAAAAAAAATTATGATGAATTAAAATTTTGTAAATTGTGTAATTTAAAATTTATCAAATCAATATTTGAAGGAATCTGTAGTAAATCATTTTGTAATATAAACATTTTACCCCTAATTTAGTTCTTTTGTAAATTAGTATGCTCTTGTTTAAGCAGTCCTCATAGTTATTCTTGGATTCAGTTCTGTGATTATCCTTCCTGCTCTAGGGAATGGGAGAGATGTCAAGAGTGGGGTGTCTTTTGGATTTGTGGAGGATAACTATATGTTAAGTAGGATAATGAAGAACATGTTTAGAAGATTTCCTAAATTTTAATTTTGAAAAGTGCAGTACACTTGTATCATTTTTCTATAATATAGATGATTTACATTTGGCTTGTTTTTTATAAGAGGGTGTGTGTGTGTGTGTGTGTGTGTGTGTGTGTGTGTGTGTGTGTGTGTGTGTGTGTGTGTGTGTGGACAGCCTTTGATAAAGAGATTAAGGAATTAAATAATTTAACTTAATTGGATGTTTAAAAGGAAAAAGGAATTTATATTCTAAAACATTGACAGTATCAGTCAGATAATGAAAAGGAAATACAAATGGACTAAAAATAGAACATAAATAGAAAAGTGCAAGATTTATTTCTTCCAAAATATCCAGTCTTGAGTCTCACTTCTAAAATAACATTTTATTGTGTTTTTAATTATTTTAAATAACATTTTATTTTATGTTATTTTAAATAACATTTTATTGTATATTTTATTATTTTATTGTACTGTGTGCCTAAAAATAACATTTTATGTATTTTATTTTCTCACATTCTCACTTATCTCAAATTTTACATTTGCATTTAACACAATTGAAGTGCTTGACTTAAAATCAGAATTATCTTATGGATCTCATTTTTACATTTCCTACTCCTATTAATTTATATATGTACATATTTACATATAAATATATACATTTTTTGTCTTTATATGTTCCTGTTAATAAAGACTTAAACTATTTTGGGATCTTTACAGACTCAGAGATTAATTATCCTAAACTGTAGTTACATAGCTAGTAACATAGTTTGGACTTATAATTCTTTCTGATTACAAGTTGAATGTTCTTTCTACTCATCTGTTCTACCTCTCTGTGAAATTGACACCTTGACTTCCAAGTGCCATACATAGTTGTATACAATCAGTGTGAACAACAAATCTAATTGAAGTGGTTGAAGTTATTTTAATTTTTCAGTCATAATTCTTTTAAAATATGGTAGTTAGAGCCCAAAGGAAATATGCAGTACAAATTAAAATAAAACCACCAATACAAGCAGATTCATTATCTGCATTAATCACTACCTTTTTGTATATAATTTTTGTCTCCTTTTTTCATGAACAGTTTTTCTTATATTAAGTTTTCATATTAAAATTCTGTATGATACATTTTTAGTTAATATTGTTGATTTGGTAGTTAACAAAAGTAAATTATCACAAAGTAGTTATATGTTGCTTGCTCGACAGGATCAATATTTTTTCTTTTTTAAAATTCTTTATTGAAGATGAAATCTACTGATACTTCATAAATTATTCTGCATGGGACTTGGAGATGTTATAGCTTATTTAAACAACTTTTTAAAATTTCTAAAACAGATCTGAGCTGAGATCAAAACATTTAAACCTTAATCTAAATGCTTCAGATATGCAGTGTAACTGTATGATGGGAGTATTCCCTGAAATCGGGAGGGCATGGCTCACTATTGACAGTGACATATTTATGTGGAACTATGAAGATGGGTATGTATGTTTTAAATATATAAGAAAAATGATATTCCTATGACCTTCAGTCTAGGAATTTAATATCTACGATATATTTTTGTTCTTTAAGTGCAATATTTCTCAAACTATTTCTAATAATCTATGAGAGTAGTTAAGAAGCTCCTTTTGAAAAACTTAACTCTTTGGTTTTCTATTCAGGCATCAGTTCATACTTTGTCCAGCAGCGTCTTTTTTAAACAGATCAAGCTATCCAAGGTCTTCTAAATTCTAAGACAAACAAGATGATTGTGTTTATGTGTAAAATCTGTAGTAAACTAGAATTTATGTACTATATCTAAATTTTCTTATGCATTGGGACTTCTTGTTTAATCAGTATTTGTACAGTATTTTAATAATCATTTTACAGTTTTGAAACCCTTACAATTTTAAGTTATTGTAAAGGTAGCTAACTATGTTGTTACTTTTGTGTCATTCATAGGCACAGAAAATAGAATCTTGACTCTATTATCTAGAGTTAATACCACATTACATTGTTTTATTTTGTTTTGCTGAGGCAGTTGGGGTTAAGTGATTTGCACACAACTAGGAAGTATTAAGTATCGACACCAGATTTCAACTCAGGTTCTCCTGACTTCAGGGCTGGTGCTCTATCCACTGCCCCACCTGTCTGCCCCTACCACATTACATTGTAATAAAAATTAGTTTACCTTTAGTTAATTTTGACATAATCATAGAACTTACAGGTCTAACAAGGACCTTAGTTGATGCTATAATTCAACTCCCTCATTAAAAATGAAGGAAATTGAGGAACAAAAATCTGCCTAGAACTAGGCACTAAAAAAAGCATAATTTGAATATAGTTCCACCTTGAAGAATTGGAAAAGACTGATTACATACAGGCAAAACATTTGAAATAAGTAAAAGACAATTTCTTTATGATGCGGAACCTAGGAAATATTTCATGTTCAATGTAGATATATAATTTATAAGTAATTTCTTGGATTTTTATCATTTTGTTGTTGGCAGATTAAATTCAATCCAGTGTTAATCCTTTAATATTTAGCTATGAAGTTGGATGAATATGTAAGTTTTTAAGTTCACTGTAGTGCTAATTGGTGGGATAAACACCAAAGACATGGTCCTACTTTGTATGCTAGTAACATTTATTATTACTGACATTTAATGTCATCATACATTTACCATTTCTTCTTTCTTGCCCTCCATCTCTTACCCTGTCATTTCCAACACTCTCACATTCTAACAGCCACATCTGGAACACTGTGGTGACTAATATATCCACAAATATTGTTGTATATTATATGTGTTTCTAATGTTTTCCTATGGGTATTTAAATGTAATATGTCAAAACATTTCTTTGGAAACTATTTCTTAAGCTTTTACTTTTCAAACCACCTTTATTTTCAACCTTCACCTTTGCAAAACCTTGTGTTCCAATTTTTTTCTTCCTTCCCTTCATCTCCTCTCTCAGACATACAGCAAGTAATCCAATATGTTAAATCTGTGCAATTCTAATATATATATATATATATATATATATATATATTTTCACACTTATGCTGCACAAGAAAAATCAGATGAAAAGGAAAACAAAAATCAAGCAAGCAACAACAAGAAAAAAATAAAAAGACTGTTGTGATCCACATTCAGCTCCCACAGGTCTCTGGGTGCAGATGGCTTTCTCCATTACAAGTTCATCGGAACTGACCTGAATCTGGGGAAACTATACAACTCTTTATTATAGATTGTTTTTTGAAACAATGTACTTTTCAGAAGCCTAATGCAAGATTTATACATTTAAATACAAGTTGGAAATTCACAGATGCCTGTTTATTTTGTTGTTCTGTATAAATTTTTGGTTGTGTCTGACTGTGTTTCCATTTAGAATTTGGCATAGATTTGCCATTTCCAAATGAGGGAAATAAGGGTAAGTAACTCAGTATGGTCTGAGACCATATATAGAAACTCAGAAAGATGAATCTTGTGGACTCCAATACTTTATCTACTGTACCATCTAGCTGCCCATTGCTATAAATATTCATATTACTCTTATTTTTGTTATTAAAATTAGCAATTAAAGATCTACTTGGCAAACCATTTAAATATTGAGAGAGTTATGTTATTCATATTTACATAACTTTTCTTTCAACTCTTGGCAGAGGGGACCTTGCTTACTTTGATGGACTTAGTGAAACTATTCTTGCTGTGGGTCTTGTCAAGCCAAAACCTGGTAAGAAAATAGAATATGGTAATGAGAGAGAGAATGTGTGTGTGTTGTGACTGCAGATGGTCAGAATCTATATGCAAATACTTTTAAGTGAGCTGGATTTTCTTTTAAATCCTTGTTCTTGGATTACACTGATTAAAATTAAAAATAATTTGGACATAAGACTTCTTCAATATAAGTGAAAAAAACTTTTTAAATTTTAACAAATAACTTTTTTTTAATGTGAAATGTTTAAATTGGTTCCTCTTTCATTATGGTATCTAAAAGTTTTCATTTAAAATTAATAGGAAGTGTCAGTATTTTAGATTTCTGTTTGATATAATTTTCCAGTATTTAAAAAAATATTGTTAAATGTGCCATTGTTTTCAATGGCTACATTGTTCGAGTATTTTGATCCCTGGTCTTGAGATGAGATTCACAAAATCTTCAGTCTTTTTACTTAATGCCATTTAACCTGACTTCCTCCTAAATTCCTTTATAGTTGGGAACATATAAGAATTTAAGGGCATAAGAACTTTATCTCGGTATTCTTCATCTACCCAAGGTGCTAATTATCATCGAAGTAACTATAATTTACCTGAAAAGAGTTTATTTTAAGGAGGGAAAAAACCCAAAGCCCTTCCAAAAAAACCCTGACTTCACTATTTTAGGGATTGAAGTCATTTTTCTGGATCAATCATAATGTATGTTTACTCTATGTAACTTTTCCCACCGATACCTACCCAGTAAATTTAATTTAATTTTTAAAAATACAAATTATTTTTAAATTACCAGGAAATCCCATGTTTTTGTATTTGTGATCTTTGATGTGCAATCTTCATTCTGAATGTTAGTGATGGCAAAGATTCTCTCCCAATATTTGCTTTTCAACTCTGAGGTAGATTATTTGTGATCTCAGGTTATTATAATATTCAAACATTGCGTGTTATAAGTAATGCATATTTTAAGTCAAACCTAATTGGATTCAGATAATATGAGATTTACTTACTATACATCATATAGGTGTCATATATGTTTTTTTTTTTTTGTTTTTTTTTTGTTTTTTTTTTTTTTTATTAAACCAATGCTGTTCCTTCTTAAAAAAAAAACAAACAAACCAACAAAAAAACTCTATCTGTATTTCTTAAAAGGTATTTTTCAGCCTCATGTAAGACATCTCCTGGTTCTGGCCACCCCTGTAGATATAGTGATTCTAGGACTCAGCTATGCTAATTTGCAAACAGGTATGTGTATAAATTTATGTGTCTTAAATGAAAATATTTTTAATTGTTTCATATTTTATTTGTTTCATATTTGAACCTAATCTACCTGACAATATTAACTCTATTAGCACTTAATTGGAAAAAGTATAACATTTCCTCATATGTTTGTATTAATATATCCTAATTTCTCTACCAAACATGTAAATATGCTGATTTGTTCAGAATTTTGTGTTAGAGTTATGGTCCAAGTTGTAATACTTGTTTTAGAGGCAAGATTTTATACTTTAAATAGACACTTGTTTGAAAGAAAGGATCATTTTAGAAGTTTATTTTAGATGACCAATATAACAGTTGTACTTCTATGCTTCCATCCATTTAGCCCATCTCACATTTTTTCCAGATTTGTCTGGCATGTCCTTAAAAGATTTTTTCAAATGTCTTTAAATACTGTTCTACTTGAATATCAAGTATTTAATAAAAAAAATTCTCATTCAATACCATAAAAATATTAATCTGCCTAGCATATTTTTAAGTACAAATTACAAAATTAAATCTATCTATAATGAAATCCTTTATTCATGACAATATATGATTGCTTTAAAATCAAAAAAGCCAAGTGGATACTTCTCTTAGAATTGTGTAATATTTCATTGTTTCTTGACTTAAACTAGGTGTTGGAGTCCTTAATGACAGTATGTCTGGTGGAATGCAATTACTTCCAGACCCTTTGTATTCATTACCAACTGACAATACTTATCTTCTGACTATTACTTCTACGGATAATGGTAGAATTTTCTTGGCTGGAAAGGATGGCTGTTTATATGAAGTAGCATACCAAGTAAGTATTCAATTTGTTGGAAATAGACATAATTGTCGATCTCTTGGTGAAGGTGAAGATAAGATCCTTTTTGGAGACATTTTAGTTTGAAAATTATAGCAATCATGAAAATGGGAAATGTTCTAGAATTAATATTTTACATTAGAGAAAGAATATAGAAAGATGTGCTTAGGAAAGTTTCATTTTATTTAGGTTGGTAAAAGATAAAAATCTTGAGGACAAATAAATTTTTTAAAAATAAAATCTTATGAATATGGATCACAGCATAGTATTTTCATTTTTTTTTGTTTGCTTGCTTGTTTTTTTCTTCCTTTTCCCCCTTTTGATCTGATTTTTCTTGTGCAGCATGATAAATGTGGAAATATGCATAGAAAAATTGCACATATTTAACTTTGTTAGATTATTTGTTGTTGGGGGGAGGGAGAAATGATTTGAAACACAAAGTTTTGCAAGGGTAAATGTTGAAAATTATCTTTGCATGTATTTTTAAAAAATAAAAAAATATTATTAAACAAAAAAAGAAATTGGGCAAGTAATTTCACTTTTCTACTTTGCTTTCCTCATTTCTTGAATGGGGGTAGGGACTTGGAGTAGATGGCCTCTAAAATCCTCTCTATTCTAAGGCTTACAAAGCATTTTTTACATATTAATCATTGCATTAGATATAGGCAACAATCCTTTCAGATGATCCTACAATTTATGATCTCTATTTTAATGATGATAAAACTTCAAATAAGAGGTTGTTACTTCTCTCTTTTTTTTTTTTTCTTCTTCCCTCAGGCAATTGGGGTTAAGTGACTTGCCCAGGGTCCCTTGTTAAGTGTCTGAGTTCAAATTTGAACTCAGGTCCTTCTGACTTCAGGGTTGTGCTCTATCCACCATACCACCTACCTGCCCTGGTTAAGTTACTTCTTTATGGTCACCTAGCTAATGCCTTTAATGCTAATGTTAGAGGTATACATATCCACAGGACAAGTAGTATTTTTCAGGTTCCTTGTTTACAGCTACTTCTTAATAGTTGGAAACCATTCTTTCTAGATGTTATTGGTATATAGAGATTCTCTTTAGAAATTATAGGATTCAGCATGACTAATGTGGAAATATACTTAATATGCTTCTGTTTGTGTAATCTATATCATTGTTTGCGTGCATTGTGGGAACAGTGAAGGGAGGGAGGTAGAAAAATTTTAGAACTCAAAATCTTATAAAAGTGAATCTTGAAAACATAGAAATAAAGCTGCAAATTTTCTATTTATTTATTTATTTATTTTTAGCAAAAGGGAATTCTGCCCCATCATAACTTTCCTTTAGTTTTTTCAAATTCCATTGACCTGACTTTCTTGACTCTTAGGTTATTTTCTCAGTTAGGGGAAATATATTTGAGAAATCAAAATGAGAATTGCTTTGTTAGCAGATATGGGAATTATTCTTTCAATTAATTCATTGTATTGATTAAGCTTCTACTATATCAGGCACTATGCTAAGCATTAAAGATACCACGAGACAAAAGACAGACTCCCTCGAGGGACTTGCAATCATTAAATCTAAATTCAAATTAGTTAATAATTATGATTCATCTTCTTCAGTGATAGATTGTATTTTCTCAAAAATTGCAGAAGTTAGTTAAATAAAATCTCTCCTTGTCTTATCTTCATTGATCTGGCAGAATTACAAAATGTTTGAATTATGAGGAACTTAAAAGTTTATCTGACCCACCCCCTTAATTTTATCTGTTTGTCTTCTTTTTATAAAATGATTTTATAGATGGCACTTGTTTTTTTGGATTATAGTAATTTCCATCTCCATAGAACCCTTCCTTGTACCAGAAAAAAAAAAAAAAAAAAGCTGACTACCATATAGAGGAAAGTGTTTCACATGTGCTCTGAGAACAGTTTGATTCATTGGAATCTCTTCTATTACTCTTTTTATTTATGTCTTATAGTCACGGATATTCTTCTGTTTCTACTTTCTTTACTCTCTTGGTTCATATATTTTCTCATGTTTTTCTGAACTCCTTCCTCTTACTGTTTTCTAATGATAAAATCACTTATCTTGATAATACTACAATTTGTTCAATTCTCCAATTTGATGGGAACCTACAATGTTTCAAACTTTTTGCTATTGTAAAAAGTCTTACAGTAAATATTTTTCAATTAAATATAGATATTTCTTTCTTTGACTTTCCATCAGATATATGCCCATCAGATTAGAGGATATATAAATATGACTTTTCTAACTTCAAATTATTTCCAGCTTTGTTAGTTGGGTCAATTCACAGCTTCACCAATAAATTTTTAGTGTGCTTGGCTTCCTGAATTTTATCCAACATTAACTGTTGCTGCCTTTTCTCACATCTTTGCTAGTTTGGGCATAAGACATAAATTTAAGTAAGTAAGCAAAAAAGTTTTGCTCTTTAAGGAAGAAGGAAAAAAATCAGGAAAGTGGATCAGTGCATTGAAAAATTCTGTATGATAATATATGTAATGTTTCATTTGTGAATACTCTCCCCCCCCCCAACCTCTCAGATCTTTAAAAGGAATGTGCATGTAGGGGATGCGGTTGTAACTACACATCTCCTCTTTGGATCCTAATTTAATCTTTCTAATTGGCAACATTTTGGGGGGGATGGGGGCTTGGTTCTGTCTACTTATAATGTTCTAGCCATTGTATATATTGTTTACTTGCCTCTTCTTACTTCACTTTGTTTGATTTCATGCAGATCTTTTTGTGCTTTTCTCTATTCATTGTCTTATAACACAATAATGCTATCACATTCATGTACCACAGTTCAGTCATACTCCAGTGAATGGGCATATCCACTTTGTTTTCACTTCTTTTCTAAGATTAAAAAGTAGTGCTATAAATAGTTTGATGCATATAGAACCTTTTTTTTTTTTTTATCAGTGACTTTGGTATATATGCTTGGTAAGGAAATTTATAGATCAAAGTATATGAACATTTTAGTTACTTTATTAACACAATTCCAAATTGCTTTCCAGAATAGTTGTGCTAATTCACATGTCCCAATGTGCTGATCTTTCCACAACATTGTTGCATTTAAAAAAAAAAAATAACTTGTGGTTACTATTTATCCTTACTACTTATTGAAGGATAGTTTTTGGCCTTAATGTAATTGTATCAACTTGCTATATTGTTTGGATACCAAATTTTTATAAGAGGTATTTGACAGTTTCTCATACTAGCAGAATTGATTTGTCTTATCTAAAGCTTTTGATTAGAAAATTTAAGTTGTCTCTTTCATCTTTTAAAAATCTCCTTTCCCTTTAATGCTTAAAAATTTTCCCACTGGTGCAGCTCCGTGGCACAGTGGATAGAGCACCAGCCCTGAAGCCAGAAGGACCTGAGTTCAAATTTGGCCACAGATAATTCCTAGCTGTGTGATCCTGGGCAAATCACTTAACCCCAATTGCTTCAGTTAAAAAAAAAAAAAATCTCCCACTAAACTGTATATGTGAAAAATTCTTTATTTTTACAGAAGAATTTGAGATACAAAAAATGATTCTATATTTAGTGTGATAACTAGAACACAGATCCATTCATGCTTTTTAGGGCTTTTTACATTTTTATTTTGCAATGTACAATTTCCTCACAGAAAACCCACTAGTTATGGAAAATAATCATAATCAAATGGTTCAGAAGTGTAACACTTTTTTACAATATCCAGCATGTTGACCTTCAACAATATTGACTGATGAAAAGTTAAAGTATAGAACACATATGCAATTTTCCCCACAATATTTCTGTATTTGAAAAACTCTGCTTTGCTCAAAATGTCTTATGTATGTTTTTATTATTGTTAGTTTATTTTCCAGGTGTAATAATAACTTCCTTGAAGTATAAAGTCATTAACAGACTTTTACAATACTAAGAATTATGGAGAATTTTAAGTTGTTTTATTTTTTTCCAATAATTCTAAATAATTTTTCAAAATGGCTGAATATATGGTGGTCTGATCAGTTGTTTAGTGTTTCCTCAGTTGTTAGTGTTTCCCCATCAAAACAACCTTGATTTTAGTTTGTTTATACTTTTCTGTTTACATGTCTTTCTTTTCTTCTTTCCCTGCTCTTATCCCTATGAGATTTTGTAGTAATGAATGTGTTCCTCGTTTCTCGTAACAAGGAATTCACCTCCATTTCCAAAGGCACAGACCTCTGGGAAGGTTTGCTGCTACTGCTGTGATTAAGTCTTTCTTAAAGGAATTCATATGAAATGGAGGTAGTTATGAATCCATCTCTTAAGAGTTGTTGTGGGTTTTTAATAACTAACTTTATATATCTATATCCTTTTCTTTATTGCTTAGTTAAAATTTTTCAAGAAAATGTAAAAATTAGTTTATCATTACAAAGCATTTCCAAACCAACATTTCCAGGGGGAAAATAAAGGTGACTCATATGAGCAAACAACTGTTCTTTGGTTAAGTTTTAATGACATATTCTACAGCTTTTAGTTTTTAACAGTTCTTTGTAATCATTCATATTTTATGGAACTGGTAAGGAATTTAAATTAAATAATTACTGTAGAGAATTAACACGGAATTACAATCTTTTCTATTCTAGGCAGAAGCCGGCTGGTTTTGCCAGAGGTGCAGAAAGATAAACCACTCAAAGAGTTCACTTTCTTTCCTTATTCCATCTTTGCTACAATTTACATTCTCAGAAGATGGTAAGAAGCTATTAGTCATAGAAGTTATAGCTCTCCTTAGAAGAGTAATGTTTTATTGGCAAATCCTCATCCTTGTATGAAAAAGTATTATTTTACTTTGTTTTTGCTAACGTGGCTGCTAGTGTTGTGGAAATTCTTTATACAGAGATATTGTAGATATTGTTAGGGACACAAAAGCTATATAGACAGGCCAGAAGAAATTGCCAAAAGAATTAATTACATACTAATCTATGTAAATTACTTGAGCATACAAGTAAAAAAATGAATTCATAACACGTATTATCTGGAAAGATTTTTTTTTAAGGAGAAAATTGGTTTAGAACTGAGCTTTTTATGAAATATGAAATACCTTCACATTAAGTAAATGAAATTCACCTCTGTGTAGTATATGACTATATTTATGGAAATTTTCAACTGTTTTCATGGATAAGAAAGGGATTAAAAAAAGATAAAAATACAAGTCATCTAAAGCTCTATATACACAGTACCTTATGTTTATGTGCGGCTTGAATTTTTTTCCAAAACATTTTCTGTCTATTATTTCATCAGCTTATACCTCACAAAAACCTACCTTGGCATAGTTCTCCTTTATATAGCTTGGAATCTTTTCTATACAGTATTGGGAAGAAGGCTCCAAGGTATAGAGGTTTGGTATAGCAAAGTTGACTTGTTTAAATGGTTTGTGCTCAACTCTGGTATGTGTTTTTTCCTCTGCAAATTTAGATCCCATTTTACAGATTGCAATTGACAATTCCAGGAATATCTTATACACTCGCTCAGAAAAAGGTGTGATACAGGTAACTAAAAATATCTAACATTTAAGAGAAAATAAAAGAAAAATTTTCCTTTCTCCTTAAGTAGAAATGACTGGATCCTTAACAGGATATTGGCGAATTTCTAGAGTCATTTGTTCTTTAAAAAGATATTTCCAAATTATTTCTTAGAATTCCTTTAATGTAGATACCAACTTTGTCCTTCCTTTTTCCATCCTTACATGAAAAATAAATAAGCTTAATAATATATGTGTGTGTGTATGTGCACGCATGCACATTGATTGGTATGCCTTTTTTTTTTTCCTTTGGAGGAGGAAATTATTTGAGCATAATTATTTAATTACAGGTTTATGATTTGGGCCAAGATGGAAAAGGACTAAGCAGAGTTGCTTCTGTTTCACAGAATGCTATTGTTTGTGCTGCTGGAAATATTGCAAGGTAATTGAAAAAAAGTAATATTAAGTACTTCAGTTCCAAGTATATCTTCATGTCCTATTAATTTATCAAGATTAATAAATGAGATTGAGTAATGTCTCTCTAATTTAAAAAATTCATGAATTACAATTGGATTACACTTCCATTTCTGAAAGAATGTTGGCTACATATTCCAGCTCTTAAAAGAATTTGCTAAGATGGAGTCTCTCCCCTAACATAAAAGAGATTTAAGCAATTCCATGAAAAAAGTCAAGTTTTTATTTACTTTTCAATCAGTAATAAAGATTGTAATACAAATAATGAGTCTTGACCGTGGCAGTACACAGAGGTATGTTTTATGAATTTGCTTCTTGTTCTTTCCTAATGTTATTGTATAATTTGTTGTTCTTATGGAAGGTAATCTCTTTATTGTGATATGTTTTCTTTTGTTCTTGTTCTCTCAGGAGAGATTTTAATAGTGACATTATTAGGTCACAGGATTTTATCTACTTTTGTAGCTTTTCCCATATTGCTTCCTAAAAAGATTCTACTTGTTTGCAATTCTATCAGTAGTGAATGAGTATAGCTTTTTCTTTTTAGCAACCCCACCACCATTGCATTTTTATTGTATTTAATTATTTTTGCCAGTTTGATGCATGAGTTTTTCTTAATGTTGTGTTCATTTTCATCTCTCTGATAATGAGATTAAACACTCAGTTTTTTCAAAATTTTTATGAACGGAGCAGCTAGGTGGCACAGTGGATAGAGCACCAGCCTTGAATTCAGGAGTACCCGAGTTCAAATCTGGTCTCAGACACTTAACACTTCGTAGCTATGTGATCCTGGGCAAGTCACTTAACCCCAGCCTCAGAAATAAAATAAATAAAAAAACAAACAAACAAATAAATAAATAAATAAAATCTATAAAATTTTTATGAAGAATTTATGCTTTCTTTTTCAAAAATTCTCTCATTTTATTTGACTTTTTTGCTATGAAATAGGAATTAATTGCTCATATTCAACTACCTTTTATTTCAAGTTCTTTATATATGGTCTTTATTTGTCATAAATATTTTTCCCATACATTTTTCCTATAATTGCCATAAGTACTTTTCCCTGTGGTTTTTTCCATTTCTCAATGCATATTTTTCTTATTATTTTACTTTTTAAAAATTGTTACATTTTTATATAAAGAACACTTCTAGAGAATCAATATGGTGTAGTGGATAGAGCTCTACCTTTGGAATCAGGGTAAAAAGATCTTTCTTCTTCAATTCATACTTCTGACCCATTGTCTATATAACTCTAAGCGAGTAATTTGTTGCTCAGTACTCTACACAGAGGAGAAGGTTTTTGCAGAACAGATGCTACCAGAACATCATTAATACAAAAAGTTTCCCCAGGAATTCCCTACACCCAAGAAACCATAGGTCTGCTACAAAAAAATAAGCATTTCAATTTTGTTTCTAATAATTCTGTTAGTTTAATACCAAAAAAAATGATCTCCCCTCCCTAATTGAGATAAATGCATTAATCTATTTTTTTCCATCTTTTGAAAACAAATTTTAGTTTGAAATTATGATCAGACTGGGATTCATGAAAGTATATTATTCACTATATATTATGTATAATGTTGACCTAAACCATTTTCCCCCTAAATTATTAAGCAGTTTTCTCATATAAATTTGTTTAGTAATAGCTTTTTTTTTTTTTTTTTTTTTTTCTTTTTTCCTGATACTGGGGTTAAATGACTTGCCCAGGGTCACACAGCTAGGAAGTGTTAAGTGTCTGAGACCAGATTTAAACTCGAGTTCTCCTGAATTCAAGGCTGGTGCTCTATCCACTGTGCCACCTAGCTGCCCCCAGTAATAGCTTTTTTTAAAAAAAAAATTCTATGAGTTTATCAGCTGCTTATTATTTGTATGTGACTAGATGTCTGTTATTTCATAATCTCTTCCTTTAATGCTTTTTTGTTGTTGTTTACTAGATGGTTTTGATAACAATAACTTTATAGTATGTCTCAAAGTCTTTAAGTGCAGGAACACCTTTTTCAACTTTTTCCCCCCCCCTCAATTCAGTATGTACTTTGATATACTACTTAATTTTTTAAATATAAATTTCATTTTAACTCTATGAAAAAACCTTTGTGTGTGTTTTGATTAGGATTCATTAAATATTTAAGTTAATTGACCAAACTCCTAAGGAATTGATATTCTTTTATTTATTTAGATCTTTCATTATTTTCTTCAAACTAAGTTTTAATATAGATAGATAGATAGATATTTATCTATCTATCTCTCTCTCTCTCTCTCTCTCTCTATATATATATATATATACACACACACTACTATAGCTTCTAATGTATTTTATCATTAAGTTTAGCATTCCCACAGCAAGTTAAAAGTTAAAAGGTGGAAAAAAATCTGCCTTGTCAGAGTTCCTGTTCTAAATTATACTAATTTTTTATATATATGAGAATTTGGTGTGGGTGGGGGGAGAATAAGTATTGTTTACATTTGATATTTTTTAGATGTACTATTAATTAAATTCAACTTTTTTCTCCCCCACTTAATTTCTCATCCCACTAGTTATCCATAAGATAATCAGATATATAGATTATGTGTGTATTTTGGTTTAACTCTGAAGTAAGCATTAATTTTTGTTACTACCTATAGGGTTTCTTTTTTCATGAAATTTTCTTGGTCTTTTCTCTTTAAATAACAATGTGAATGCCATTTGTGAATTAGTTTTATATCCTAATACCTTGCTTTTTTGGTTGAGACAATATATTTTCTAGTTATGCCATTAAGTCATTTACAGATAATGGTAATTTCACCTTTTCATTTCCAGTGCTAATTCTTAGTGTCTTTTTCCCTGTTTTGCTGCAATTGCTAGAATTTTTAATACGATGTTAAATAACAGTGATATAAGTGAACATCCTTTTGTACCCCTTTCTAGTGGGAATATTTCAAATATTTCCTTATTTACTTTGTTAGCACTTGAGTTTTTAAGAAGTTAATCTGAAGTTTGGTTGGGATATGTTCAGCTATGTTAAAACTTGTATGGTAAAAAATCTTCCCTATTATAATTTACTGCACATTTACTGACACCATGAAATATTTTTAAAATTTAGATGTTTTTCTATTGTTTTTAGGACCATAGATCGTTCTGTTTTTAAGCCAATTGTCCAAATAGCAGTGATTGAAAATTCAGAATCCATAGACTGTCAGTTACTGGCAATCACACATGCAGGTATGTTTCAGTCATCAGATGAAAAAATAAGACTTTTATTTTCTACTTCTGTCATGCATCATTGTATAACATTAAACCACCATTCCTGCTAGAGTTAGAAGAAACCTTTAGTCTAAACTCTCCATAAAGATAAACAAAACTAAAAAAAAGTCACAAAGCATATATATTCTTTCAAATAGAACTTTCTTTTTCAAGATCGATTTTGATTAGATGAAAACCAGCCAATTGACAGAATTATTAAATGATTACTTTGTGCCATGCATTGGGTTAGGACTGAAAATATAAAGACAAAAACAAAACTGCTTTCCTGGCACTTCTATCAGAGAAGATAATGCTTATGTTTAAAAAGATTTACAAAATCAATACATAGAATAAAAAGCACTTGTTCGAGGTACAAATGCATAAAGATATAGGTAGCTATAAAGACCTTATTCTGGGAGTTTGGGGTCAAGTATTGGAAACTAGAGGTTCTAAAGAAGAGTCTAGGGAGGCTGAGAACTTGAAAAGATTAAGTAAATTTTTTAAGATTTTGTAATTCATTAGTAGCAAGGACAGAGTTAAAAGCTGGATTATCCAATCCTGTCATGATTTTAGGATCTCTACAATTAATCTTGAGTTGAATAATTGCTTCACTACTCATTAAAAATACAAAAAAGTGTTTTGTTTTGTTTTTTATTGTGATAGCTACAGTTTATTGAACTTTATTTATTGAACAGTTTATTGAATTTATTTTTATTCCTGTGGGACAATTCAGGTGAATTTAAAAACTATATGTGTGTAGTAAAGTTCTTCATTTCTAAGTAAAACTTTTGGTGATGAATGTGTATCACTAGAAGGTATTTTATTTCCTTAATTATCAGTGACCAGTTTTTTTATTTTCCCATGTGTCTAGGTGTGAGATTATATTTCAGCACATGCCCATTTAGACAGCCATTTGCAAGGCCCAGTACATTGATACTAGTACATGTCCGCTTACCTCCTGGATTCTCAGCTTCTTCAACTGTGGAAAAACCATCAAAGGTTCATAGAGCCCTCTATAGCAAAGGTAAGTGCTAGAATATATTTTTGTTTTATCTTTTCATAATATAGATTCCAAGATAGAATCAAATCTTAATTAGAATTATTTCAGTTGCCCTACAGTATGCACGCTCATACCATTGTTTGATATTGCAGTCAGTTTAATACTTTCTTGAGAAAAATTCATAGTGGCACTTTTCTTTTTCTTTTCTTTTTTTTTTTTCCTGAGGCAATTGGGGTTAAGAGACTTGCCTAGGGTCACACAGCTAGGAAGTAATTTCTGAGGCCAGATTTGAACTCAGGTTCTCCTGACTTCAGGGCTGGTGCTCTATCCATTGCAGCGGCACTTTTCTATTTTACATTTTATTACTTGATGATGTAAATTATCTAAAATCATTCTAAAAATTCAATTTTTTAACTATTGGAAATGGAAGTTTTGTTTTATTAAGTCACACCACGAATTTTGATCAAATTACTTATGCCTATTTGTTGTCAGTTCAATAGTTTATTATACTGTTTAAAAGTTTTACAAAGATTTAACATTTCTCTAGTAACTTCCTTTAAAATTAAATAATGAAAAAATCAAAATCTCTCACTTTGAATTTATACTACAAATAAACTTTTTTTAAACATGAAATATTTTGTGAATAAATTGCATTTGCATTGTTTTGCATACTATCAATCAGCTTTCAATTTTTTTCTGTTAATATATGATAGACTTTCTTAATGATATATGTGTAAATTATTTGCTTTCAGAGATATCAGTGGAATCATCCACTAATACCAACAGTATTAAGCCACCAACAGTAAAATCAGCTAAGGAGGAAAGGGGGTTCAGTACAGAGAAGTTCTTGATTAAGCATGTGTCTTTGACTGTTTTCCAAAGCCAAATAGAAAGTTAAAATTTTTTGTTTATCTATTTTTAAAACCATTTGTTCTTTTATACACAGGAAATGTAGAATTTAATGTGTACTTTCAGTTTGTGTTTTTCCAGTTTTAGGATTTACTCTAACACTTTATGTAATATTGAATATTGAACAATAAAAAGTAGTAACTATTCTTTTAAATACATTTTTTCCTTTAAGACAATCTGAATTAAATTTGAACTAATTATTATTTGTTTGAATTTTACATTGATTAATTGTAGAAAAATGAATTTTAAATTAATTAATTTTTAGAATTAACAAATAACACTGGTTGCCCATATCATTTGGCTTAGTGTATATAGTTGTATTTATATCACTTGTATGCATTTTAGGTATTCTACTGATGGCAGCCTCAGAAAATGAAGATAATGACATTTTGTGGTGTGTCAACCATGACACCTTTCCATTCCAAAAGCCAATGATGGAAACCCAGGTAAATCATCCTGAGTACTCTAGAAGATTACAACTGAAATTTAAATGCAAGCATTTAAAATGTAAATATATTACTGTAAGGAAAAGGGAAAATTGTATTTTAGTTTGTGGTGGCATTGTTGTTGTTTTGCTTCTAATTATCTGGTAATATATTGTATTAGAAAGTTAAATGAAATTGAACAATGTTCATTTACTCTCACAGTTCTTTGCAAATCATTATCAATGTTGTAGTTGCAGTGAATTTTATATAAATTGAGTTTTTAAAAATTTCATATGATATTCATGAAGCTAGGTCAAATATCCTGCATTTAATCCCAGATTTCTTCCTAGAAATACTTTTGTTTCATAGTAAATTTTCTTTTTTTATCTATGGACTCACTATTTTGTGGTCAGTCTTTCTTTCGTGAGACAATTTCTGTGGTTTAAATTGTTTTGGGATTACCTAAAACATCTTGCCTCATTTTGGCATAGATTAAATTATGTAATTATTCTGGGCCTTAGTTTCCTCATAAGTGGCATTAGGGTTTCATACTAGAAGATCTTTGGTGTCCTCTTGCATTTCCTAAATATAAGGTCCCATTGATCATTAAGATTTAGTTAAGCATTATGAAGCAAGAAAATTTGGTTGGGGCAAAGCTATGAAAAACTTAAAGCTAAAAAGAAAGTATATTTGATCTTGTCAAACAGGGAACCTCTGAAGTTGATTGAGCAGAGAAGTTATATGATCAGATCTGCACTTAAGGAAAATAATTTTAGCAATTGTATGGAGAATAGCTTATAGTAAAGTGGAACCTTATAGTACTTACAGTAGTCTGGGGAAATAGTGATAAGGGCCCAATCTAAGATAGAAACTTTAGAAATAGAAATATTATTTTATTAATATTTCTTGGAGGAGAAAGAAGAAATGGAAAAATTTATTATGAACAAGAACTTTTTAGTGATAATTCAGAAATAGTAATTTGCATATAAGTCAAATAGAGATATTAAGTCTCCATAGCCATTTGAATCGATCATTATCTAGAAGGAGAGTATACTTTGTATTAAGAAGAATGTATATAGTATGAACCAATTGTGAGCATATCATAAGTCATGTCATAAAATGTAAGTGATTTTTGAAATTCCAAAAATACTACTGCCTTTGCCTTTTTGACCATAAGAAATATGATTGACTTGGGGAAAACACTGAAAATTGTTAAAATAGGGAATTGAGTAATGTCTAAAGTGTGTTTAAGGTTATCATATTTATTAAATTATCTTTCTGTTCATAGAATAAAAAAGTGGTTTTCTTAAAAGCTCTTGCCATTTAGTGACTTCTGAAAATTATTATTTTTTTAAATAAATAGATGACAACACGTGTTGATGGTCATTCTTGGGCTCTCTCTGCAATAGATGAGTTGAAAATTGATAAGATAATAACTCCTTTAAATAAGGATCATATTCCAATAACAGATTCGCCAGTTGTTGTACAGCAACACATGTTACCCCCAAAGAAATTTGTCCTGCTTTCTGCTCAGGTAAGTGTATACATTTCATATTAAAAGAAAGTTAAAATCAACTGGATGATTTCAGAAAGGCTTTGAGAGATTTGCATGAATTGCTGCTATGTGAAATGAGCATAGGAGATGGAGATCTAGGAGATCATTATACATGGCAACAGCAAAATTATATGATGGTCAACTCTGATAGAGGTGGCTTTTTTCAACAATGAGATGATTCCAGCCAGTTCCAATGGTCTTATGATGGGGAGAGCCATCTGCATTCAGGGAGAGTACTGTGGGGATTGAATGTGGATCACAATATAGCATTTTTACTCTTTTTGTTGTTGTTTGCATTTAGTTTTTTTCTCACTTTTTTCCTTTTTGATCTGATTGTGTGTGTGTGTGCGCGCACACATGCTTGTGCAACATAATTTTGGAAATATGTATAGAAGAATTGCACATGTTTTTGGATTGCTTGTCATCTAGGGAAAGGGGGAGGGAAGAGGGAGAGAAAAAATTTAGAACACAAGGTTTTACAAGGGTGAATGTTAAATTATGCATATATTTTGAAAACTTTAATAATAAAAAGAAAAGGTAAAGGAAAAAAATAGTTAAATATCTCTGTGAAACAATAGACTTTAATAGATTGTCATTTAGCATAATACCATTATTTTGGCTTGATAATCATTATTTTCCCTAGTAAAATCTTAGTCAAGTATTATGATTTTTATTTAACTTAATGGAATTATAATTTATATGAGATCAAATAATCTTGTAACATGGATCTTTGAAGAATAATAATTTTCTGAAATATGCTTTGTCATTCAGTATTTTGAAATATAATATCTCAAACCATATGGACTCTATTTCTAAGAGCAACTAGACAAAAAATAATCAGTATTATCATTAGCATATCATTAGCAATGTTTTCTTTTGAAATATATGGCTCTATAGATCAAGTACTATGTTTGATGTTGCAATATTAATAACTTCTCTGGGAATGTTGGAGAATTTTGTTTTGTTTTTTATAATGGCATGAGTTCTGTATCATTTGCATCTTTGTTTTGGTGGTGGTGCATTATTTGATTCATTGCTTATTACTCTGTAATTGTAATATTTGCATTCATTAGTTTCTTCATTTTTTTTTTTTTTTTTCCTTAGGGGAGCCTTATGTTTCACAAACTTAGACCTGTGGATCAATTGAGGCATCTCCTTGTTAGTAATTTGGGGGGAGATGGAGAAGATATTGAAAGATTCTTCAAATTGCATCAGGTGAATATTTGTAACTCCATATATCTTGTCCATTATAGGAGAGGGTCTAAATTTTTCATATAATCCAAGTAGCTAATAAGTACTTATTTACTTGGTGTTTATTAGATATATGCCTTGAAATTTTAGCTTAAATAATAAGTTTAAGAGACCTGTTTGGTTTAAACTTCTCTTGTTAAAAAAATGAAGCATCTTGTGATGTTGAATAATAACAAAAATAACCTGCTTCATACCTTGATCTTTATATAATTTGTTTTATTTCTTTTGTATCTCTAATTTTGTCTTTCTGTACTGATATTTGGGAACAGAATTGTATATTAGGCTCCTTATTGTAATCTGTTCTGATTTTGTTTGTGGATGGACTTACTGAATATACTTTAACCCGTATTATAGCAGACTAGGGTCCTATTGTTATTTTAAATAGATACAACTTTTTCATTAATTTGATTTTTTTTAAAAATAAAACACATAATGTACTTTTCCCTACCACTGGAGGAAAAAATAACCCACAATGAGAAAGCTACCAATTGCTTTTAAAAGTTATATAAGGTTATAATTCAGAATAAGCCAAAACAGCTCTTAAAGTTAAATACTAGGGAGGTCCTCATGCCACAATACAATATTCCTTTCTGAGTTGGATGTTAAGTGGGAGATGTTCTTAAATGAAGGAAGTTGGATTAAACTAGGGAATAAACTAGAACTATTAATAAACTTAGAAGTTTATACTGTAATGTTATGTGATATGTTTTTAAATAGGCAGTTTTATCAGATTATTTTTTAGCACAAAGGGATTAAAATGTTTAATATTTTAATATTTGCAAAATTTATGGATGTTAGTATTTCCTTTAGGAGGACCAGGCTTGTGCAACTTGCCTTATCCTGGCTTGCTCCACTTCTGCCTGTGATAGAGAGGTATCTGCTTGGGCAACTCGTGCATTTTTCAGGTATATAGATAAATGTTTGTTTCATCTGTACTATATTGTTTCAACTGTATTTCTGAATCCTGGAATTGTAACTTTTAATATTAAAATATTTTTGGAAAAAGACCTAATTTCAAATTGAATGTCAATCAGTAAACATTGTAAAAGAGATTTGTGCCATTCACCTCCCTTAGAGATGGTAAGAGGATAAGAGAACAAAATTGCCCCTGATCAGAGACCTTTGAAGTTAAACAAATCACATTAATGTTACTCCTATGAAAATAATAAATGGTAATGTGCACCTCATTTCTAACATCTTCTATCCTAAACCTCAAGTACCACTACGTGTTTCATCCTACTCTTTTTCTACCTCTCCATTTTCTCCCTCTTATTTCTTAATGTTCTGGTGACATTTTGTGAATTTAGTTTGTTAAATCTGTTACAAATTACAGGTTCCATTAGGACAAATAACTTCATAGACTTTAAAACCAAAGGATTCACAATGATGGACAGAAGCAACTACACCCAGAGAAAGAACACTGGGAATTGAATGTAAATTGTTAGCACTACTGTCTATCTACCCAGGTTACTTATACCTTCGGAATCCAATACTTAAAGTGCAACAAAAAAATTGGATTTACACACATATTGTTTCTAGGTTATACTGTAACACATGTAAAATGTATGGGATTGCCTGTCATCTAGGGGAGGAAGTAGAGGGAGGGAGGGGAAAATTTGGAGAAATGAATACAAGGGATAATGTTATAAAAAAAAATTACTCATGCATATATACTGTCAAAAAAATTTATAATTATAAAAATTAAAAAAAAAAAGATTTCACAGGTTAAAAAAAAAACCAACAAAACCAAAGGATTCAGTTTAAAACCAGATATTTCCATTTATCACTGGAATGACAATGAGCAACTTATTTGACTTCTCTGGAAGTTTCCTCATTTGTATTTGAAGGGGGCTAGATTGAGTAATGCTATTCCTATCCTAATTCCTATTACTTTTATTTTTCTGATTAATCTTGAGATTAAACCCCCAATAAAATGTTTAAAAAGAATTAAATTGATTCTGCTTGATTTCTGAGAACACTGACTATAAATTACAAAGAAATGGAGTTTACTTCAGAAAGAGGGAGAGAGAGAAAGTGTGCGTTTGTATATGTGTGAAACAATTAGATCCAAAACTTAATGGGCTGCTTTTGAAATTGGAACAATAGCAATTTTTTTCTCTCTACCCTAAAGTCATCATTTGGACACGTTAACTTTTCAGTCATTATATTGGGGATTCATGCTTCAAGTAGAAGTTGAAATAATGACTTCCCTTTCAGTTCTTAAACTTCTACTATTTTATATAATTTACACTGTGGTAAGCAAATTTTAGTGACAGTGAAGGACTTTGAATATTTCAGAAAAATTATTCTTTCCTATAGTTGTTTTCTCTAAAGATATCATTTTTAGAAAGATTACATTATGATTTTAGAAATAAAAAAGCAAAAGACAGCCTTCTGTAGAAATTATGCTATTTTGAATAAAAGTCTGTAATGAGCATATAGTTGATGAAGTTTTAAGAAGTACATTTCAGTATAGTACTTTTGCCTCTTAAATATTTTGAATCTAACATGGCTTCTAAACTGCATATATATTCAATGAAATAATTCAGGATTTGTGTATTAAAACAGGTATGGTGGAGAAGCACAGATGCGATTTCCATCAGCTCTTCCCCCTCCAAGTAATGTCGGACCCATCTTGGGGTCTCCTGTTTATCCTAGTGAGTATGAAATATTGGAATAAAACTATTTCAATTTTTGTTTGATTTTGGTAAAATTTGTAACTTTTTCCATAGTGTTTTTTAAACATTGAAAACACAATTCTGTCTTTTTTTTTTTTTTGGCTAAGTCAGTTGGGGTTAATTGCCTTGCCCAGGGTCACACAGTTAGGAAGTTAAGTGTCTGAGACCAGATTTGAACTCAGGTTCTCTTGGCTTCAGGTCTGGTGCTCTATCCACTGTGCCACCTAGATGGCAGACTGAGACAATAATTGAAAAAAACAAGCAATAATTGAAGCAATTCTGTCTCAATTGCTTGTTTTTTACAAAAGAATATTCATATCTGTTGTCACCTTGTATTGTAAAGTTCATAAGATATTGGCATCATTCCCAAAAATATGGTTCCCTGACAACTAAAACTTTGCATTAGTATTCCAGAAAAGTGAGAATTCTGAGAAAGCTGTATAATGTTTGTGAATTATTTTTGTCTAGATTCCATGGGGAGCATTCAGCTTCCCTGGGCTTAGTCCTTCTTGTCACTAAGGATATGCTACTCATAGGCCCTTTGGGCTTGAGGAGTACTTTATCCTTTATAGAATCTATTTGAAAAGATTTTTATGTTCCTTTACAAATATGTTCTGATTTTTAATTTTAGGTTCCCCTATGCCTGTCAGTAGTCCATATCCTAATCCATCCTTTTTAGGAACACCATCTTCAGGTATTTTACTTTGTCTTGTTAAGACTTAAAATCAAGCTGAAATCTAAAAATTCTTTGGTTAATATTTTACTTTTTTTTTTTGTTGTTCCTCATAAGCATTAGCAGTGAAAGTTATCTTTCTTTAGATTCTTATTACTGTAATTTAATTTTCATATATTCAGGAAATGATTTAAACATACTAGTTGGCAAAAGGGACATCACAGCTGTCATTACCACAGGGTAATGGTGGGGATCAATTTGACAGAATGTCTTTGGTGCTATTTGTGGCAAATCACTAATTTGGGTGCTAGGGTGAACAAATTTTGAAATGGCTCTTAATTAATCATGTTCCAGGCTGAAAGAAAAATGAAGACATTGTCAGTTTTTCTTTATCTGAACCTAGCATTCTTCTCATAACAGTTGGACTTGAGTTAGTTATTAAGGGAAACCAAAGCAAATGTCTACTTAATTGTATCATGAACACGAGGGAAAACATTTATCATTAAAAAGATTTTTGTGTATCCTAGGTGTACATTCTCCTGCCATGTCAACACCAATGTATGCTACTGGAAGCCAAGTGTCTCAGTCTACTACAAATGTTGGTTGTATGACTGGGCCAGAGATGGTATATTCTGGCAAACACAATGGTATCTGCATTTACTTCTCTCGAATTATGGGGTAAGTTACTTAAGGAAAATACATTATTTGAATTAACAATATGATTGTTTTCTTCATTATAACACTTTTTCCCCCCCATTCTTTAAATTGATAATAAATTGTATTTTAACAAAATAGAGAAAATAAAATCCTTGGAAACAATTAAGTAAAACAAAAAAAGAGAGGGAGGGCAGGCATTGTAAAGGATTTTATACATGCCTTGCTCCTTTGGGTTTTTTAAAACAATATTCAAATAAAGGGAGGCTTTCCACTATGAAGTATCACCAGTTTCTATTCTATGTTTTTAAAGTACTTACTGATAAATATTTTTACATTTTCTGTAAATATCCATCTCCTCTCCCGTACTCAGCAAGTCATCCTTTATAAGAGAGAACAAGAAAATATGAAAAACAAGTTAACCCCGCCAATTAATATGTCAACTAAATTCTTTTTTTTTTTTTAATTAATTTTATAATTAAATATTATAATTTTTGGACAGTACATTTGCATGGGTAATTTTTTTTTTTTTTACAACATTATCCCTTGTATTCATTTTTCCAAAATTTCCCCTCCCTCCTTCTACTCCCTCCCCTAAATGACAAGCAATCCCATACATATTAAGTGTTCAACTAAATTCTTTATCTTTTGCAATATTATACACCCACAGTGTGCAAAAAAGAATGAGAGGTGCATTATCTCAACTTTTTTCCAGGGCCAGGTTTGATTATTATAATTACACTTTTATTTCATTTTAAAAGTTGTTTACATTGTTGTAGTTATGTGCTTTTCCTGATTTTGCTTATTACCTCTACCTACATCAACTTAAGTAACTGCTTCTCTGACAACTTTACATATTTTGTCAGAATGTCTTCAAGAGTGTCTTTTAGCAGACACTTATGTAAAATGTAATGTACATTATTTTCTCTCAACAAGTTTAATAGATGAAGTAAGTTTGACTTTTGGGGATGATATGTCAAGTGTAAAAGCAGCTGATTTCTTTACCATTGTGAGCTAGATGAAGGTCATTAACGATAATGTAGATTTTTTTTTATTGAGTCAATGCAATAGTTATATTATATTTTATTATATACATTTATAATTATTATATTATATTATATTTTAATTAATATTCTCCTGTTTCAGAAATATTTGGGATGCAAGTTTAGTTGTGGAGAGAGTATTCAAGAGTGGCAGCAGAGAAATTATTGCAGTAAGTGTGGAGTGCTCACTTAGTGTTTTTGCTTTATATTTGTTTTTCTTAATGTTTTCATTTATATAGTTTATTGATTCTTCCTTTTTAAATATTACTGTTGCATTATGGGGACTCCTAATAATTATCTAAATCCTCCAAAATAATAAATATAATCAAAAAACCAAATTGATACACTAGCTATATCTGAACATGTATTAAAAGGCTTTTAAATAAGAAACATTTTTGCATGTTTGTACCTCACGATTTATCTCATACAATTTCATTAATACAATTTAAATGCAAAAGTTTTATTTTTTTAGAGAAGATGTAAATTTTATTTGTATATACATATATGCATATGTATGTGTATATGTATATATCTTCTAGTTATATTGAGTTGGTCGCCTTTCAAATATTCTATTTTATCCACTGCTAAAAATTATAGAATTAGAGTTGTCTTGTTTACTTTTGCCCTCCATCAGATTAGAATCAGAGTCTTAGAGATCTTACAGGTCACCAGGGCCAAAATCTTTATTTTATAGATGATGACACACAGCTGAAGTGACCTGGAAATCTCTTTGTGTATCCCAGCACTTAGCACAGGCCCTGACACATAGTAGGTGCTTAATACATGTTTATTGGTTGACTTACAAATAGAAACCCAAAACATTTCTTTTTTGCTTGTCTTTTTTTTTTTTTTTTTTTTTTTTTAACACAAAAGTTATCTGTCATCTTTTCAGCTCTGATGCTGTTTTATTTCCTTATTTGTTTACCTACTAACCCCTTTGTTCTAGTATCAGTAATAATTGGTGGGTAGCTTCTTTGTTGTTTTTGAAAATCTTGCTTCTCACAGTGAATTCATCAAGTTATTTTTATTCAATACTGAATATTCCAGTTACTACATATTTTATTTTGTAATATAAAAGTTTTTAGTTTTTAAAAATGTTCCTCTTATTTGTAGATTGAAAGTAGTGTACCGTCTCAGCTACTAGAATCAGTGCTACAGGAACTAAAAGGTTTGCAAGAATTTCTGGACAGAAATTCACAGTTTGCAGGAGGACCCATAGGGAACCCACAGTAAGAACAAAACTTGTCTCTTTTTAAAATATATTTTTTTAAATTTTAAATTGTTTTGCATTTTTACATAAACAGTTTAAATAAAATAATTTTTTCACCATTTAATATGAAATCTTGGCCCATACTTCATCCAAATATTAGTGAAGAATATTCCTTCATTTATTCACTTTGATTTCTGCTAAAATTGTTGTGCAATCTTCATGTTACCTTAGGTATATCTTTTGAATTTTGATTCATACCCAAAAAGATGACATGTTTTATTATTTTTCTCTTGGTTTCTCCTAATTTCTTTTTCTTGAAAATATTAAAGGTAACATATAACTCTGATAACTTACTCTTTTACCACCATTCTTTTTATCAAATCTTTGGAACTTCAAGGGTGAAGGAAAAATTAATCTAAGTAAAATGAAATTTTCTCATTTATTTCAGCTGCCTAACTTTTTTATTCATATTTCAGTACTACCACTGCCAGAGTGCAACAGAGACTAATTGGATTCATGCGTCCTGAAAATGGAAGTTCTCAACAAATGCAGCAGGAATTACAGAGGAAGTTCCATGGTATATTATTATTCTTACAAAATTAATTGTGCATATTTCTAGTCTCTGTTCGTCAGATTTGCCAATTGACAAATATTTCCTGCTTCATACAAAGTTTTGTACTTACTTGATTTTGAGAGAAACAAAGATAAACAGGATCTCTGATTCTCTAGTAGATTGGAATGAGTTGAGGGAATTAAATCATACCATTTTACATGACTGCATAAAATTACCCCCATTTTCTGTGTTACTGGGATAAACTGCAGTTAATAATGATCTGATTACATATAAAGTATTTTTCAAAGTGCTTTTGTAGTCATTTCACTCAAAATCTTTTTTTAAAAATTTAATCATTTTTTTTTTTTAAAGTAAAGGTTTAGGTGCTAAGAATTTTTTTGTTGTATACAAAATAAATTGATATGGATTTAACTCTTTTTTTTTTTTTTTCCTTTGCTTTTGTTTTGGGGGAAGTACTTATTAGCAATGAAATGGCCCCAGAAAGCAGTATCCAAAAGAAGAGCAAAAAAAAAAATTTAATGGAGAATTTCTTTTTTTTGACTAATAATAAAATATTCAGAGCTATATGATGCATATAGATACTGTCTAAGAAATTCTAGTGACCAGTTTCATGAAAGCTCACTTATTACATAACATATTAGTCAAGTGTCCTGCAGAGGAGCATTGTCCCTACTCTTCAAATTTCATTGTATTGTAGTGTCCTGTGATTTACCCTAATAGTGGCTCCTGAAATATTTTAGAATTCTTCCAGCAACTGTTAAAACACAAATATTCTCCAACCATAAGTCCCTGAACTAATTTTGTAAATGTTTTAATAAATATATTTCAGTGTAATTGCTTTGCTTTATAATACTTTGAATTTTATCTTATGTAATTTAAGACATTTTGAGAAGGGGTTGGTTCTTCAGTGTCAAAGAGGTCTAAAAAGATGACAAATGGCTGCTTCACAATGTTCTTTATAATTCTCTGCCCATATCTTAAATATGTCTTTTCACCACTATACTATTTTATATTGATCTTTATTATGGAACTCCCTAAGTTTTATTTTTCCAGCAGAGGCTCAAGTGAGTGAAAAAATTTCGCTTCAGGGGATCCAGCAATTAGTTCGCAAATCATACCAAGCTTTGGCTTTATGGAAACTCCTATGTGAACATCAATTCACCATCATTGTAGGAGAGCTTCAGAAGGTATTTTTTTGTTCCTGTTACATATTAACAGTAGAGTTCAGTTTGTTTCTTTTGATATGTTTAACAACTATTTACAATTTAGAGGAGTCATTTATTTTAGAGAGGTTTGATTAATTTGTAATGATCTTGTTAGAGAATGATTATCCCAGAATGGTATGAAGCATGGTTATAAGTTATAAAAATTGATCTTTAAATGATTGTGTGTGTGTATATATCCACATTTTTCTGATTTATTGTGGCTCCTTCCTCAAGTAAGAGTTTTCAAAAAGGTTTCAAAAAGGATTATTGATATTTGTTGTCAAATAAAGTTCTTTTTCTTGTATAAATTCTTACTTTTTTGGAAATATTAGCTTTATTTAACATGCAAGGTAAATTTGAGGTATATTGTAAGAATATTAATAATATTCAGTACTCACTTTATGATTTATCTGAGGGATATCTCTGGCTAGCTTTCGTCACCAATCTTCTGGGCTTCTTTCCTCCATCATTATATGGTATGTGCTTTGGAAATATAAAGTAAATAATAGTCAACATATAGAACATATAATTTGCCCCTCCATCCCACTCCCCACCCCACTCACATAATAAATTGCAAAGAAAAATGTGAATAAGTTTTGTATTGTTCAGTATTTTATTAGGAGCCTTGGTTTTAGTCCCAGCCTAACACACTTGGACAGTTAATATTTCTATGCCTTTGTTTTCTTAGCCATGAAGCAGGAAACAAATGTCTATTCCTTTTAGTTTAAATGCATTGATTTTATTTAAGAATGCATACTTTTCTTTTGTATTAAGAATTTAATTGATGTTTGGGGCTTTTTTCTACTAGACAGAAATTCGTACATATTTAATTTTGCTTGGAAGTATTAGGCTTCTCTACTTTTTTTTTTTTTTCCCTGAGGCAGTTGGGGTTAAATGACTTGCCCAGGGTCACATATTTAGGAAGTATTTGAGATCAGATTTGAACTTAGGTCCTCCTGATACCAGGGCTAATACTCTATCCACTGTGCCACCTAGCTGCCCCTCCTCTACTTTTCAATAAAATGTAGTATACTTTTTTCTTTTAGGAATTTCAAGAGCAATTGAAGATCACTACTTTCAGAGACTTGGTCATTAGAGACAAAGAGCTGACTGGAGCACTGATTGCTTCTCTTATCAACTGTTACATCAGAGATAATGCTGCTGTTGATGGTATCAGTTCACACTTACAAGATATCTGCCCTCTTCTATATAGCACAGATGATGCAATTTGTTCCAAGGTATGATGAGCATTACTAAAAATAGTCAAAAATTAAGGGAGATATTGCCAGTTAATAGAGCATCAAACACAAATTCAATTATATGACCTTGAGCCTTCTATATGCTTTATAGAAGCTCTTGAAGCTTCATTTTTCTTTATAATAAGTTTGTTAGACTAGATGATCTAAGATATAAAGAGGATTTAAGAATTTATCTTAAAATTTTTTTCATACCGAGAAAGTATATCATCTTAATGCCTGAAATTATACTATAAAACATTTCTTAAAACTACTTAGAGTTGCAGTTAAGAATTTAGATTAACTAGATATTAAGAAAGCATACCTAATAAAAACAATAATAAAATTATATTTATTAAAACCTCAATTATATATAGCTCTTTAAGGTTTAGAGAGTATTTTCCATGGTGCCTACCTCATAAGGTTATTGTAAATCAAGTGAAATTCATATAGGACTAAATAAATATCATTCTCATTATTGTTTCTCAAAATAACCCTGTGAGGTGGATAATACTTTTGTTACTTTCTTTTCTTTTTTTTTTTTTAAATAAAAATTCAAAGGCCTCTCTCCTTAAATAGATATAGGTTTTTATTCATAATCTATGTATGTAATGAATTAAAGCAATATTCTTTTTTCCTCTAGGCAAAACAAATTAAAAAGTTATCATTATAACTTTTTTATACTAGGATTATCAAACATAAATTTGATTTCTAATTTTTATTAAAGGTATTTTATTTATTTATTTATGCTAAGGCAGTTGGTTAAGTGACTTGCCCAGGGTCACACAGCTAGGAAGTTAAGTTTCTGAGATCAAATTTGAACTCAAGTCCTTCAGGACTGGTGTTCTTTCCACTGCACCATTTAGCAGCCCCCAAAGGCATTTTTCAGATGGCTTATTTTCTGCCTAACAGTACTATAAAAAGAAGGAAATTTGTAAATTTTTAGATTCTAATGACAGAGCAGTATGGTATGGATACTATCCTAGTTTGAAAATATTAAATTATTTCTTTAACTCTATACACATTTTTGCATAGTCTGATTATCTATTTATGTTTAGGCAAATGAGCTTCTTCAACGTTCCCGACAAGTTCAAAGCAAATCTGAAAAAGAAAGAATGTTAAAGGAATCACTGAAGGAATATCAAAAAATTAGTAATCAAGTAGATCTTTGTAATGTTTGTGCCCAGTATAGACAAGGTGAGAAGCAAAATTTCTTTTACATTTTTTTAACTAGTGAATCAATGTTGGATAGTGTATAGTAGAATACAGAGACACAACAACAAAGGAAGTTATGGCTAGAGAGCATCTTTGCAAAGTGAAGTCTTGTCTGATTTATCTTTAATATCTAAGGAATTGAACCTTTATTTAGTTATTATAAGTATATTACATATTTACCCTTTTTCATTTTAATGAACTGAATATGGTGGGATCAAAGTATACTTTATTGATTCCATTGATTGTATGACTGCTTTTTGCAAACATTTCAATACCTTTCTCTTTGATATTTGAAATTTTTCATCCTATTCTTTTTTCTATCTTAGTGTAAAGAAACTACATTTTCAATATATATTTTCTTAGGTTTAAAAACATTTTAAAATTGAATTTTTATTCATTAGATGACATTATTTTAAATTGTTTCAAAGTTAGCCTCATTTTACTTGAAAGAAAGTCAGAATTTATATTCCATTCGACCTGTATATCTCTGTGGTTTGACAGAGTATTGTCAGCCACTGGGAAAAACAATAGACAATTTCTCTCACAGAGTTTACAGTCTTGAGTACCCTTTAGAGAAGGGTAAGAGAGACAGATGAACAGCTAGATATAAAATAATACATAGCTGTTTACAGAAATGCAGAATAAGGTATGTTTCGTGTTGTTCAAGAGGGAGATAATTACTAATTGAGGAATAATACAAAGGTCATATAAAAACAGGAATTTAGCAAAGATAGACAAAGAGAGTAAACATTTTTGGTTTCAGAAGCAGTTTTATCAGAAATACAAAAATGGGAATGTTTAGAGCAGGAAGTATTTGGGAGTAATAATAATCCACTTAAAAATATTTATTCAGTACTAAGAGTAAATGGTAATGAGAGCCTACTAAGGTGGTGACATTAAGAATAAAGAGGCTGGGAGAGATGTGGATATCAAGAAAATAAAATTGGCAGGAGTTGATTAGGGACTAAATATAAGAGATAAGGGAGAAAAGAGCATTAAAGATACAATAGAAGATTGATGTTATTACATACAAAATCAACAGGAACCAATTTATGAGGAAGGATGTTAAATAAAGAGTTGTATTGAAATTCTTCATTTTGGGGGATGCAGTACAATACTCAGGCCATCCAGTCTGACGTTTTATGATCAGTGGATCACTTTTTAAAAATGTTATTTTGTATATTTTAATGTTATTTTAATTGATTTCCTATTAATATTTTTTTTTTGCTCTTCTCTTCCCACTTTAGGAAGCAAAGCATTCCTATATTGGCTGTGCTCAAAACTGTGTCACATTCTGCAAGTTTAGTCTATCACTTCTGTGTCATGATTTGATTATCTCTTTTGTTTTTGGTGGGCACTGCATAATTTGATAATATACTGCCACCCATCAGGTGGCAGCAATTTTTGCACCACCAGGCCTTTCCTGTAGATGATTTGCATACAGTTTGGATTCCCCAGATGTAGTTTTCCATGATTTATAGCCAGTTAACCAATATAATTCCCCAAAATGTCATTTTCCCTTTTCATTAGTGCGTTTTTATGAGGGTGTTGTGGAACTCTCTCTCACGGCTGCTGAGAAAAAAGATCCTCAAGGTCTTGGACTTCATTTCTATAAACATGGAGAACCAGAAGAGGATACTGTGGGACTACAGGCTTTCCAAGAGAGGCAAGTTGACAAGTTAATCCTAATGTTATATGAGGGTTACATATTCTGCTTTTGTTGTTTTCCCATTTGTAACAGTTTTGGTTTTAATCTGCTTATATGTGTTTATTGAAGACATTTTAAATTTCTTCATAAATTATATTTTAGTGATAATTTGATAATTAAAGCTCATTATTTTGTAAATTTAGGAAAGGCTTCTAAAATCTGTACAGTGTTTAGCTATTGAAGAGAGGCACTGAAAGGAAATTTTGTAAGCTTTGCTAAACTATTTTTGGTCTTTGTTTTTGTTACATTATATGTTATTGTTATATTATCAGCTTTTATGTTTGAAAAGGAATTTCCAATTGTATTTGAAATAAAATCAGTCTCACCTGTAATTAATTTAATAAAAAATAAAAGTATAAACTGTATGATTTTTATTCAAACATTCTCATTTTTTTCTCAAATTGAAATGTTTACTGAAACTATATTAGTAAAATTTAAGTTAGAGTCTAAGTGTTTATAATATCTTTAAATTTTTATAGGTTGAACAGTTACAAGTGTATTACAGATACACTTCAGGAACTTGTCAATCAGAGTAAAGCTGCTCCTCAGTCTCCTAGTGTGCCTAAAAAGCCAGGTCCTCCAGTTTTGTCATCAGATCCCAATATGTTGAGTAATGAAGAAGCAGGACATCATGTAAGTAGTTACATTTTTGAAACAAAATTTGTAGAGGTGTGTAGGAAGCCTTGGAAAAAACATACACCTCATAGAAATTATTCCTGAAATATTTCTAACATATGATGCACTTGCATTGTATCAGAGCCATTAATTAACTACACTGCTGTACATACTAGATTCTGAAGAAATTGCAAATTTCTGCTAATTAATAATTATTAATAACTAAAGCAGTGTGCATATAGAAGTATATAACATGTGTGAAAGTATATATTACATATATACATGAACACAGAGGGGGTAATCTCAATCAGAGAATTTTTACAATATTTATATTGCATATATTTTCTTTCCTTCAGTTTGAACAAATGCTTAAGTTGGCTCAGCGGTCTAAAGATGAACTTTTTAGCATTGCTCTTTACAACTGGCTTATACAAGCGGACCTTGCAGATAAGCTGCTGCAGGTAAAAGTTGTTTTTCTTCATGTTTTAATTCT